>NC_041382.1:356653079-356748448 GCF_002162155.2 Triticum dicoccoides | reverse complement strand
GACGACTTGAACTTCCTCATCATGCCCCTATTGATGTTCGAGTTGCTCTTCTCCTCCGCTCTAATGATCATATTGAAGTCACCAAGCACCATCCATGGGCCTGGAGACACGTCCCTTCTAAGCTGGAGATCCACGAGGAACTGAGTCTTTAGCTCATCCCCTTGGGGTCCATACACTACCGACAACCACCACTTGAAGCCGTCTTTGTTACACACCAATCCCGAGAGGAAGCTGGTATCCCGAGTGATGTTGTTGATCACCAAGAACGAGCTAACCCATCCCAAGAGAATACCCCCCTAGTCTTCGATGTAGGCAAGTAGGCGAAACCATCAAACGATGGCCCGATGCATTGCATTACCACATAAGGATCAACAACTTCAAGCTTGGTTTCTTGAAGACATGCAATATTGACCTTAGCCACGACCACAAACTCTCTAATTGTGTTTCTTTTGGCAGGGGTGTTGAGCCCTCTCACGTTCCAACAAAGGACTTGAGGATTCCAATCCATGAGAGACACGGGCACACCAACACCAAAGACGACAAGCCACCTCAAGCCGTGCCCATCAACACCGTGGTGCCGAAGCTCATCTCGGGTGCCGGTGGTACCTTCTTACCAAACAGTGCCGCAATCACCCTCACATGTTGTTCCCTCAAAGGAGAGTCTAAGAGCTCGGCCAACTCTGCAATTGTGTCGTCGTTGCCATCCAAATCCTCCAGGACCAGCCCAAGCGCTCTCCCGCCTACGTGGCCTTGGACTTTCTAGCCAGAGCCCTCCTTGTGCCGCGTCTCGCTCTTCTGGGAGTGAAAGGCTCGGCATCCGGCCTGAGAGATGACTACACCTCTAGAAGAAGCGAAGGGGCCAACTTCCTAACCAAAGCGTTGCAAAACCACTAAGCTTCCCGTAGGTAGTCACCTCCTGGGGTGTCATACCCTCCTCTCCCTCCAGAATCTGATTTTGCATGGCCTGATTCACATTCGGAATCACATGTACCAGTGCGCGGTCCTGAGAGGGCGCCACCTGTAACCGTACGTCCGCACATGTAGGAGATGTCATACCAATCATTGGCGAAACCTCCTGCTGCTCCGGGATCACCACCGAATTTGTCTCCACGCCTGGTCCAACCAGCAACGGGATCGACGACATGACCACCAAAGCCTCTGCACCAGAGCCCACCGCAACCACTGGCGAGCCATGCGGCAAATCAGCTACCGCAGGCGGGTCCACCACGATCTCGCTTAGGGCCACGACTGGCATGGAAACTGAACAAGAGGGGATGGGCACCTCTGGTGGCCCCGTGCGCCTCTCAGTCCGCGCCAGGGTGGGGTCCAACTGATCTCGATCCACCTCGGGGCCCGCTTGTTGCGTCCGTGGAGGGTCGCGCTCCAACCTTCCAAACCGATCCACCAATCCACCTTGCAACGGATCCACTACCCTAGGCCCCACTGACGTAGCCTAGCCAATGGGCGCCGATTCCAGAAACGCGACTGGCCCCTGAAGCACCGGGCCCTCCTCTGACGCCCTTGGAATATGAGACTGATCGTTAGCATGCTGATCTGGCGACAGCACCGCAGCCTGCCGGGGCGGGTCCCGCGGCGAGGCGCCTGAGACACGCGGTGGGGAGGCAGCGGTGGTGGCGCCCTCCCGATTCAGAATGTTGTCTCTATCACGAGCGGTCACCACGACCTGACCAGTCGCCACGCCCGGACGGTCAAAAGCGGACAGTCGAGCTATCAACCTATCCTAAACCAAGGCCACTGGCCCACCTGACGCACCCACGTGTTGCACCGGATCCAAAGGAGGAAGTTGCCAGGTCACTGTCTCCCAGCCACCCGCCACCATGGCGGCGAACGTCCGGCCAACCGCCGCTCCCGCACGGCCGTGCGAGTTATCCCCGCGGATGTCTCTCACCCCAAACTGCCAGTCGCACCGGCGCGTGGTGGATCCTCCACCCATGTCCAGGTCTGAACCAGGAAGCCCGCTCTGCCCACTACCCGAGGAGGCGCCGGTGAGGAACCAAGGCTCCTCCCCGTCGGGGAAGGTGGTGACCACGGCTAGATAGATCAGCACCCTGTACTGTAGTGTCTTTGGCTGGAAAACCTCCCGATGTTCCTCCGGCTCCGGCACCGCCAGCCAATTGCGAGTAGGAATCGCCTCTGAATCCGCAGTCCAAGCAAGCAGCTTGAAAGAGGCGAGGTCAGACCATGACTATGTCTCCGGCGCGATCGACTCGATGAAGCACGAACCACCCAAAAGGCATTCCACCACCTCGAGCTCAGAGGCGTGGGGGGTGCCTTCCAACTCCAAGCTGACCCTCGTCCGGAGTGCCGCGAGCACCGCCTGGTTCTGCCGAATCCACCTCCTGAACGCAAGCCTGAGCCCTCTGAACTCCAGCACTGGCTGCAAACCCACACTGACCCGATCCTTCTGCCTCCCAAACACCACCAAGAAGTCCTCAGGCATGTAAATGTGAACGGACGCTCTGTCCGGCGAGATTCCCCGCTTTTCTTACAGCGCCTGCAGAACCAGCTCCGGCGAGAGCTCCGACCTATCTCCGCCGATGTACACCACCATGGTGTTCTGGAGACGCCCCTCCAGCTCCACCATATCCCTCGACCGTCTGACAACACAAAGCTTGGCCGGCGTCATCTCCAGATCAGGGGCGACCACCAGACGAGGATCCGCCGGGCGGGGCCAGTCTACCGGCGTCGCGACTCCCACAGGCGATGACGAAGGAGGCAGCAGCACACACAGCGCCGGCTGGCTCGGCCTGGACGGACCCAAGCGCACCTCCACACGCGAGCCCGAGGCGCCTCTGGCCACCTTAGCAGCGCCATCACGCCTGAGCTCCTCCACTAGCGACGGGCTGCGCGGCCTCTTGCACTGGCTGGCGACATGACCGGGCAATCCACAGCGGAGGCACACCACCTTGTTCGTGCAATCCTTGAGGATGTGCCCCCTTCTCCAAGCACTTGAAGCATCTGTCTCGCATCTCCGGCGAGACCTCCTTCCGACCGGGCGATGGGTGCCGACAAAACTCCACCGACGGCAGCTCCTCGAGGCGGCGCTTCCAAAGCGTCCTCTTTGAGGCACGCGCTTCCTGCCATGGCAAGATCCGCCGTGATAGGCTACCCGCGAGCCCCTCCTCCGGCCAAGCCACGGGGGCCCTGCCCCGGGCCAAGCTCTCCGACACCAACGTTGGCGAGAGGCCA
Source organism: Triticum dicoccoides (assembly GCF_002162155.2). Taxonomy (NCBI): domain Eukaryota; kingdom Viridiplantae; phylum Streptophyta; class Magnoliopsida; order Poales; family Poaceae; genus Triticum; species Triticum dicoccoides. The sequence continues at coordinate 356,745,238 of NC_041382.1, read as the reverse complement.
AGGCCAGAGACGACCGGCTGCTCACCCTGGAAGGCCGAGGTGACGGAACGAGTACTAGATCCCATGGTGCGCATGGGGGAAGGGGGACGCAAGGAGAGGAGGAGCGCACCATGTGGGGAAGAACAGGGGCGAGCCGGAGCCAGAGCGGCAGGCGGCGGTGAGGTGGACGCCAGCGTCGGAGTGACGCACGGCGGGGTGGTGGGGCTCGCTCTCGCTCTCAACTCCGCTGCATTAATAACCTACGTTAATAAGAGATATTGTGATATCCCAAGATATACATGTCCCAACATGGAACAACCTGCACTGCACCTGCAACTAGCAACGCTATAAGAGGGGTTGAGCAAAAGCGGTAACATAGCCAAACAATGGTTTGCTAGGAGGGGGGTTAGCGGCTTTTCATGGAAACATGGGAGGATATATGAACAAGTGGTAGGTAGCACGACATAGCGATAGAACGAACAACTAGCAAGCAAAGATAGAAGTGATATCGGGGGTAATGATCATCTTGCTTGCAATGTTTTCAGTGGTATCGAATCCTTGCTCCTCGTGCACATACTCGACAGGGTCCTCGTTCACGAATTCATCTCCCGGCTCTACCCAAAGGAAGAACACAACAACAGAACAACAATTAATCACATTGTAATGCGCAAGCAACATGATGCAAGACATGACATGGAATCTAAGATATGAGGTGCAATGCATATGAGGTGCTTCGGAAGGGGTGCAAACGAGACGAAGGAGAAACAATGAACATGGCACAATCTTGGTAACCCAAGCATGACACTGGATAGATTGATCGATTTCAGTTGAAATTGATATAAAGATCACCGGAAACGGATGCACGGTTTGAAAATGACAAGCCAAACAAGATGCAATGCAATCTATTGAAAACAGCAACATGACCACTTAGATGCATAGTTTAAACATGTTACAACACCCAAACATGAAAACAACAGGCATGGAAGTGACGTACATATCAAGCACTACAAAACATGATTACCGAGCTATTGCTAGAAACCACTAGAGCATGACTAAAACAGCATGGCAAAATTGCAAATGATCACATTTTTACAGACTTGGTGAAAATATTGGACATGGCAGAAACACCACCAGGTTGCAAAGTTTAGAGCTAGTAAACTACATGTCACAGGAGCCTATCATGGCAAACTTGAGAATGGCATGCTAGTACTAAATGCACTTAATAAAACTCCCTTACTGAGCTTAGTCTAAAACATCATGGAAAAGATGCTAGCTTCATGCAAACATGAGCAAATGATATAAACAGATGCCAGACTTAGTAGAATTTATAGCATGGCAAAATAGATTCAAGTAGGCATGTTTGCAAGCTTGTTTAATTCAACACAAAGCATATCATCGCATGTAAATAAAATTAGCAGAAAGTAGACATGATGAAGAACATGTTCATGTGCAAAACTACCGCATAGCATACATGGCATTAAATGCACAAAAAAGACAAAATAGCAATGTAAGGTAAAATGGCATGTGTGCAAACTTTCTCAAATGCAGAAATGGATGCCACCAATGGATTCATTGGATTTTTCTACCCCCAAAACATATATAATATGTAGGGGTTTCTGTAGAAAAATGCTCACAAGTGCATTAGGTCAAATATTTCCTAAATTGGAAATGGACAAAAATGGAAATGTTCCAGAATTGGAATGTCCAGATTCGGACATGGCCCGTAATGGAAAACGGGAGCTTTACAGAATGGAAATTCGCTGATCTAAATAAAAGGAAAAAAGAGGGGCTATTGGGGGGATGACAGGTGGAGTCCTCATGTCATTGAGACGAAGATGCAAAAAATACACAGGGGCTTATGCATGCGCCCGCAGGGATTTGATCCCTGGTCTCCTCGTTAAGGCCTTGTTCGGTTGCTTTACATTTGAAGGGTTTGGAGGGGATTGACAGGGATTAAATCCCCTACAAGTCAAAATCCACCTCAATCCCCTCCAATCCTCTCCAATCCCCTTTTGGGAGGGATTAACCAAACAAGCCCTAAGGTAACATGGGTGCAGCCACTGTGCTGTTGCTGCAGTTGTGGCTAGGAAGGGGTGCGGCTCTACTTGAACAAGCCCCATGGCCCTGACTTCTTCTTCTCCAAGATAGAGAAGAAAACGACGACGATGTCGGCGGCAGCAACGGTGACAGCACGGTCTGGGTTGCAGCAGCGGGCATGCGGGATGTGGAGGTGATGTGGTGCAGCTACAAGGGGATGCATGGGGCGCTCGAGCTTGGGCAGTTGCTCGGCTCGGGGCCATGGCGATGCATGCGGATGCGGGGTGAAGTGGAGGCGCAGGAGGCTCTGGAGCGTGCACGAGTAGCAGTGATGCACTATGGGCGCGCGTGGAACCACACAAGGACGGGCAGAGCTGCAGCAAGCGGATCCAGAGCTGGTCAACAACAACAAAAACAAAACTTCTTGCCAAAGCACCGAGAGCTCGGCGAACGCACGAACCTAGTGACTACTACAGGGATCGTTCGACACCAAGAAAGAGCAGAGAGGGAGCTGGGTATACCTAGTATACCTAGGACAAGAAGATGAGGCCGGGGACTCGATGGAGACGGCGCGAGGCAGCTCTGAACTTGGCGGGTTTCTATCCGGGAAGAAGAGGAAGAAGACAGCGTCGTGGAGCTCGAACTCGAGGCCGTGGCATCGTGTGCGTCGTGGAAGGAGGCGTAGGGGGACTTGGCATATCCTCCCACGATGGCAGGAGAGGTTGGACACGGTCGAAGAGGCTACCCCAAGCTTGAGCTCGAGCTCGACCGGGGCATGGTGATACGTCTCCAGCGTATCTATAATTTTTGATTGTTCCATGCTATTATATTATATGTTTTGGGTGTTTAGTGGGCTTTAATATGCTCTTTTATATAATATGCTATTATATTATACGTCTCCAACTTTCTGTTTCGTCTCCTGGTTCATTTTTGCAGGTGCCATCTCATGACCTTCCTACGCCTCCGCAACTGACCTGGGTAATCAATTTTCCCATGTACCTATTCATCTTCATCGGTTAAAAGAACTACCGCCTTGTCGCCTTAGTTCGCCTCCTCCACCAGAGACCAGACCGCAGAAGATGCAGAAACTTAAATGTGAACTTGATTATGAGAAAGAAACTGATGGGATAACCGAGAGTCTTCTACACTTTTCATACTACAAATCGCCCCTCGTGGGATCTCCATACTGGACCCAACGCTTGTTGCCTCACACCACACGTCTTCTCCTTCCTCATTCACAACCGCATCAAAAGAAGGTCGGTAAAAATCCCACCTTCTGCTTGGTGTTCTGAATTTCCAATCGCTGGTGTGGTGCCTGCATGGTCGAGGTGGCATCTACGGTGCCTACTCCTCCTTTCCCTTCTCAATCTTCGTTCCAGCAAAGGTAGCTTCGCGCGTGTTGTTGGGAGGTTGGTTCCTGTCATTTCACCGGAATCAGACCAGCCACTAGGGTCCCGAGCTACCATTTTTTCGTCCTGGGGGGACGCTCTTTTAGCGACACTGACCTTAGCCATGGATCGGACGCGACGCTGGACAGGAATCATTCTCGCGTGCTTCGGGCCAGGCGGCGGGGACGAGGAGGCACGATGGAGCAGCAGGCGCTACCGATGTTGGGAACGGCGCAGCAGCGGTGCACCATAATGAAGACGAGGGCGGCTTCCACCCCGCATACAAGGGCTACGTCGACCGAAGCCCACACACAGGTCTTGGCCTGCAAGAGCTTTGATCCTGACCCGGCAGATTATAAAAATATCCTGACCCGGCAGCCCCTATTTAGCTGTATGTAGACTTGATATATGTTTTTCCATGCATGCAGATTTATGGCAACATGGAGGAAGCAGATCCTATACAGGGCTTTAAGTATTTTTGTTCCATCTATGGCCCTGCAATATGTTCTTTCTACATGTTTTAACATTCAAGAAAAATGGATTGATAAGAAAAATGGATTGAGTATTGCCGGCAACGAGCCTTGTGCACATTAGTGATCATACTTCCCATAGAATACATACATCATTGTCGCCTATATTGGTATCATCTCTTGTGTCACAAAGTTGTCACCGCATACACAATTGCTATCTTGGTTCGTCAAGCATTGCATGAGAAAGGAGCTCAAACATCAAAGAGCCAAACAAGCTTTTAAGCAAAAGGAAAGATAAGCAAAGAGCTTTTAAGAAAGAACCATAGCATCATACAACATTAAGATTGTCATACTAGATCATCTTGGATCATATCATCGAAACACCTTGCATAGAGCATACTTGGGATAGAAGTCGTTGCATTTTTGCTAAGTAGGTTGTGCACAAGTTCTTTGTATCCGCCTATTGTGCAATCATGCTAGCGTCTCTCTAGTGTTGTGCACCAAGAGCATTTTTGTCGATTCCACATTTTGGCTCATCCTTTGTTCCCAACCCCACTTATCTTTTGCGTGTGTGTTTCCTTGTACCTTATATGCTTGGTCTACTTGTTACATTGCATCTTGCGAATCTTTTCCAATATTATTGAAGCTCACTTACAATTGCATCAAATTTTGTGCCACCATCCTAACCAAGATCCACCATAAGCTTTTACTTGTGTAGGTGTGAGAAACCGACAAGAGCTAGTACCAATTGTGCTATTTCCTTGTCCTACAATGGAGTGATCATCGATCCACTTTCAACTTTGGTCAAGGTACATTTGGTATTCGTTCTTCTCTTTCTACCACTCACATTTGTCTTGGAATGATGGATAGGCCAAGTACTTCTACCAACCCACTCTTCATGGAGCAAGACGACGACATGAACTCCTTCGTCACCAAGAGTCACCTCTTTGGTGCACAACATGCTTTGCATCAAGAGCAACAAGCTATGAGTGAACGCATCGACAACCTCGCCACCGACTTGCGACTCTCTGAGCAACGTACAAGGGACTACTTCGACAACAAGCTCGACGATCACAAGCAAGAAAATGACGCAAGAATGGACGAGATTCATGCTTTGTTGCTCAACCGCTCTTCTTCCACTTCAAGAAGGAGCCGTTCAAGTCACCAATCCGACTTCACCCTCTCCGGCTCAAGTACACCGACATCGAACACTCTTCGCCGCACCGCGCGCAACGAGCATCAAACAAGCCTCAATCCTCTACGCGACACTGACTCTCAAGAGCACCGACGATGTCAAAACCAAGAGGCCTTTGCGCTAGCACGAGAACGACAACGACAACGCCAACATGAAGAGGAAGAGCGAGCGCGTCCACACCAAGTTGCACAAGATGCCTAGGCACAACGCCAAGAAGAAGAACTCCGTGAAGCTCAAGCACTTGAGGCGCAACAAGATCTACATGATTCAAGTCGAGCTGTAGCCAACAGAGGCTGACAAGCTCGTGAACACGTAGACGCACTTCGTGAAGAAGTTCGCGAGAGGATTTATCAAGCTCGCGTGCATCGTCAAGTTCCTCCTCGAGCTCGACAAGCTCCTCTACAAGCACGTCAAGAACAACAAGTTCATCAAGAGCATGAAGATAATGGAGATCATCCACGACAAGAGCAACATGAGGTTGACAACCCTCCGCGCCAAAGAGCACCACAAGTTGAACAATCATCAACAACATGGGCGTCATCATCCCCGACCCCAACACAATGAAGAACAACGCTACGAAAAGCTCAAGTTCACCATGCCCAAGTTCAATGGAAGCAACGATCCCAAAGAGTACCTTTCATGGGCATTGAAGGTCAACAAAATCTTCCGTTTGCACAACTATGAAGAAGAGAAGAAGATCGCAATGGCATCCCTTGAGTTCCAAGACTATGTCCTCATTTGGTAGGAACAAGTTATCAAGCGCCGAGAGGCAAGAGGTGAACCACCCATCACTACTTGGGCGCAAATGAAGGATGTCATGAGAGCATGCTTTGTGCCTACCTACTACAACCGCGACCTCTTCAAGAAGCTCCAACTACTCAAGCAAGGAACCAAGAGCGTTGAAGAGTACTACAAGGAGATGGAGATTGCAATGATACGAGCCAATGTCACGGAAGATGATGAGCAAACTATGGCACGTTTCTTGAATGGACTCAACCATCCCATAAAAAAGATCGCCGACTTCCAACCATACTCGAACCTCATCGAGCTAGTGCATCAAGCTACCAAAGCGGAATGCCAAGTGCAAGATGATTTCAAGTATGCCAAGTTCTCATCCAAGTCATTCGGCTTCTCCAACACCCAAGCTTCAACGACTCCAACAACGTCTACCAAGCCTTCTACAAGCAACATCGACAACTCGAGTTCCAAGAAAGCTTTGTCAACTCCAAGTCATCCTACTACGAGCAACTTCAAGCCGAGAGCTTCATCATCATCAACCCCAACCGATGAGACCGTCAAGACAAGTTCCTTCAAGTGTTTCACTTGCGGAGGCCGAGGCCACAAGTCCTATGAGTGCACCAACAAGCGGACCATGATCCTCAACGACGACGGCACCTATGACTCCATGAGTGAAGGAGAAATGGATGCTCTTGAGCAAGTCGCCATGCACCGACAAGTGAACAATGAAGAGGAACAAGTCTTTTGCGATGAAGATTCAAGTCCCGCCCTTGTTGTCTCCAAGGTCCTGACTCTCCAACATCACCAAGAAAAAGATCAAAGATGCCACATATTCCACACCAAGGCCGGCATCAATGGACGATCCGTCAAGGTCATCATTGATGGAGGAAGTTGTCATAATCTAGCAAGTGAAGAACTTTGCTCCAAGCTCCAATTTCCCAAGACGAAGCATCCACATCCATACAAAGTTCAATGGCTTAGCGACTTCGGTACCATCCAAGTCGCGCACCGAGTACAAATCTCCTTCAAAATTGGCGCCTACGAAGAAACCTTGGAGTGCGACGTCGTTCCAATGACCGCTTGCCATCTTCTCCTTGGACGCCCACGGCAATTTGATAGATGAGTCATCCACAACGGCCGAACGAACCACTACATCTTCAAGATGAAGGGCAAGGAATATATACTTCATCCCATGTCTCCAAGCCAAGTTGTTGCCGATAAGCAAGCCACCCATCATGGAGATAATAGTGAGAGAGCGAGCCACCAAAAAGAGAGTGAGCGCCACAAGCCCAAATCGAACACCTCCACGATGAGCGCAAAGAAAAACCTAGTCCTATTTGCCACCAAAAGTGAGATAAGAGGAGTGTGTGAGAACCCATCTAGTGTCCTACACTACGTCCTCGTGTGCAAGGACAATGCACCATAAACTAACACTTCTCACACTCTTCCTCTAGTGTTGTCTTCTCTTTTGCAGGAATTTCATGATGTTTTCCCCGACGAGCTACCTCCGGGACTACCTCCACTACGAGGGATTGAGCACCGCATCGACCTCATCCCTGGAGCACCGCTTCCAAACAAAGTTCCCTACCGCGTCAACCCCAAAGAGACCAAAAAATACAAAGGCAAGTAAAGCATCTTATAGATCATGGACATGTACGTGAAAGTTTGAGCCCTTGTGCCGTCCTGGTCATTCTTGTGCCAAAACGAGATGGTAGCTTTCGCATGTGCTCCGATTGTAGACCTATCAATGCTATCACCATTCGCTATAGGTATACCATTCCACGCCTTAACGACATGCTCGATGAACTTAGTGGTGCCACTATCTTTTCAAAAATTGATCTTAAGAGTGGTTACTATCAAATCTGCATACAAGAGGGTGATGAATGGAAAACCTCTTTCAAAACCAAGTTTGGCTTGTATGAATGGTTAGTCATGCCTATGGGTCTCTCAGAAGCACCGGGTACCTTTATGCGTCTTATGAATCATGTATTTCGCCCTTACATTGGTATATTTGTTGTGGTCTACTTTGATGATATCCTTGTTTTTAGCAAGTCTCTCAAAGAGCATGTCACCCATGTTAGAACCGTTTTGCAAACTCTTCGAAAGGAGCATCTCTATGCTAATATGGAGAAATGCCTTTTTGGCGTTGACAAGCTCATTTTCTTAGGTTTTGTTGTTTCCTCTAAGTGTGTTCATGTTGATGAGTCCAAGATCAATGCTATTAAGACTTGGCCACAACCAACCAATTTGCAACAAGTGCGTAGCTTTCTTGGCCTTGCGGGCTTCTATCATCGCTTCGTGAAGGATTTTAGCACCATTGCTTCGCCTTTACATGCTTTGAGCAAGAAGATGCGCCTTTTGTTTGGGGACCATCCCAAGATACCGCTTTCAATGAGCTCAAGAACTTGCTTACTCATGCTCCCGTGCTTGCTTTACCCAACTTTGACAAACCCTTTGAGATTCATTGCGATGCTAGTGGTAATGGCATAGGAGGTGTGTTAACGCAAGAGAAGCGCCCCATAGCTTACTTTAGTGAGAAACTCTCCGGCGCGCAACTCAATTACTCCATCTATGGCAAAGAGCTCTATGCTTTAGTGAGCGTCTTGCATGAATGGGAACATTACCTTCGTCCCCATGAGTTTATCATTCATACCGATCATGAGACTCTCAAGTATCTTAAGGGCCAAACCAAGTTGAACAAGCGTCATGCTAAGTGGAGTGATTTTATTGAGTCTTTTCCTTATGTCATCAAGTACATTAAGGGTAAGGAAAACATTAGAGCGGATGCCCTTTCTCCCATATCCATGCTTGTCACTCAACTTGAATTGGATATCATTGGTTTTAAGCATATCAAAGACCTGTACGAGCATGATCCTACTTTTGCTACTCCATATGCCAAGTGTTTGTCGCACAACTTTTGGGAATGCTATTACATCAAAGATGGGTATCTTATGAGAGCTAACAAACTTTGCATCCTCGAGTCTTCTCTTCGTTTGTTGCTTTTGCAGGAATCTCATGGAGGAGGCTTAATGGGACATTTTGGACGAGACAAGATGTTCGCCACGCTCTCGAAGAACTACTTTTGGCCCAAGATGTTTCGCGACGTCAACCGCTTCACCAACCGATGCTCTACATGTCGCAAAGCTAAGTCCAAAGCTCAATCCCACGGCCTTTATATGCCCCTACCAATTCCATATCAACCATGGGAAGACATTAGCATGGACTTTGTACTTGGTTTGCCAAGGACTCGAAATGGGAAGGATTCCGTATTTTTCGTTGTGGACCGTTTCTCAAAAATGGCACATTTTATTCCTTGCAACAAGATAGACGATGCTTCACATGTTGCTAATCTCTTTTGTAGGGAAATATTGCACCTACGTGGAGTGCCAAAGACTATCGTCTCGGACCGCGATGTCAAGTTCCTTAGCTACTTTTGGAAGACCCTATGCGCCAAGCTCGGAATCAAGCTACTCTTCTCTACGGCATATCATCCACAAACCGACGGCCAGACGGAAGTTACCAACCGCACACTCTCCGCTCTACTTTGAGTACTAATCAAGAAGAACATCAAGGAGTGGGAGGAGTGCCTACCTATCGCCGAGTTCTCCTACAACCGAGCAAGACACTCAACAACCGGCAAGTCCCCCTTCGAGGTCGTCTACGGGTTCAACCCTTTGTTGCCACTGGATATTCTCCCTTTACCACTCCAAGAGCACATCAATTTGGACGCAAGTGCACGTGTGACTCTTTTCAATAAGGTGCATGAAGATACAAGACATACTATCGAGCACCAAGTACAATGACTTGCGACCAAGCACAACATCAACAAGCACCCCATGATGTTCAACATTGGTGATCTCGTTTGGCTACACCTTCGCAAGGACCGCTTTCCACAAGAAAGCAAGTCCAAGCTTCGACCACGAGCGGATGGACCATTCAAGGTGCTTGCACACTACAACGACAATGCTTACAAGATCGACATCCCACGTGACAAGTACTCCGTGAGCGACATCTTCAACATCAAAGATCTCTTGCCCTACCATGGTGATGAGGATTTCGATCCGAGGACGGATCTTCCCCAAGGGAGGGGAGATGATGCGGAGCATCCCATGATCATCCCCATGGACGCACCTACACCTCCAATGACACCACTTGGACCAATGACAAGAGCCCGAGCCAAGGCTATCGAAGATAAGGTGAACTCACTCCTCTCCGAACTTCCACTTTATATGCATGATACATGGCTACTACCTAAGTCCGAGTTGTTGTGCATGATTAGGTACAAAGAGGACCCTCCTGAGGATGAACATGAAGATGTACAAGTCCACAAGTTCACGGATGAAGAGAACCATCGGAAGGAGTCAAGTACACCTCCCAGGCCCCGGACATCCAGCCGTGACCCCGGACGACCGGCCCCTGGAGCTCCTCCCACCACAGCCGCGCAGCCGCCAGAAGCTATAGGCCCCGGACATCCAGCCTCGCCAGCCCGGACATCCGGTCTTTCCCGAGCCCCTGGATATCCGGCCACCAGCCCAGAAATCTGGACCCCTCCGAACCCGAGAGCAACAAAGCCCACCGCTCCAGCCCGGACATCCGGCATCGCGTGAAAGCCTGGACATCCGGCCCGACGCCCGGACGTCCGGCCTCCCCTGTCTGCGCACAGTGAAGGGCCGAGGCCCGTGTACCCCTTATCCCCTAGACTATATATACTCCACCTCGTCCAACTTTCTAGGGTTAGCAAAGGTTTAGCTCATGTTTGTGTGAGAGCTTTGCTCATCCACTTGGTTACCTTCTCCACGGAGATTCGAGCCTCCACCGGAGAAGATCCTCCAAGGGGATTCAAGACCCCTTTTAGGAAAGAACTCAAGACCTCCTCACGGAGAAGACCGGCTACCCTTGTATCGTCCTTAGTTGTCTGTGGATCGTGTATCTTTTCTTATGTACTCGAGGATCTAGCACATGTGTGACTTATTCCTGTTAGTTTGAGTGTTCCTCTTGTGTTTTCCCTCATTTCCCTCCTCGTGTTCTTCGTGTTCTTCGCGGGATCCGCTCCTTTCGTGAAAGATCGGCCGATTAGGGTTCCACCCTACATCATATTGTCATCCTCGTCCATTGTGTATAGTTAATGTTGGATGCATCATGACTGGATCTTTTCTACCATGAATTGCAATGTTTAGTCGTTGCTTGAACTTTGGAGGTGCTCTGTATTTATGTTTTGCGGTCTCATAAAGGGCTAGTGAGATACCACTGTTTTCATATTATATCATGATTGTTTTTACAAGGTGTTGTCATTTGAGATATTTTATTATTGCTCACTAGTTGATTATGTCATTGATATGAGTTAATATAGTTTTTAAGAGTTATTGTTGACATGGTTAGTTATGATCTTTGCTAAAACCCTGGGCGCTATTTAATCTTATTTGTGTAAACAAGAGCAAAAGAGTTCGTAAAACTCTTTCTTTTTCAATTTTATGTTTATCAACTGAATTATTTGAGGACAAGCAAAGGTTTAAGCTTGGGAGGTTGATACGTCTCCATCGTATGTACTTTTCCTAATGCTTTTCCTCTTGTTTTGGACTCTAATTTGCATGATTTGAATGAAACTAACCCAGATTGATGCTGTTTTCAGCAGCACTACCATGGTGTTGTTTTGTGTAGAAATAAAAGTTCTTCGATTGGAACAACACTTTTTGGAAAATTATTTCAGAATAAAAGAAAAATATTGGAGCCAAAAACCACCGGAGGGGACCCCTGGGTGAGCACAGCCCACCAGGGTGCCCCCTCCCCTCTCAGGCGCTCCCAGGTGGGTTGTGCCCACCTGGTGGCCCCACAGACCCTGATTCCAACTCCATAAATACCTATTTTTTAGAAGAAAAAATCAGGGAGGAAGAATTATCTCGTTTTACAATATGGAGCTGCTGCCACCTCCTGTTCTTCATCGGGAGGCCAGATCTGGACTCATTTTGGGCTCTAGAGAGGGGGATCTTCGATCTTCATCATCACCAACCCTCCATCATCGCCAATTCCATGATGCTCCCCATCGGGAGTGAGTAATTCCTTTGTAGGCTTGCTAGTCGGTGAGGAGTTGGACGAGATTCATCATGTAATCAAGTTAGTTTTGTTAGGGCTTGATCCCTGGTATCCACTATGTTCTGAGGTTGATGTTGATATGACTTTGTCATGCCTAATGCTTGTCACTTTGGGCCCAGGTGCCATGATTTCATATCTGAACTATTTATGTATCACAATTATATCTATGTTCTAGATCCGATTTTGCAAGTTATATTCACCTATTACGTGTTATGATTCGTAAACCCCGGAGTGATAGTATTTGTGATACTTTCCGGTGATGACCGTAGTTTTAGGAGTTCATGTATTCACTATGTGTTAATGCTTTGTTCTGGTTCTTTATTAAAAGAAGGCCTTAATATCCCTTAGTTTCCATATGGACCCCGCTGCCATGGGAGGGTAGGACAAAAGATGTCATGCAAGTTCTTTCCATAAGCACGTATGACTATTTACGGAATACATGCCTACATTATATTTATGAACTGGAGCTAGTTTTATATCGCCCTAGGTTATGACTGTCATATGATGAATATCATCCAACAAATCCACCGATCCAATGCCTACGAATTTCTCTTATATTGTTCTTGCTAAGTTACTACGGCTATTGTTACTGTTACACTTGCTACAAAATCATTGCTATCACCGTTACCTTTACTATTGTTGTTGCTACTACTATCAAAACTATCATATTACTTTGCTGCAGATAATTAATCTCTAGGTGTGGTTGAATTGACAACTCAGCTGCTAATACTTGGAAACATTCTTTGGCTCCCCTTGTGTCGAATCAATAAATTTGGATTGAATACTCTACCCTCAAAAACTGTTGCGATCCCCTATACTTGTGGGTTATCAACGGCGCACGGAAGGCAGATGAGTATGGGGTGCACTTCCTGGTATCGAAGGAGCGTGAGTGGATGTTCGTTGTCATGATGTCGGAGGAGTGCGAGTGGGTGCACATAGTCGTGGTGTCGAAGGAGCCAATCTCGATGCCCTGTGTTCCTCGGCCTATCTGAGCGCCAGGAAGGAGAATCCTTGAAGGTGGGTGGGTGAGATGGCCGCGATCATTTTATTTTTTTAGCGTGTGGAAGAAGCACGAGAGGAGAGGGGTTGGGGAGGTCGAACCATCATGAAATTTGATTCTACTTTAATAGTAGAAAGGAGCACCTGTGAGAGACTGAGATTGACAAAGTCATCAAAGGCGCCTCATAGTCGATGGGAACATCTCCTCCCACTAAACGTGTATTGCTAGAAATCCTGAAATAATTCAAGAAATATATACGAGCACAAGGACTTGAACCCTGTTGAGCTAGGGATACCACTATCCACCAAACCATCCAACTAAATATTGGTTCGTAGTCGACCAAAAATATATCAATTTCTTTTACTACTAGGTATAAATACAGATAATAGATCATATGTACTTTTCATTTTAATTATCATGTTATTATTCAAATATTCTTATTGCATACAACCAAATTTCACTAAAATACAAATATTTTTGCAATATAAACATCTCTGCAACTCCTCTTTAATGTTTTACTTGTAGAATGCTCGTGCGTTGCCATGAGCTTTTCAAATATGTTCTTGGAATTATATAAACATAATGCATGTTAAATTTCACATGTAGAGAATAGATAACATGGGCACAATCAAGTAATAACTGAAGTTCACTTAATTTGTAATGTAAAACGATAAAAAAAGACAATTTGACGATGTATACTTATACAGCGACTATCACAAATTAAGATCTACTTGATGCACTTAAGAAATTCCCGCATAATGTATGGAATGTTGTCTTTAGCTTCATCGCACGATATTTGAGTAAGTATAATAATTTTTTTTGCCTCAACTCATACCCACCCCGCACAAACAATATATGTAGTTAGCACAAATACTTCACTTCAATGGTCTTAAAATGTATAACAGAGAATATTCTCCATGGAAACCAGACGAACCAATTCTTTATCGTTCCACCAGAGCATAAAATAAAAAACAAATTTCATGTACATTGGCACGCGCCAACACATGGATCTATCATGACGCCTTCAACTTCAACACTTTGGTCATCGTGTTATTGCTTCGCTATGTTGTCACCCAGCTTGAAATATGTCTAGTGTTTTCTATTAATATACCAAATTGGTGTGGTCAGTCCGATCATCTCTAATCCATGGACTATGAAATGAATACTCCCTCCATCCCGATTTAAAATGCCCAACTAAAAAATCTCCTCAAACAAGGAAAATGGTGAATGGTGGAATGATTTTGCAATTTGCAACACTAACCCAATTGAATAGATGCATTAATTTGCATCAACTACGACATATGCATTTGTGGCCACTAAATGAGTGGGAACATTACATGCATTGGTGAGTTATTTTTAATCCTTGCATGCAAAAAATTTAATATGTTCTGGAATCTAAACATAGGATAGAAATAGGCCCTTTAAACTAGAAAAAAAGATGGGCCCTATAAATCGAAAAAGGAGGGAGTATATCACAAGCTACTTGGCTTCAGATCTACATTGCCACCCAACTCGAAATTTTCATATCTTTTCTCCAAGTTCCCCAAATTGCCATAGGCATTCCTATCATCCCAAATTTAGATGCATTTGACATCCACTCCATCCTCAAAGTTTTGACAAATTCGGCAATTTCCCCAAACAATATGTAGTGTTATAGTCCTCTTATTTTTCTTATTTTAGCATTGAGTGAGAGAGCTGATAGTTATGAACCCTCATACCTCAAAATTATAGTCACATATACAAAGAAAAATAGCCTAACACTTTTTATTATCCTAATGATTTTTCTCTATCACTAATCCTCTTAACACAATCAAATATCACTAATTGTGTGGAGGTTGAAGATGCACTTGACAGCCATGGATCTATTAGCTTGCGACCTCAGACTTGACCAACTCACACGACACGGCCGCCCATTAACCCGCCACCCCCTTGCGACCGCATTGTAGGCAGGTTCCATTTGTCAAAGCTCATACAGTGTTTGGCTCCTCCATTGGTATCTTGCAGTACATAAGGATATGAGTATGATGTTGTCAAAATTCCCACACACAAAAATTGGTATATTGATATCTCAGGCAAAATGTCAATTATTCCCCCAGTATAGGTTCAACTCATGACAACGTGATCAGAATAATGCAAAAGGCTCACATAAATTGTACTATGGACGTGTGAAAGCTACCAAAGTACAAAAACTGATTGATGGCTTTCCATGTCTTTGGCAAAGATGATAGTTAAATCCAAGCAAAGATGTATAAATGCATCTGCATCAGTCATTGTATTATATTCATGAAATAATATCTTTATGCTACAATGTTTTTAGTGATTCATGTCGAACAAATAATTTGGTACAATCCTATAGCACATGCACCACGAGCAAAAGGATGTGCACTCATAAGAAAGATTCTAACATTTTACTCTTCTTTTAAGGAGACACGACGGACGGCTCTGATATTTTTCATCAATAAAGTTTAGTCCTACAAAAAGTGAATTTGATTGCAAGCAGGGTTGGATGTACTAAAGATAAATAGAACATATCATGTAAGGTTACACATGCTGTGAAATATAGATTGTGCCTCGAAGAGATCTGTCCAACCTTGATTATACCCTGTTAATTAGTCCCTCAATCAACTCTAGTGGTATACATTTAACCGTCACTGAAATAGTGGACGGTGCATTCACCTAATTAATGTTTCTTGCAGAATACAATGACACTCAGTTAATTCTTTTGCATGAGTCAACAAGTATATACCATAGTGCGTAAATGGGATATCAAGGACTACATTGGATACCCAAGTTTGCACACTAATAGAGGCGAAGGTGTCCCGATGTTTCGATGAGATAGATATCGTTTTCTCTGGGAGTTAACTTTGACGATCCGACTACGAACGTGCAAAGACGACGATGCCTTAGCAATCGCTAAACCAACTTCTGAGGGTTATCGACCACGCCGGAGCACAATCAACCTGACCACGAGGGTCTATTTCCTGCGAGCAAACGAAGAACAAGCAAGAAACTGAGATTGCAATCTGGATATTGCGAATAAAAGAGGAAAGCTTTATTAATGAAGGTGGGGTTCTGTGACGTCTTGGTCTGGTCGCTGGACATAAACGAAGTACGCGAAGTTGCAGCTATGGCAAACTTTTAATCTAAACAAAACTCAAAGTCTAAACGACGCCCTAAGGCCTGTATATATGGAGGAAGAGGGGGTAATTTGTGGCCCTTGGAGGAGGGGTCCGAAACCAAACCTAACTCTTGTTTCCCCACATATGTGGACTCTAAAAATAGCCTAAATACATGGGCCTGGCCCAATAATAAGGTGATGCAGCACCTAAAATAGCCTCTGGACGAAATTTATGAAGTGACATCTTGTATATTTTGTCCAAGGCTTCATGCACTCCTTATGGTGGCTTCAAAGTCCTGAAATCATCACTTGTAACTCCGTTCTTGATCCCCTTGCACATGCCATCATCTCCATGCTTGAACTTGCTCCAAGGTTCATCTTTCTTGTCCAAGTTAGGCCCTTCATTTGTAAGCAAAACAAATGTATCCAATTTAGGCAGCATCATATTCTCATGAACATTAGAATTGTCACCAAGAAACGAAAGTACCTAATAATTCAATTGGCGTGTGCGAGCTCTAGTAATTGGTCCAGTATGTATAGGAGCAGGGGCTGTGGGTGTAACAATGGTATTGATGTCCTCATCATCCTCCCCTTCTTGAAATGAAGTCGTCCTCGACGAAACTTCATTGTCCTCACCCAAATAAGGCTTCAAATCTGCAATGTTAAAAGTGGGACTAACCCCAAAATCTGCAGGCAGCTCAAGTTTATATGCATTATCATTTATTTTCTCTAACACCTTAAAAGGACCATCAGCACGTGGCATTAGCTTTGATTTGCGCAAATTAGGAAATCTATCCTTATGCAAATGTAACCAAACAAGATCTCCAGGTGCAAACACAACATGTTTTCTACCCTTATCTCCAGCAAGTTTATATTTAGCATTCATATGCTCAATGTTTTCCTTAGTTAACTCATGCATTTTTAAAATCAATTCAGCACGTTCTTTAGCATCAAAATTAACCTTCTCCGAAGATGGAAGGGGCAACAAATCAATAGGTGCACGAGGTAGGAAACCATACACAATTTCAAAAGGGCACATCTTAGTAGTAGAATGCAATGAATGATTATAAGCAAATTCAATATGAGGCAAGCATTCTTCCCACATTTTCTTGTTATTCTTCAAAACAGCCCTAAGCATGGTAGACAATGTTCTATTGAATACTTCAGTTTGTCCATCAGTTTGGGGGTGACAAGTAGTACTAAAAAGCAGTTTAGTCCCCAACTTAGCCCATAAACATCTCCAAAAGTGGCTAAGAAATTTAGTATCACGATCTGAAACAATAGTATTTGGCACACCATGCAAGCGAATAATTTCACGAAAGAACAAATCAGCAACATTAACAGCATCATCGCTTTTATGACATGGTATAAAGTGTGCCATTTTCGAGAACCTATCCACGACAACAAATATTCTATCCCTCCCCTTCTTTGTTTGAGGTAAACCTAAAACAAAGTCCATAGATATATCCTCCCAAGGAACACTAGGTACAGGCAAAGGCATATATAAACACTGAGGATTGAGTCGTGACTTAGCTTTTTGACATGTAGTGCAACGAGCAACAAAATGCTCAACATCCCGTCTCATCTTTGGACAAAAGAAATGTGTAGCAAGTATATCCTCCGTCTTCTTGACGCCAAAGTGTCCCATTAATCCTCCTCCATGCGCCTCCTGCAACAACAAAAGACGAACGGAGCTAGCTGGAATGCATAGCTTGTTAGCACGAAACACAAATCCATCGTTAAGAACGAACTTGTTCCAAGTTCTCCCTTCCTTACAATTCTGCAATTTATCTTTAAATTCAGCATCATGCACATATTGATCTTTGATGGTCTCCAAACCAAATATTTTAAAGTCAAGTTGTGAAAGCATAGTATAACGACGAGACAATGCATCAACAATAACATTTTCTTTACTCTTCTTGTGTTTAATGACATAAGGGAAAGTCTCAATGAATTCAACCCATTTAGCATGTCTACAGTTCAGTTTTGCTTGACTTTTAATGTGTTTCAAAGATTCATGATCAGAATGTATAACAAATTCCTTGGGCCATAAATAATGTTGCCATGTTTCTAAGGTCCGAACAAGAGCATATAATTCTTTATCATAAGTAGAATAGTTCAGACTAGGCTCACTCAATTTTTCAGAAAAGTATGCAACAGGTTGGCCATCTTGTAATAACACACCTCCTAATCCAATTTCACTAGCATCACATTCAAGCTCAAAAGTCTTATTAAAATCAGGAAGTTGGAGTAAAGGAGCATGTGTCAACTTATCTTTCAATATCGTGAAGGCTTCTTCCTGTGCGGTACCCCAAACAAAAGGCACATCCTTCTTTGTAAGCTCGTTGAGAGGTGCAGCAATGGTGCTGAAATCTCTCACAAAACGCCTATAGAATCCAGCGAGGCCAAGGAAACTCCTCACTTGTGTGACCGTTTTGGGCTGCGGCCAACTCTCAATAGCTTCAATCTTGGCTTTATCAACTTCAATTCCCTGTGGAGTAACAACATAGCCAAGAAAAGATACTCGGTCGGTGCAAAAGGTGCACTTTCCAAGGTTACCAAACAAACGTGCATCACGTAGAGCAATAAAAACAGCACGTAAATGTTCCAAATGTTCCTCCAAAGATTTGCTATAAATCAATATGTCATCAAAGTAAACTACCACAAATCGTCCAATGAAAGCACGTAAAACTTCGTTCATTAATCTCATGAAAGTACTAGGTGCATTAGTTAACCCAAAAGGCATGACTAACCACTCCTATAATCCAAACTTAGTTTTAAATGTTGTTTTCCATTCATCTCCCAATTTCATACGAATTTGATGGTATCCACTACGCAAATCAACTTTGGAGAATATTGTAGAGCCACTCAATTCATCAAGCATATCATCTAGACTAGGAATAGGATGACGATAACGAATAATAATATTATTAATGCCTCTACAATCAACGCACATACGCGATGTACCATCCTTTTTCGGCACTGAAATGATAGGAACAGCACAGGGACTAAGGGATTCGTGTATATAACCTTTGTTGTGAAGTTCTTGTACTTGACGCATAATCTCCTTCGTCTCCTCTGGATTGGTACGGTATGGTGCACGGTTGGGTAATGATGCACTGGGAATTAAGTCAATTTGATGCTCAATCCCTCTAATAGGTGGTAATCTCGGTGGCACGTCTTGTGGAAAGACATCAGCGAACTCCTGCAAAATGTTAGTGACAGCAGGAGGCAAAGAGGAAGGCACGTCCTCAAATGAAAATAATGCCTCCTTGCACACAAAAGCATAGCAAACAGATTTGCTAAAATCTAGATCATCAATATCAGATTTGGTGGCAAGTAAGCATGCACTTTTCAATTTAATTTCAAAAACAACACTAGATGGTTTATTATTAGGCTTCATTTGTTGCTCAAATTCTTTTGCCACAATCTGATTTTCACTCTTATTTTTCTCCTGTTTTTCTTTATTAGCTCTATTAATATCATCTTTCAAAATAGAATCAGGAGTCATAGGAAGCAAAGTAATATTTTTATCCTTATGAACAAGAGTATACTGATTGTTTCTACCATGGTGTACAGAATTTTTATCAAATTGCCATGGACTACCAAGTAATAAGGAACATGCTTGCATGGGTACCACATCACAATCAACATAATTAACATATGTAGAGATACTAAAATGCACACGAACAGTACGTGTTACCTTAACCTTGCCGCTGTTGTTGAACCATTGGATGTAGTAAGGATGTGGATGTGGTCTTGTGGTGAGAGATAGCTTCTCCACCATCTCCATGCTAGCCAAGTTATTGCAGATCCCTCCATCTATGATGACGCGAACAGAACATTCCTTCACAACTACCTTTGTACGGAACAAATTATGCCTCTGATTTTGCTCAGCTTGTGTAACCTGCACACTCAAAACACGTTGAGCAACTAAACATTCATACCTGTCAGCATCTTCAGCGGCCATGTATTGCGTCTCATGATCGGAATCCTCTCCACCGTATTCTTCATGTGTAATAAGAGCCAAAGTATCCTCATCATAGTCACTAGCGGACTCATAGCAACCATCCTCAGTAACAATCATCACACGCTGAGATTTGCATTCTCTCGAAAAATGTCCTCTTCCCTTACAACGATGACAAATAATATCACTTGTGTGCCCTGTTGATGCCATGGAAGAAGAAGAACGATGTGCAGGCCCAACAGGTGTGCTCTTGGCAGATAGTGGTGGTTGTGCTTGATTTCTTGTATCACAGCTGGAGGTGGCACCTGATGGAGGTGCTGGTGCAGTGGAAATAGAGGATGCACATGGTGTCCATGAAGAAGATCGACCTGCAGAAAAGTTAGTTCACGCCAATGCATGTCGATCATGCACTTCACGTTCAGCTTTACAAGGAAGATGGAATAAACGAGTGATATTAGTATACTCCTTATACTCTAGAATGGTCTGAATCTCTCTATTTAATCCACCCATAAAACATGCAGGCATAGCTTCATTCTCCTCAACAATACCACATCTAATCATGCCAGTTTGTAATTCCTGATAATATTCTTCTACAGAATTTTTTCCTTGTCTTAAGCGCTGCAATTTTTGAAGTAATTCATGTTGATAATATGGTGGAACCCAACGAGTACGCATAGCAGTTTTCAAAGCAGCCCAAGTAGCTGGAATAGGATATAATCTACAATGTTCAGACCACCAAACAAATGCAAAGCTAGTGAAAGCACAAACAGCAGCAGGAACACGTCTCTCCTCAGGATATTGTAAACATGTAAATCGTTGTTCAGTTTCTAACTCCCAAGTAAGATATATATCAGGAACATATCTACCCTCAAATGGTGGAATGTTCAATTTCAGTTTAGGGAGATGGTCATGATCACGTACCTGAGGACGACCTGGTGGCGGTGGTGCTAGTGGTTGCACGTAGTTCTGATTTTGATCAACCTCATCCTCGTAATGGTCCTCCACCTCTGCAGTAGCAGCAGGAGCTACAGAAGCATCAACAGCGGCACCAGAATTTTGACCAGGCTCAAGGGGAATGCGTAGTGTCTGTCCCACTTGATTTGGAAGGTGATGTTGTTGATGTTGTTGTTGTTGTTGTTGTTGTTGTTGTTGTTGTAGAGGTGTGTTAGGTGCAGCCGGTGGTGGTGGTGGAAGACGCGCGAGCAATTCATTAAACTTGTTATCGAGCTTTGTTTCGAACGTCTTCTCCATGCCATCTATCTTCTCCATGGCCTCTTCAAATCTGTTTAGCACATCTTGCACCTGTCCACTCATCATTTGCTGAAATTTATCATGCAGCGCTTTGTTCGTCATGTTCTCCCAATCTGTCTCATCGGCTTGTGATCCTGCCATGGTTAGCAGCAATAGAAACACACAAGAATATGATCCTACAGACTACTAGGAAGTGGTGGTGGTGGTGGTGTATCACAAATCCGGCAAGCGAATCTCAAATTCTTACCAATTCTTACCCAACAGCAGGTGGTGATCGACAACCGTCGTAGTCAAAACTCTCAAAGATTGGATAGAGCGATTGCCATGTGGTTTCAAACGCACGATGTAGATGTATGTGGAGCTGGGAAGGCTTATGATATGGTAGCAAAAATGTCAGCAATAATCAATTCAGAGATGCAAAGTTGAATAAACGGTCAACGATGGTACTGTGCTGGTCCTAGGCTAGACCGTACTAGAGACGCGAGCCTAGAACACGAACAAAATCACGGCGCGGCACGTAAACAAGGGAGGAGCACTCTCTGAATTTTTTTTTTCATTTTTTCACTTCTTTTTTGCACTTTTTCCCTCTTTTTTTTTGCTCCGCAACAATTTTTTTTCGAAAAAGTCTACAAATGGTCTAAAAACTGCGTAGCCAGAATTTTCTAGACTTAGTTTTTTTTCGAGTTTGGAACTATTTTTCTACTGCAGATAGCACGGAAGTTGGGGAGTCCGACTTGGCCATGACTCGAAGTATCGCGTGATCTGGAACTCAAAAACAAAGCAACAAATACTGGACTCGGACTAGGACTGGTGGCGGAGATGAATCTGGTGGAACTCGGACTAGTGGTTGTATATGGCGATGGTATATCTGGACTCGGATTGGTGGTGGTATATGGCGATGGTATATGTGGACTCGGATTGGTGGTTGTATATGGCAGCGGCGATGTATATGGTGGGGTTGTGGTATATGGTAATGATGATGACGATGGTGCGGCGGCGGCGTGACAACCTGTGAACAGAACTCGAAACTCTAAAGTAAACTAGACGCTAAGACCAGCAACTAGACACAACGATGCAACCGCAAATTCAACAATGCAAAACCCTAAAAAGATTATGCAAAGGCTCAGATTGGTTCGGATATGATGACCTAACCCTAATTTTTTTCTTGGCTTTTTCGTGGACTGTAGGTATGAAGAACGGACTCGATCTAAACTATGAAAACTGTAAAATATCACCGAGCAACCTGGAAATCTGATACCACTTGATAGAGGTGAAGGTGTCCCGATGTTTCGATGAGATAGATATCATTTTCTATGGGAGTCAACTTTGATGATCCGACTACGAACGTGCGAAGACGTCACGCCTTAGCAATCGCTAAACCAACTTCCGAGGGTTATTGACCACGCCGGAGCACGATCAACCTGACCACGAGGGTCTATTTCCTGCGAGCAAACGAAGAACAATCAAGAAACTGAGATTGCAATCTGGATATTGCGAATAAAAGAGGAAAGCTTTATTAATGAAGGTGGGGTTCTGTGACGTCTTGGTCTGGTCGCTGGACACAAACGAAGTACGTGAAGTTGCATGTAACAACCCAAATTTTCAATTTGGAATGTTATACATTAGATCATCATTGCATACCATATTTTATTTTGCATTTTGGTTGATCCTAGAAATTCTACGCAACTCAATGACCCACGGAGAGAGTTGGGGATTTCGTTATTTTCGTATTTGAGTTTTCTCAAATTTTGAGAATAGGATCATTTGATTTTATTTATTTTATCATCAATTATTTCTATCACAAAAATATGAGAGAGGGAATAAAATGACTTTCCCAAAATAAAGAAATATTGAGGATTTAATAATAAAATCAAATAGGATTTTATTTCGGAGTTTTTCGGTGTTTTATTTGAAATTTAGGAAAAATATGTGTTTTTCAAAATTGCATTTAGGTCCCAAATAAATGTTCACCTTGTGCGCCTTGATTTTAGAAGCCCGTGAAAATTTATTTCGGAATTTTTGGAGTCAGTTTAGTATTTCTTTTTATTTTTCTTCTGCGCGTAATTATTTTTAAAAAAAAATCGAACCGACCTAGGGCCGTGTCCGACTAGGACTCCCGGGCCGTTAGGCTATTTAAGCCGGGGGAGGCCCAGCCAGGGCTAACCCTAGCCCGAGCCGCCCCAGCTCCCGCCGCCGCCGCGCCGCCTCGCTGCTGCCGCCACCGCACGCCGCCCGAGGTCCGCCGCCGCCTCGAAATCCGGGCCGTTTTTTTTGGAAAAACCGTTCGGTTTTTCCGTCGGTTTTTCTAGATTAGTTTTTTAAATAGATCGGTTTTTCCGGTTTATTTAATTTAGCGAGCGTTCGTCGTTTTTCTTTTCTCGGATTAAATCCGCGATTTTTCTGATCGCGATTCCTGATCCGATTTTCTTTTTAGTATAACTTTTCGCCCGTTTATCGGAATCAGGTGATTCAAGCGCCTAGAGTTTCGTCTCGAAACCCTCTATCCGTTTAACCAACTTAATTAAGATTTTGCTACTGTAAAATTTGCCCTCGATCCAGATTAGTAGAACGAAGTTGTTTTCTTTCGCCATTTGACTTTCGTTGCTTCGTTCGATTTGATTCTTTTGCCAACCGGAGTTCTTGAGTTGAACCTTCTGGTTAGATCTCTTATTTGAATTTTACATGTGCATTACTTGAGTACTTATTGTATGCTTGTTTTTTTGTCTGCGATAGAATACCCGGAGTGCGCCGCTTGTTACTTCGAATCGCTAGGTTTCCCGGATCATCAGCAAGGCAAGTAACACTTTGATCATACCTTTTCTACTACCCAGTTTTATTGCATTAGATCAACCCTCACACATTGCATGGTTAGGATCTAATTAAATTGTGGGATGAGAAGTAGATGAGGTAGTACCTATTACCTGTTTATTATCAAACCTTTGGGAGTTACTTCTACGTTTGCTTATTATGCCATGCTATGCTAGTAGACGTGGATCGGGTGAGTGATATCCATGACAGATGTGAGTTTTGTTAATTAATGGTTATCTAAGGTGGCAACTTAAACACACATCTGGGTGGATTGAGGCACCTGGGTATTCCAGGACTTGCCTGTTTTCTTTTGGACCGCCACCCAGGCTCAAAGGGATCATGAGACTATTCATACTAGAAACTTCTGTGTGCAGCCACAAGCTATTATGGGCTCTAGCATAGTTGACTAAGTCGTGCAAACTCTTACGGTGGTAGACTAGCAGATGTAGGGGATGTAGGTGGTACGGTCTACCCGGTCGTAAGGTGCTAGCACTTCTGAAAGACTATGTCTCGGTCATCCGTCTTCTCAAACACCCTGTAGTGCGAGAAACCCAACGGAGGCGATCGAGTCTTGTGGGGAAAAGTGAACAAACCTCTACAGAGTGTAATAAACTAATCATGGTTAGCGGTGTCCCCGGTTATGGACATCTTGAGTATCTAGTACCTGAATTATCATGTGAATCTCAACATGTTACTCTAAATTAATTTTGTTGGGTTATGTTTAAAGATGATGCTTAATTGGGATTGAGAATGTTGTCAACCATTCTCAATGTTTAACAACTACCATGATAGTTAAATAAATTTTATTACTTTGAAGTAGGGAAAAATTGGCTTTACGCAAAACTGTAACCATAGAGCTTTCCACCAGCCAAATATGCATATAGTATAGTTGTTTCATTCCATTACTCTCTATGTGTTACATTGCCAGCATATTCCATGTGCTGATCCATTTCGGGCTGCAATGTTAATGTTGCAGACTTTTCAGACGATGATTAAGGAGTTTTAGGTCGTGGTTCTATACTCAGTGATGCCGTTGGAGTTGATGGACTCACTTATCTTCCAAGCCTTCCGTTGTTATCGTTATTAGATGGCCTTAAGCCATATTTATTGTAATAAGTTCTCTTTTGAGACACTCGATGTAATAAGTGTGTGATTGCTACTCTGCTATAAATCCTCCGAGTACTGTGTGGTGTCAGCATTACTGATCCAGGGATGACACTGGAGCACAGAGATCAGACTGTTTAAGGTCTGGTCGCTACGTTGCAGCTATGGCGAACTTTTAATCTAAACAAAACCCAAAGTCTAAATGATACCCTAAGGGATGTATATATGGAGGAAGAGGGGGGGATTTCATGGCCCTTGGAGGACGGGTCCGAAACCAAACCTAAATCTTGTTTCCCCACACATACGGACTCTATAAACAGCCTATACTTAAGTATTTCGAAAATACATGGGCCTGGCCCAATAATAAGGTGACGCAGCACCTAAAATAGCCTCTTGACGAAATTTATGAAGTGGCATCTTGTATATTTCATCCAAGGCTTCATGCACTCCTTATGGTGGTTTCAAAGTCCTGAAATCATCACTTGTAACTCCGTTCTTGATCCCCTTGCACATGCCATCATCTCCATGCTTGAACTTGCTCCAAGGTTCATCTTTCTTGTCCAAGCTAGGCCCTTCATTTGTAAGCAAAAAAATGTATCCAATTTAGGCAGCATCATATTCTCATGAACATTAGAATCATTACCAAGAAACAAAAGTACCTGATAATTCAAATTAGCGTGCGTGAGCTCTAGTAATTGGTCCAGTATGTATAGGAGCAGGGGTTGTGGGTGTAACAATGGTATTGATGTCCTCATCACACATGACACCAGCAACCAAACTAAGAAATAAATCTCAACCTGTCCTGTTTTGTACGGAGACAACAAGGACTACACTAAACACCAAATTCTACACTGGGAAAAAACTTTATTTTATCATGTACATGGATGGTAAGAGCTATTTAACCAGAGTTTTCCCGCACCATCCTGCCTATTGAAATCAAGAAGCTGATTTTAAAAAGGTCCATGCAACACTATGTCTAATAGTCTATTGGAAACAACTTAGAAATAGTCTCTCTATGTGAACTATTTTTCTGTTTGGTATCCAAACAAAGCATTTTCATTTTACCAGTGTATGGGCCTATTATTCACTCAGATGGCACTGCAATATGATAAGTTGTTCTTTATTCTATTATTACATGCTAGATTATTTTAAGTTCAACAATCATCATACTCCAATTTCATATTCTATGGCAAACCATTTAATTTCAAGAAACACAAAGAAGTCTAATCGACAAATTCCATTACTATGGGAAAACACACAAGTAAATGGGAGAAAACTCTAAAATACAGACCATTTTAGCAAACCATGTAATCTAAAAGAATTGGATTAAAAACAAGGGCACCTTCATGGGAAAATATACCTACTTATATTATTTGGGTTTCCTATAATGAAAATCCTAGAACAGAAAACCTAGAAGAACATTAACATAGAGCTAACACTGTCTTAAGTGGAAAAGCACAAATATGTACATGGCATCGCATGACACACCCTTCCTCTCGCTTGGAACATCTAGAAGATAATTTATGCTCCCAAATTACTATTGATGCAATCTAATATATGAGATGATTTTATGCCTTCTCGTATTTGTACAATAAAATATTTTTCTTTTACGGCCATAAAGAAGCATCATCCATGCATTTAGTCACGACCATAAAGAAGCATCATCTGTGCATTTAGTTGCGGAAGTTTCATCAATCTGTAGTGTCTGCTTCCCATGCAAATCGACGCATGCATCAAATTCAGAGGTGCCTAGCAAATTTGTGTGCAGTGATGTAAACTTGGATTTCGGGATTGCACACACGCTAGGAAACCGAGTAGGACTAGGCCTTAAAAATTCAGCAAAATACGGACAAGTCACATTAATATTGGCTATGATGTTGCCTCTCCACATGAACATAAGAGCATACGAAATTTCTATAAAGAAAAAAGAGCACCATAAACTACAATAGGCAAAAATTGAGAACCATCTTAGGCTCATACTTGAAACCTTCGGTAATATGTAGCTCCTCACGAGCAGAAAGTATATTGTCCAGCTACTTATCCTTAGTATGGCGTGGGCATAGATTATAGCGGATCTTCTCTAGTTCCTGCAACGATCCCATGTTATAGTTAAGACTTCAAAACCATCTCTTCAGAAAAGTGGAGGATGAGATCTGCGGGAGACCTACCTTAGCTTTGGCGAGCACTACGTATGGTGTGTTGCGGCTGCCAATCAAGAACTCGCCGATCACCGCCTTCGAGGAGCCTCCAGCAACACGTCGACGACTGAAGGACCGAGTGTGGAGGAGTGGAATCAAGCGGGGAGATGAGTGCCTTGGTGCTGGACGGACGGCTTAAAAGCATTGGTGGAGAGCGTGACGTCACAGCTTCTTGCCTCCTCCACCTCCTCCTTCCCTCCTGATACGTCTCCGTCGTATCTATAATTTTTGATTGTTCCATGCCAATATTATACAACTTTCATATACTTTTGGCAACTTTTTTTACTATTTTTGGGACTAACATATTGATCTAGTGCCAGATCCTGTTTGTTGCATGTTTTTGTTTTGCATAAAATCCATATCAAACAGAGTCCAGATGGGATAAAAATTTATGAAGATTTTTTTGGAATATATGTGGATTTTGGGAAGTGGAATCAACGTGAGATGATGCTCAAGGGGCCCACGAGGCAGGGGGCGCGCCCCTCACCCTCATGGACACCCCGTAAGGCGGTTGTTTCCCTTCTTTCGCCGCAAGAAAGCTAATATCTGGATAAAAATCATGTTCAATTTTCAATCCAATCGGAGTTACGGATCTCCGGGAATATAAGAAACGGTGAAAGGCTAGATCTGGGAACACAGAAACAGAGAGAGACAGGGAGACAGATCCAATCTCGAAGGGGTTCTTGCCCCTCCCATGCCATGGAGACCAAGGACCAGAAGGGAAACCCTTCTCCCATCTAGGGGGAAGGTCAAGGAAGAAGAAGAAGGGGGGCTCTCTCCCCCTCTCTCCCGGTGGCGCCGGAACGCCGCCGGGGCCATCATCATCACCGCAATCTACACCAACAACTTCACCACCTCCATCACCAACTCTTCCCTCCTCTATGCAGCGGTGTAACCCCTCTTTTACCTGCTGTAATCTCTACTTAAACATGCTGCTCAACGCTATATATTATTTCCCAATGATGTATGGCTATCCTATGATGTTTGAGTAAATCCGTTTTTTCCTATGGGTTAATTGATGATCGTGATTGGTTTGAGTTGCATGTTTTATTATTGGTGTTGTCCTATGGTGCTCTCCGTGTCGCTCAAGTGTGAGGGATCCCCACTTTAGGGTTTGCAATATGTTCATGATTTGCTTATGGTGGGTGGCGTGAGTGATAGAAACACAGACCCGAGTAAGTAGGTTGTTTGTGTATGGGAATAAAGAGGACTTGATACTTTAATGCTATGGTTGGGCTTTACCTTAATGATCTTTAGTAGTTGTGGATGCTTGCTAGAGTTCCAATCATAAGTGCATATGATCAAAGAAGAGAAAGTATGTTAGCTTATGCCTCTCCCTCAAATAAAATTGCAATAATGATTATCGGTCTAGTTATCGATGGCGTAGGGACAAATAACTTTCTTGTGTGACAACAAGCTCTCTACTAAAACTAACTTAGTTGTGTCTTCATCTAAACAGCCCCTACTTTTTATTTTCGCGCTCTTTATTATCTTGCAAACCTATCCAAAAACACCTACAAAGTACTTCTAGTTTCATACTTGTTATAGGTAAAGCGAACGTTAAGCGTGCGTAGAGTTGTATCGGTGGTCGATAGAACTTGAGGGAATATTTGTTCTACCTTTAGCTCCTCGTTGGGTTCGACACTCTTACTTATAGAAAGAGGCTACAATTGATCCCCTATACTTGTGGTTATCAAGACCTTTTTCTGGCGCCGTTGCCAGGGAGTTATAGCGTGGGGTGAATATTCTCGTGTGTGCTTGTTTTCTTTATCACTAAGTATTTTTTATTTGTTGTTATAAGTTGTTCTCTATCTTTATTTATGGATATGGAACACGAAATACCAAAAAATAGGTTTACTTGCTACTCATGGAGATGGGGAACCTCCTAAAACCCTCGATGCTCATTATGTGAAAAATATTAAGTACTACTTTGATAACCCTGAGAAAACCCCATTCAATTATATAATGGGAGACACGTTGGATCAACGTGAATACTTTAGGGATTTTCGCTTGACTCAAAAAGGGAAACTATTATGGGATCAAATTTATATGTTGCATTAGTATGCTCGGCAACTATGCTTGAGATATGATTATACTTGTTGCTCTAGGATGAAGGCTCCACACCTTCCCTTTTCATGCGAGTTTAATGATAATGAAAGCTTAGCTTCTTATGCTAATGGTATATATGATTACTATGATGTGGAACGAATAGAAGAATTCGTTGCTTTTATGGGTGCTTATGAAATTGAATCTTTGTTTAAAGAGTGTGAAAATATTGATGATGCTGTTTACAGACCTGAAAATTTTGCTATACTTAAATATTGCTATGAAAATTATGAATTCAATTCTGATATTGATGATTTTATTGAGAGAGTCTCTGTTGTCCAAGAAGAGATTAATATTTTGCAAGAGTCTATGGAAGAAGAAATTGATGAAACTGTGGGCTCATTGGATGAAAAAGATGATGAGGAGAGCGAAGAACAAAAGGAGGAAGAGCGGATTAGCTACCCGTGCCCACCTTCTAATGAGAGTAACTCTTCAACTCATACATTGTTTAATTTCCCTTCGTGCTTACCGAAGGATGATTGCTATGATGATTGTTATGATCTCGTTGATTCTTTTGAAATATCCCTTTTTGATGATGCTTGCTCTGCTTGTGGCCAAGATGCCAATATGAATTATGCTTATGGGGATGAACTTGCTATAGTTCCTTATGTTAAACATGAAATTGTTTCTATTGCACCCACGCATGATAGTCCTATTATGTATTTGAATTCTCCCGACTACACTATATCGGAGAAGTTTGCCCTTATTAAGGATTATATTGATTGGTTGCGTTTCACTACTACTCATGATGATTTTGATAGATATAATATGCATGTGCTTGCTGCTCCTACTTGCAATTATTAAGAGAGAGGAACTACATTTCCGCCTCTCCATGTTTCCAATATGATAAAATTGCAAGAAACTTCTTATGCTATGCATTGGCCTTTACTTTGTGTGCATGAATTGTTCTTTTATGACATGCCGATGCATAGGAAGAGAGTTAGACTTCGTCATTACATGATATATGTTGCTTTGTGCTCACTACTAAATCACAAATCATTGTTAATTAAAATTGGCTTTGATATACCTTGGGATCAGGGTGGATTCATTACTTGAGCACTATATGCCTAGCTTAATGGCTTTAAAGAAAGCGCTGCCAGGGAGACAACCCGGAAGTTTTAGAGAATCATTTATTTTCTGCTGAGTGCTTTTATATAGTTTAAAAACAAAAAAAATAAAGAGGGGAACCCAACACTTTTCAAAAAGGAAATTGAAAGTGAGAGAGACAAGCATTGTTGAAGTGGGGGAGCTCCTTGAACTTTGTTCATGCTCATGGAAACTTTGTGAATCTTGATTACAGAAACTTTTCAACAAAAATAATTATCCCCTTGTACAATTACATTGTATTATAAAAATAATGTGCCAAGATTTGCCTTTAGGATGTTTACATTGCTTGTTGGTTTGTGCGGTGTAGAACAGAAACTTTTGCTGTAGTGCGTGATTTTACATTTTTTTACTGGAACATCAAACGGTTCTGAAAATTTTTGCACCGTCTTTCTATAAAAATTGTTTATTTTTCCTAATATTTTCAGAATTTTTGGATTACCAAAATTATGGTCAATATTCAGATTACTATGGACTGTCCTGTTTAAGACAGGTTCTGTTTTTGATGCATAGTTTGCTTGTTTTGATGAAACTATCAATTTCTATCAGTGGATTAAGCCATGGAAAATTTATATTACAGTAGCTACAATGCAAAAACAAAATATTAATTGGTTTTCAACAGTAGTTAGAGTAGTCATTTGCTTTATTATACTAACGGATCTTACCAAACTTTCTGTTAAGTTTTGTGTGATTGAAGTTTTCAAGTTTCGGGAGAGATCACGATGGATGAAGGAATAAGGAGTGGCAAGAGCCTAAGCTTGCAGATGCCCGAGGTACCCCAAGGAAATATTCAAGGACTCCCAAGCAACCAAGCTTGGGGATGCCCCGGAAGGCATCCCCTCTTTCTTCTAACAATCATCGGTAATTTTACTTGGAGCTATATTTTTATTCGTCACATGATATACGTAAATCTTGGAGCGTCTTTTGCATTTAGCTTTCACTTTTCCTTGATGCACCATGCTGGTATGAGATAGTCCTTGGTTGATTTATAGAATGCTCATTGCACTTCACTTATATCTTTTGAGTATGGCTTTATAGAATGCTTCATGTGCTTCACTTATATCTTTTGAAGTTTGGATTCCATGTTTCCCTACACATAGAAAACCGCCATTTGTAGAATACTCTTTTTCTTCACTTATATTTGTTAGAGCATGGGCATATCTTTTTTAGAAAGAATTAAACTCTCTTGCTTCACTTATATCTATTTAGAGAGATGACAGGAATTGGTCATTCACATGGTTAGTCACAAAATCCTACATAAAACTTGTAAATCACTAAATATGATATGTTTGATTCCTTGCAATAGTTTTACGATATAAAGATGGTGATATTAGAGTCATGATAGTGGGTAGTTGTGGATTGTAGAAATACTTGTGTTGAAGTTTGTGATTCCCGTAGCATGCACGTATGGTGAACCGTTATGTGATGAAGTCAGAGCATGATTTATTCATTGATAGTCTTCCTTATGAGTGGCGGTCGGGGACGAGCGATGGTCTTTTCCTACCAATCTATACCCCTAGGAGCATGCGTGTAGTACTTTGTTTCGATGACTAATAGATTTTTGCAATAAGTATGTGAGTTCTTTATGACTAATGTTGAGTCCATGGATTATACGCACTCTCACCCTTCCATCATTGCTACCCTCTTCGGTACCGTGCATTGCCCTTTCTCACCTCAAGAGTTGATGCAAACTTCGCCGGTGCATCCAAACCCCGTGATACGATACGCTCTATCACACATAAGCATCCTTATATCTTCCTCAAAACAGCCACCATACCTACCTATTATGGCATTTCCATGGCCATTCCGAGATATATTGCCATGCAACTTCCATTATCATCATATACATGACTTGAGCATTTATTGTCATATTGCTTTGCATGATCATAAGACAGCTAGCATGATGTTTTCATGGCTTGTCCATTTTTTGATGTCATTGCTACGCTAGATCATTGCATATCCCGGTACACCGCCGGAGGCATTTCATATAGAGTCATATTTTGTTCTAGTATCGAGTTGTAATATTGAGTTGTAAGTGAATAAAAGTGCGATGATCATCATTATTAGAGCATTGTCCCATGTGAGGAAAGGATTATGGAAGCTATGATTCCCTCACAAGTTGGGATGAGTCTCCGGACTTTACAAAATAAATATAAAAGAGGCCAAATAAGCCCACCAAAAAAACAAAAAAGAGAATACAAATAAAAATAAAAAAAATGAGAGAAAAGAGAGAAGGGACAATGTTACTATCCTTTTACCACACTTGTGCTTCAGAGTAGCACCATGTTCTTCATATAGAGAGTCTCTTGAGTTATCACTTTCATATACTTGTTGGAATTTTCATTATAGAACTTGGATTGTATATTCCAATGATGGGCTTCCTCAAATGCTCGAGGTCTTCATGAGCAAGAAAGTTGGATGCACACCCACTTAGTTTCTAGTTTGAGCTTTCATACACTTATAGCTCTTAGTGCATCCGTTCATGGCAATCCCTACTCCTCACATTGACATCAATTGATGGGCATCTCCATAGCCCGTTGATTAGCCGCGTCGATGTGAGACTTTCTCCTTTTTGTCTTCTCCACACAACCTCCATCATCATATTCTATTCCACCTATAGTGTTATGTCCATGGCTCACTCTCATGTATTGCATGAAAGTTGAAAAGGTTTGAGAACGTCAAAAGTATGAGACAATTTCTTGGCTTGTCATCGGGGTTGTGCATGATTTGAATATTTTTTGTGGTGAAGATGGAGCATAGCCAGACCATATGATTTTGTAGGTATAACTTTCTTTGACCATGTTATTTTGAAAAGACATGATTGCTTTATTAGTATGCTTGAAGTATTATTGTATTAATGTCAAATGATAGACTATTGCTTTGAATCACTCGTGTCTTAATATTCATACCATGATTATATTACATGATCAAGATTATGCTAGGTAGCATTTCACATCAAAAATTATCTTTTTTATCATTTACCTACTCGAGGATGAGCAGGAATTAAGCTTGGTGATGCTGATACGTCTCCGTCGTATCCATAATTTCTTATTGTTCCATGCCAATATTATAAACTTTCATATACTTTTGGCAACTTTTTATACTATTTTTGGGACTAACATATTGATCCAGTGCCCAGCGCCAGTTCCTGTTTGTTGCATGTTTTTTGTTTCGCAGAAAATCCATATCAAATGGAGTCCAAACGGGATAAAAACTGGCGGAGATTTTTTTTGGAATATATGTGAATTTTGGGAAGTGGAATCAACGCGAGACGATGCTCAAGGGACCCACGAGGCAGGGGGCGCGCCCCTGACCCTCGTGGACACCCCGTAAGGCGGTTGTTGCCCTTCTTTCACCGCAACAAACCTAATATTCGGATAAAAATCGTGTTCAAATTTCAATCCAATCGGAGTTACGGATCTCCGGGAATATAAGAAACGGTGAAAGGCCAGATCTGGGAACGCAGAAACAGAGAGAGACAGAGAGACTAATCCAATCTTGGAGGGGCTCTTGCCCCTCCCATGCCATGGAGACCAAGGACCACAGGGGAAACTCTTCTCCCATCTAGGGGGAAGGTCAAGGAAGAAGAAGAAGAAGGGGGTCTCTCTCCCCCTCTCTCTCGGTGGCGCCGGAACGTCGTCGGGGCCATCATCATCACCGCAATCTAAACCAACAACTTCACCACCGCCATCGCCAACTCTTCCCCCCTCTATGCAGCGGTGTAACCCCTCTTTTACCCGTTGTAATCTCTACTTAAACATGGTGCTCAACGCTATATATTATTTCTCAATGATGTATGGCTATCCTATGATGTTTGAGTAGATCTGTTTTGTCCTATGGGTTAATTGATGATCGTGAATGGTTTGAGTTGCATGTTTTATTATTAGTACTATCTTATGGCACTCTTTGTGTCGCGCAAGCATGAGGGATCACCGTTGTAGGGTTTGCAATATGTTCATGATTTGCTTATGGTGGGTGGTGTGAGTGATAGAAAGACAGACCCAAGTAAGTAGGTTGTTTGTGTATGGGAATAAAGAGGACTTCATACTTTAATATTATGGTTGGGTTTTACCTTAATGATCTTTAGTAGTTGTGGATGCTTGCTAGAGTTCCAATCATAAGTGCATATGATCCAAGAAGAGAAAGTATGTTAGCTTATGCCTCTCCCTCAAATAAAATTGCAATAATGATTATTGGTCTAGTTATCGATGGCGTAGGGACAAATAACTTTCTTGTGTGACAACAAGCTCTCTACTAAAACTAACTTAGTTGTGTCTTCATCTAAACAGCCCCTACTTTTTATTTTCGCGCTCTTTATTATCTTGCAAACCTATCTAAAAACACCTACAAAGTACTTATAGTTTCATACTTGTTCTAGGTAAAGCGAACGTTAAGCGTGCGTAGAGTTGTATCGGTGGTCGATAGAACTTGAGGGAATATTTGTTCTACCTTTAGCTCCTCGTTGGGTTCGACACTCTTACTTATAGAAAGAGGCTACAATTGATCCCCTATATGATGCGGAGCATCCTACAGTCATCCCCATGGACCTACCATTGCCTCAACAAAAGCCGCGAGGACCCATGACACGAGCTAGAGCTAGAGCTCTTGAGAACAAGGTGACTTCTTTCCTTAGTGATATTACATATGATCCTCTCGAGACATGGCTACTACCTATGTCCGAGGTGTTGTGCATGATTACGTACCAAGAGGACCCTTCCGGAGATGCACGTGAAGGTGAACAAGTCCCCGAGTCCATGGATGAAGAGAACCCACGGAAGGAGTCAAGAACACCTACCAGGACCCGGACATCCGGCCATGACCCCAGACGTCCGGCCCCTGGAGCGCCGTCCACCACAAGCTGCGCAGCCGCCAAGCAACTACAGGTCCCGGACATCCGGCCGCCATCCCGGACATCCGACCTTTCCCGAGCTCCCGGATATCCGGCCTCCAGCCAGGAAATCCGGACCCCTCCGAACCCGAGAACAACAAAGCCAGCCGCTCCAGCCTGAACATCCGGCCTCTCCAGCCCAGACATCCGGCCCGACACCCGGACGTCCAGCCTCCCCTGTCTGCGCACAGTGAAGGGCTGAGGCCCGTGTACCCCTTCAACCCCCTAGACTATATATGCTCCTCCTCCTCCCTCTTTCTAGGGTTAGCATTGGTTTAGCTCATATTTAGAGATAGAGCATTGCTCATCCACATCGGATCTACTCCACGAGAGAGACTGCGGCCCCTCTTCGGAGAAGATCCCTTTCGATTCAAGACCCCTCTAAGGGAAGATCCCCTTGTGGATTCAAGACCTCCTCACGGAAAAGACAGGCTACCTTTGTATCATCCTTAGTTGTTAGTGGATCGTGTGATCTCTTATGTACTCGAGGATCTAGCACATGTGTGACTATTTCGTGTTGGTTTAGTGATTCTCTCGTGTTTTCCCTTGTGTTTCCCCTCGTTTTCCCCCTCGTGTTCTTCGTGTTCTTCGCGGGATCCGCTCCTTTCGTGAAAGATCGGCCGATTAGGGTTCCACCCTACATCATCTTGGTATCTAGAGCCACATTGATCACGATTTCGTAGCCTCCCCGTTGTGTTTCTAGCCTTGTTTTTGTTGATTTTGTCCCTAATTCGCAAATTCCCCACAAAAATAGCCCCCAATTTTTTTGTGATTTGTTGGTGTGATGAAGTTTTGTTGGATTTGATCCACGGATTTTGTGTGTTGCAGGTAGATCTAGCCTTCCATCCACTTTTCCCCAATTTAAATCCATAAATTCCTCCGAATTTTGCCCGTATTTGACCTCTCCACGCGGTGTTCATCATGTTCGTCCCCGGATCCAGAGCCCGAACATCCGGCCCGATATCCTGGACAGCCGGCACCCCAGACATCCGACTATCAAGCCCGGACATCCAGCCCCTGGCAGCATCACTTCCTCTCCACCGCCCGTTTTCTGTCCATATTTCGCCAAATTTTGTTCCGGTGCCCACATATACTTCCGCATACCACCACCACCTCCGCATACCACCACCATTGCTTACCACGTCCAACTCCGACAATTTTGGTCCAATTTTGCTTTGAGAATTTGAGTTGCGGTTCTGTGTCCTACTTGTGTTTCGGATATTTAGGTACGGTTCGACATCAACATCACCGCCGCTCATCTTCGCCACGAACGCGTCATCAACAATGACCACCTCGACTACATCTTAGTATTCGTGCCACCATTTTGACACCATACCGTACGCAAGAACGGTAACCTCACCTTGGTATTGGACATATCATTCTTGCCATTACATTGATAGCCATCATAGCCTTAGTCCTTTGCGTCGCTTACCCATCGAGACTAGCTTCTAAGTATTGCCAGCAACGAGACTTGTGCACATTAGTGATCACACTTCCCATAGCATACATACATCATTGTTGCATATCTTGGTATCATCTCTTGTGTCACAAGGTTGTCATCTCATACACAATTCCTATCTTGGTTCGTGAAGCATTGCATGAGAAAGGAGCTCAAACAACAAAGAGCCAAACAAGCTTTCAAGCAAAAGGGAAAGATAAGCAAAGAGCTTTTAAGTAAGAACCATAGCATCATACAACATTAAGATTGTCATACTAGATCATCTTGGATCATATCATAGAAACACCTTGCATAGAGCATACTTGGGATAGAAGTCCTTGCATTTTTGCTTAGTAGGTTGTGCACAAGTCTTTGTATCCGCCTATTGTGCAATCGAGCTAGTGATGTAGGGTGGAACCCTATACGGCCGATCTTTCACAAAAGGAGCGGATCCCAACAAAGAACACGAAGAACACGGGGAAGAACGAAGAGAAATCACAAGGGGAAACACTCAAGAACAAGTCCAATCACACATCCACTAGACAATCAAACAGACCGCCGCTCATCTTCGCCACGAACACGTAATCAACAACGACCACCTCGACTACATCTTAGTATTCGTGCCACCATTTTGACACCATACCGTACACAAGAACGGTAACCTCACCTTGGTATTGGACATATCATTCTTGCCATTACATTGATAGCCATCATAGCCTTAGTCCTTTGCGTCGCTTACCCATCGAGACTAGCTTCTGAGTATTGCCGGCAACGAGACTTGTGCACATTAGTGATCACACTTCCCATAGCATACATACATCATTGTTGCATATCTTGGTATCATCTCTTGTCTCACAAGGTTGTCATCGCATACACAATTCCTATCTTGGTTCGTGAAGCATTGCGTGAGAAAGGAACTCAAACAACAAAGAGCCAAACAAGCTGTAGGATCAAAATTATGTCTAGAGGGGGGGTGATTAGACTACTTGACCAAATAAAAATCTATCCTTTTCCCAATTTTAGTCTTTGGCAGATTTCAGCTATCTTAGCACAAGTCAAGCAATTTTAACACAATTCAAGCAAGCATGCAAAGAGTCTATGAGCAGCGGAAAGTAAAGCATGCAACTTGCAAGAATGTAAAGGGAAGGGTTTGGAGAATTCATACGCAATTGGAGACACGGATGTTTTTGTCGTGGTTCCGATAGGTGGTGCTATCGTACATCCACGTTGATGGAGACTTCAACCCACATAGGGTAACGGTTGCGCGAGTCCATGGAGGGCTCCACCCACGAAGGGTCCACGAAGAAGCAACCTTGTCTATCCCATCATGGCCATCGCCCACGAAGGACTTGCCTCACTAGCGGTAGATCTTCATGAAGTAGGCGATCTCCTTTCCCTTACAAACTCTTTGGTTCAACTCCACAATCTTTGTCGGAGGCTCCCAAGTGACACCTAGCCAATCTAGGAGACACCACTCTCCAAGAAGTAACAGATGGTGTGTTGATGATGAACTCCTTGCTCTTGTGCTTCAAATGATAGTCTCCCCAACACTCAACTCTCTCTCACAGGATATGGATTTGGTGGAAAGAAGGTTTGAGTGGAAAGCAACTTGGGGAAGGCTAGAGATCAAGATTCATATGGTAGGAATGGAATATCTTGGCCTCAACACATGAGTAGGTGGTCCTCTCTCAGAAAATGTGTATTGGAAGTGTAGGTATGTTCTGATTGCTCTCTCCACGAATGAAGAGTGGGTGGAGGGGTATATATAGCCTCCACACAAAAACTAACCGTTACACACAATTTACCAATCTCGGTGAGACCGAAGTGAAAAACTCGGTCGGACCGATTTAGCAAACCTAGTGACCGTTAGGATTTTCGGTGGGACTGAGATGCAACTCGGTAGGACCGATATGGTTAGGGTTAGGGCATAACGTAATCTCGGTGTGACCCATTACACAAACTCGGTGGGACCGATTTTGGTAATAAGCTAACCAGAGAGTTGGTCAGGTAAACTCGGTGGGACCGATCGCTCATTTCGGTGGGACCGAAATGTTGTGAAAGAGAAACAGAGAGTTTACATTACAATCTCGATGGGGCCGATCGCTCATCTCGGTAGGACCGAAACGTTGCGAAGGGAAACAGAGAGATTACAACCCCATCTCGGTGTGACCGAAATCCCTATCGATGAGACCGATTTGCCTAGGGTTTCTGGCAGTGGCTATGACATTTGAAACTCA
Organism: Triticum dicoccoides; assembly: GCF_002162155.2. Classification (NCBI taxonomy): domain Eukaryota; kingdom Viridiplantae; phylum Streptophyta; class Magnoliopsida; order Poales; family Poaceae; genus Triticum; species Triticum dicoccoides. The sequence continues at coordinate 356,706,122 of NC_041382.1, read as the reverse complement.
GTGGCGCCGGATAGAAAGAATTGGTAGGGCCGAGTTTGACTTTTGGTTTAGGTCATATGTGGATGTGGGAAGGTAGTTGAGGGTTTTGGAGCATATCACTAAGCATTGTGAAGCAAGAACCTCATTAAAAAACACCTCATCCTCCTTGATAGTATTGGCTTTTCCTATAGACTCAATGTGATCTTGGATCACTAAAATATAAAATGTAGAGTCTTGAGCTTTGAGCTTGAGCCAAACTTTTTGTCCTTAATATTTTGAGGGTCCACATTCCTCATCCATGCCATGCCATTCATTGAGCTTTTCTTGAAATATTAATCTTGGAATAGCATTAGCTCAATGAGCTATATGTTGTTAGGAATTACAAAAACCACCTAGGGATAGTTGCACTTTCCTTTTTGGTAATTGATGACAACATATAGATCAAAGCTTCGACAAATGATAATAAGAGCGAAAAACATTGTCGCTTTGAGAAGTATGTGAAAGGCAAGAGCTCCCCCTAAATTTGTGCATAGTTTATGGTTTGCTTTGGACTGCAAATGCACAAAGAGTTAGGCTCATGGGTTACTCTTCCATGTCACATACATCTTGGTGGAGCGCTCAAAATGACAATAATTAAATGCATGCACTCATCACCAAGCAAAGTGAATGATTATATAGGGATAAAAAGATAATGTCATCCAACAAGCATTAATGTAGCATATGATCAAACACATGATCATCCAAGTATCACATAGACAAAAGGTATCTCAAACAAGCAAAGCAAATAAAGTTCAACCACCAAAGCAAGAGAGAATAAAAAGCAACGCTCTCTCTCGAAGCCTATGATCTATACATTTTTCTCCCCCTTTGGCAACAAGTTACCAAAAAGTTCCTAGAAAATGCATAGCACTAAATCGTCTCTCAGGCTTGGTCTTCAGGTGGTGGTGTCTCGATAACTCCAAGAACGAAGGCTTCAGTCAAAGTAGATGGAGCTGATGGAGTAGGTGTTGGAGCTGGTGGCACTGAAGTTGTAGCTGGTGCAGATGACATGGCTCTGGTGTCTGGAACAGGCACTGCACCAGACCTCTGAGCTCTAGGCACTCTGGCAAATGCATCAGTGGTTGTTTTTTCCTTCCTCTCCTGCATATCATCTTGAAGTTGCTCCACAACAGACTGAATCTCAGTTACCTTCACATCCAAGTCATAGAATTTTTGCTCCACGATTCTTTCCAAGCTCTCCTGGTTTTGAGTCAGGATGGCCAATCACTTCTCAATCCTCAGAGTGGATGCAATCAGGTAGCCAAGATGATCTTGCTTGCTCTTCAGGACATACTGAGATGCTTCTTCAGTAGTTGGCATCCTTGCAGCCTTTTCAGCTTCTGCCTTCTCCTTCTTGGCTTGTGCGTGCACAGAAGATGGTTCATCCTCATTCATAACCACAGTGTTGTCCTCGAAGTCTGGATAGATAGGCATGTGCTCCTTGTCCAACAGATATGTACCAGTGCCCATCTTGGAGTTGATCAGCTCCTGGATCTATGGGGCGTACCCACAACTCCTCTTCTGATCTGCAAATGTCCTCTTGATAGTTTCAACTATTAGGCTCATGACTTTGAACTTCTGTGGGACATCAAAGATGTGAAGCAAGTTAATTGCATGGCCTACGATCATCTTGTGATCACCTGACTTTGGCAAGAGAGTGTGCCTGAGGATCCAGTTGATGGTTGGCAAGCCTGACAGAAGGTAATGTACAGATCCAAACTTATGTGTCTCAAGAGCAGCATCTGGGATCTCCTTGTACATGTGTGCCATTGTGTTGTGATCCTTCTTCCTGTTGGCATAGACATCCAAGTCATCTTCACTCTCTTTTGGGGCATTGATCAACTTCGCCCATTCAGCAACCGTGGACTGGTACCTCGTACATTCAGACATCCAGACAATCCTTCTATCTGGGTAGAAATGAGTTGTGGAGTAGAACTGCATGATGAGCTCATCATTCCATTTTGTGAGCTTCTGAGCCACAAACTCATCGACTCCAAAAGCCTTGAAACTGTCATGTACACCTGGATAGTGATCCTCATTCTCCTTGATGTAGTCCCAATCAACCCATCTCATGTCACACACTATGGGCTTCTTGTTAAGCAACAATGTCTCATAGAAGTCATGTTGTTCCTTTGTATGGAACCTGTAATCCACAGCAGTCCTCCTCCTGGTGGCATATGGACCAGACTCTCTCCATAGCCTCAGACCTGAGTCCTTCCTTATCTTCATGTTCTCAGCTACTGGATGAGCATCATTGTGATCTGGAATTTTTGGCTTCAGCTTCCTCAAGACATGTGACTCATCATCTTCTTCTTCCATTTCAGCTTCAGGCATTGGGGCCTTGTTCTTTTCCTCAGCAGGGATGCTCCTGGTGCTCCTCTTCGGTTTTGGCTTTGGAGTTGGAGCAGTAGCCTTTGGAGCAGTCTTAGGCTTAGATGGAACAGCCCCTGCCCTGATGGCATCACCCATAAGCTTCTGAGCTTTGGGTGTTGGTGCAGCATCTTCTTCCTCTTCCTCTTCAGAATATCTCATGATTGAGGATCTCCCAAGCACTCTAGCAGTGGTCTTTTTGACCCTCTCCTTCCTCTTCTTCCCTTCTGCAGCAGCCTCTTTGGGTTCAGATTCCAAAGGGACTTGAGTAGATGCTCTGGCCTTAGACATTGGAATTCTCTTTGCAGGAACCTTTTGCTTCATGCCTGGCTTGGTGGCAGCAGCAGTGCTATATTCCTTCTTAACCACTTTCTTCTTGGAAGTGGCCTCATCCTCAACTGCCATATAGTCTTCATCCTCAGATTCAGAGGTCTTCTTCTTTCTGGCCCTGGTGGCAGCTTTGGGTAAGTTGCTTGGGGTGCTCCTGCTACCATCATCTGAAATGCTAGAGGGACTAGTGCCCTCACTCAGGTGAACCTGCTCCTCCGACCTGTTCTGGCTGTCACTCTGATCAGACATATTGCAAACACTGACAGCAGACCCTGTGAATAGATATAGATGAGATAGAGTGGATGAGCATCACAAAATGCAGAGGTTTTTGCAAAAGAATGAGTCAAAAACTTAGTTTTAGTTTTCCACAGAAAGCATTTCGGATCAACCGATTTGTAAACTCGGTGATACCGAAGTAGCTGTTGGAACCTAAACTAGTGAACTCGGCCAGACCGAGTCATAGTTCGGTGGCACCGAGACTGCTAGGGTTTCACAAAGTCCTGAACTCGGTCACACCGATTTGCAATTCTCGGTCAGACCGAAAATTACATGTGCAGTGGCCTAAGCCGAATCGGTGGTACCGAGTTCCACAACTCGGTGGGTCCGAGATGGTTTCGGCGGAAACCTAACCCTAAATTTTCAATTCACGACTAAACTACAGAGTGTTTTGACTGGATAAGAATGATCTCAATCGTGGCAAGATACATGGCGAACACAATGTTCTAGGAATCAGATAGGGATAGCACAGTGATCGAGTCCATACCCTAGTTCGGTGGAGAACTCGCTACAGCGGCAACGGCGGGGATGATTCCCGTTGACGGCGGCGGAGACCAGCGGCAGGAGGCGGCTGGCGACGAGGAAGACGATCCGAAGACCCTGGAGGCAGAGCGGGCTAAGGGCCGGTCGAGGAGGTTCAAAAAGTTTTCCCAATTTTGACCCGTGGGTATATATAGCCCGACCCTGTCGGTGTGACCGAGTGGAACAACTCGGTGGCACCGAGATTCATAACTGCAAGCAGTTACTGAAACTCGGTGTGACCAAAAGGTTCGAATCGGTTGCACCGAGGTTGAAAACCTAGATCAACTTAGTGATCTCGGTATGACCGAAATGGGTGAATTGGTCAGACCGAAACGCACAAAGAAGTTTTGGAATTTTAAGTCTATGACGAATCGGGGACTCCGAGTGCTCCTCACACAGAGTGGTTCGAATCTGACTTGATCAAATTTTGTGATACGGCATGAATAGAGTTTGAGATGAGAAAAACATAGATAGCTAGAGAAGGTTCTTAGGAATTCTTGTCCATCCACTTGGCCAAAAGAAAAGGAAACCAATCAATCAAAACAACAAGTGGATGTCCTCGAATGAGTAAATTATGCAACCAACATGCTCACAAAATAAAATGGCAAATGAAATATGTGGAAAAGCATGCACAAACAATTCTAGCATCTATCAAGCAATTGGCGATGACTAGGTCATCTATATATGAGTATATTGACTTAGGAGTTAAATGAGAACATTTGATCATAGGTCATACTCATCGTTTAAGTACAAGTGGGGTTACCACTTTTACATAAAGTGTTGTTGTGTTCACACCATTAGAGTTGCTTTAACTCAATTGTTAGAGTAAAGCTCCCCCTAGATGTGAGATCCCCCCTAAGAGGGATGAACTAACCTTGGGTTTTATCGATGATTACTTCATGTAGGTGTTGAAGATGTGGATGCTCTATGTTGATGTAGATCATTTGGAGCTATCCTTTGGAGTGAGTTGCACTTTCAATACCTACACGGGTTAGTCCCACAAGGAACAAACAAGGGTATCCATAGACATAGAGTGATGCACACACAAGATGATGTCTATGAAAGCTTTAGGTTACCTTGCCCCTTGTCTTACCAACAAGAGGGTTTGTGACTCCTTGAACTAGTGCAAGATGTGGAAGTTGATTGCACTTGTTCTTGCCAAAATGATAAGAGTGAAGTATATTGACAGAGTCACCCTCAAGAACTCTTCTAGTTCTTCTTCTTCGGGATCCACGCCATCTTGATGGGAATCCTCGGAGTTGTAGTTGTACTTGATGAAGTGGAACTCGATGTAGTCTTGGGAACCCACTTGATCAAGGCCTTAGGAGCTTCTTCAAATGCATCAATTTCCTCTTGAAGCTTGTCCTTGCCTTTTTGCTTGTGGTCTTGTGGTGGAAGATCATCTTGAGCTTGTGTCCCTTTGGATGAAGTAGGATCACACTTCTCTTGTTGAGGAACAAACTTCGTCTTGGGGTATTGATCTTCTTCCCACTCAACTCCATTGGCATTGAACTTTCGTTCAAAACCAATACCTTGATTCTTCCGGTGCCTTCCTTGCTTGCGTACAATTTCCTCGAATTGCTTACTCCCGGCAAGGCTCTTGTAAACACCTTTCTCTATAATTCCCTTCAATAAGCTATTTTCTTGCCCAAGTGTAACTTGGCTAAGAGAATCATTAGTGGAATCAAGAGAACTACTAGAAGCAACAACATTGGATTTAGCATGATTATTGTTACTACTAGAGGAAGAATCTTTCTTGTTCTTGTTATTAGACTTGACTTGAGGCATGTAAGTGGATAAGAGTAAACGCTTGGCAATGTAAGAAGAACTTTTCTTGCGAAGATCATCATTGATTTCCTTTAAGAACTCATGATCTTGCTCAAGGTTGAGCTTTTCAAAACTTAATTTCTCATGAGTCCTTAAAAGTTCTCGATGATCTCCTAAGATAGTTTCATGAGCTAACTTAAGAGTGTTTAGTTCTTTAGTTAGAGACTCAATCTTCTACTTATCATTGTCATTCATTTCATGATAGTATTCATCACTATAGTTTTCAACAAGTAACTCATCATCACCTAACAAGTCATCTTCATCACTATTGAAATCAACATACTCGGGGTGTGATACCTTTGGACCTTTGGCCATGAAGCATCTTCCAATTCCTTCATTTGGTGAATCAAATATGTCGTAGGAGTTGGTTGACACAAGTGCTAGTCCGGCAACACCTTCATCTTGAGTATATTCGGAGTCGGAGTGATAGCTTCTCTCGAAGTCATTGTCGGAGTCGGAGTCGGATACCCATTCACCAACATGAGCTTGATGTCTTCATTTTGTGTAGCTCCTTGATGACTTGTCCTTCCTTTCTGAATCCTTGCTTCTCTGAGGGTGTCTTTGTTCATATCGATCATCCCTGCTCCTTCTCTCCCTTGATGGTGATTCTTCTCTTCTACTTCTTCTTTTGGGAGAATCTTCTCTTCTCTTGTGGGGAGCCGTACACTCATTGGAGTAATGTCCGGGTCTTCCACAATTGTAGCAATTTCGCTCTTGACTAGAAGATCTTTTGTCATTGTAGGACCTTGACTTGGAACTTCTTTCCTTGCTTCTACTCTTGTAGAACTTGTTGAAGTTCTTCACCATTAGGCTCAATTCTTCATTGAAAGTTTGTTTCTCACTTGATGATGTGGGAGCTTCACATGAGGCTTTGTAAGCACCACTTGACTTGTTATGGAGCTCCTTCTTATCCTTGAGTGACATCTCATGAGCAACAATTCTTCCAATGACTTTTGTTGGCTTGAGATCTTTGTAATTTGGCATCATTTGGATCAATGTGCATACGGTATCATATTTTCCATCCAAGGCTCTTAGGATCTTCTTGATGATGAATTTGTCGGTCATCTCTTCACTTCCTAAGCCGGCAATCTCATTTGTGATAAGAGCAAGCCTAGAGTACATTTCAGCGACACCTTCACCATCCTTCATTTTGAACTTGTCAAGTTGACTTTGAAGCACATCCAACTTGGATTCCTTGACGGAGTCGGTACCTTCATGCATATCAATCAAAGTACCCCAAATTTCCTTTGCATTCTCAAGACGGCTAATTTTGTTGAATTCTTCGAGGCACAATCTGTTGAAGAGGATATCACAAGCTTGAGCATTGTATTGTAGCATCTTCAACTCATCCGTGGTAGCTTCACGATTCGGTTCTCTCCCATCAAAGAATTCACCTTGCAAGCCAACACACACAATAGCCCAAACGGCGGGGTTATGTCCAAGAATATGCATTTTCATCTTATGCTTCCAACTAGAAAAATTTGTACCATCAAAGTAAGGACCTCTACGGTGATAATTTCCCTCGCTAGACGCCATACTCTCCTAGGTTGTGAAACCAAGGCTATGACCGCCAAAAGCTATGGAAATCAAAGAAAATGGAGACCAAAGCTCTGATACCACTTGTAGGATCGAAAGTATGTCTAGAGGGGGGTGATTAGACTACTTGACCAAATAAAAATCTATCCTCTTCCCAATTTTAGTCTTTGGCAGATTTTAGCTATCTTAGCACAAGTCAAGCAATCTTAACACAATTCAAGAAAGCATGCAAAGAGTCTATGAGCAGCGGAAAGTAAAGCATGCAACTTGCAAGAATGTAAAGGGAAGGGTTTGGAGAATTCAAACGCAATTGGAGACATGGATGTTTTTGTCATGGTTCCAATAGGTGGTGCTATCGTACATCCACGTTGATGGAGACTTCAACCCACGTAGGGTAACGGTTGCGCGAGTCCACGGAGGGCTCCACCCACGAAGGGTCCATGAAGAAGCAACCTTGTCTATCCCATCATGGCCATCGCCCACGAAGGACTTGCCTCACTAGCGGTAGATCTTCACGAAGTAGGCGATCTCCTTGCCCTTACAAACTTCTTGGTTCAACTCCACAATCTTTGTCGGAGGCTCCCAAGTGACACCTAGCCAATCTAGGAGACACCACTCTCCAAGAAGTAATAGATGGTGTGTTGATGATGAACTCCTCGCTCTTGTGCTTCAAATGATAGTCTCCCCAACACTCAACTCTCTCTCACAGGATATGGATTTGGTGGAAAGAATGTTTGAGTGGAAAGCAACTTGGGGAAGGCTAGAGATCAAGATTCATATGGTAGGAATGGAATATCTTGGCCTTAACACATGAGTAGGTCGTTCTCTCTCAGAAAATGGGTATTGGAAGTGTAGGTATGTTCTGATGGCTCTCTCCACGAATGAAGAGTGGGTGGAGGGGTATATATAGCCTCCACACAAAAACTAACCATTACACACAATTTACCAATCTCGGTGAGACCGAAGTGAAAAACTCGGTCAGACCGATTTAGCAAACCTAGTGACCGTTAGGATTTTCGGTGGGACTGAGATGCAACTCGGTAGGACCGATATGGTTAGGGTTAGGGCATAACGTAATCTCGGTATGACCGATTACACAAACTCGGTGGGACCGATTTTGGTAATAAGCTAACCAGAGAGTTGGTCAGGTAAACTCGGTGGGACCGATCGCTCATTTCGGTGGGACCGAAATGTTACGAAAGAGAAACAGAGAGTTTACATTGCAATCTCGGTGGGACCGATCGCTCATCTCGGTAGGACCGAAACGTTACGAAGGGAAACAGAGAGATTACAACCCCATCTCGGTGTGACCAAAATCCCTATCGGTGAGACCAATTTGCCTAGGGTTTGTGGCAGTGGCTATGACATTTGAAACTCGGTGGCGCCGGATAGAGAATCGGTAGGGCCGAGTTTGACTTTTGGTTTAGGTCATATGTGGATTTGGGAAGGTAGTTGAGGGTTTTGGAGCATATCACTAAGCACTATGAAGCAAGAACCTTAGCAAACAACACCTCATCCCTCCTTGATAGTATTGGCTTTTCCTATAGACTCAATGTGATCTTGGATCACTAAAATATAAAATGTAGAGTCTTGAGCTTTGAGCTTGAGCCAATATTTTTGTCCTTAATATTTTGAGGGGTCCACATTCCTCATCCATGCCATGCCATTCATTGAGCTTTTCCTGAAATATTAATCTTGGAATAGCATTAGCTCAATGAGCTATATGTTGTTAGGAATTACCAAAACCACCTAGGGATAGTTGCACTTTCACAAGCTTTTAAGCAAAAGGGAAAGATAAGCAAAGAGCTTTTAAGTAAGAACCATAGCATCTTACAACATTAAGATTGTCATACTAGATCATCTTGGATCATATCACAGAAACACCTTGCATAGAGCATACTTGGGATAGAAGTCCTTGCATTTTTGCTTAGTAGGTTGTGCACAAGTCTTTGCATCCGCCTATTGTGCAATCGAGCTAGTGATGTAGGGTGGAACCCTATACGGCCGATCTTTCACAAAAGGAGCGGATCCCAACTAAGAACGCGAAGAACACGGGGAAGAACGGAGAGTACATGAACAACAAAGGGAAAGATACAAGGTAAGGTTCATCTCCATGAGAGGTCTTGAATCCACGAGGGGATCTTCCCGTGAGGGGTCTTGAATCCAAGGTGGATCTTCTCCGAAGAGGGGTCGCGGTCTCTCTCATGGAGTAGATCCATAATGGATGAGCAAAGCTCTATCTCTATATGAGCTACTACTTTGCTAACCCTGCGTAGGAGGAGGGGAAGGAGTATATATAGTCTAAGCCACAAAGGGGTAAGTGGGAAAGGGATACATGGGCCTCTGGCCCGACTCTATGCGCAGGCAGGCGCCGGATGTCCGAGCTCTCGTGAGGCGCCGGATGTCCGGGGCGATTGGCCGGATGTCCGGCCAGAGCAGGGTGGCCTTCTGTTGGATCCTGTTGTTGATGCTGGATTTTTGGGGGAAGGCCGGATGCCTGGGCTGTGGCGTCGCGCCGGATGTCCGGGCCCATGGGCCGGATGTCCGGCCGCTGATGCTTCAGTTGTTTGTTGGTGCAGCTGTTGGGCGGCTGCACAGGCATCGGATGTCCGGCCGCTGTAGCTTCAGCAGCTCTGTCTTCTTCCGTCGTTGCTTCCAGGCTTCCCTCGCGGATAGGGTAGTTGTTCCTTGGCGCTTGCACTCCTCCTCATCATCCGTGAAGCTCCTACAATACCTATGCATGCACATGGGAGAAGTGTCAAGTAGTATACCATCCTCGAAGGGGTCAAGTGAGCACGTGTAAAGGAGATGAGTCACCTATGTGTATGTGAAGTAGATGCCGCACGTGTCACACGCCAAACGGACTCTTGACATGGTGATGTCCATAGGATGCTCCGCATCATCTCCCCTCCCTTGGGAAAGATCCAACCTCGGATCAAAAACCAAATCACCATGGGAAAGAGATGGCTTCGCCGTGTAGAAGTGGACGTTCACCAGGTACTTGTCATCTTGAGTCTCCAATGTCGCATCGTCTTGTGATTACTTCAAAAGGAGTAAGGACAACAAACACTTGGAAAAATAAATGTGGTTAGCGTTAGTGCAAAACCAAGCATTCAAGAGATGAGTCACCAAACAAGTGTCGTCATCATGCAACGCATATGGTGTGACAAAGGATTGTGACATGGCATGTAAGCATATCAATCGAGCACAAGCAGACAAATCATGGGGACAAGCATGTGAATGTGAGGTAGTGATGCAAATATGTGTGACAAGAGAAGAAGCATCTACCTCAAGTTCATAGCGAGCATTCACAAATTGCTCAATGAAAGGTCTATGGTAGTCATAGGAAACATTCACAACACCAAATAAGATGAGATGTCTAAACACATGGGTCAAGTGCAAGACAATCCAAGCATAACATGCATAGGGTGTAGTGAATATCGTGTGGCACTCAACACAATGGAAGGAGCAATTGTTCATCTTGTGTGAGGCAATCAAGGCAAGCATGTAGCAATCAATGGGACATGGCATATGTGAAGTGATGACATTGTTGCAACCAAACATATGAGAGGGGCAAGTAATCCAAGAATTGGATGCAACACACAAGGCATATATATCATGATGCATGGAACGGTGAAAATGACAAGTCGAAGCATGTTCTCTAACATGTGTGCAAGCCAGTGGTCCAAGATGGCCAATAAGTCTCATGGTGCAAGCAACACAAGTAGTATGATCCACAATATCCATGCTCAAGAAAGATGTCACCTTCAAGGCGTGTTCTTGTGTGTCCTTCACAATGCCGAAATACAAGCAAGTGCGATGTAGAATCATCGTGGTAGAAGGTGGTTCGCTCTCAAGAGCTCGAATGGTCAACTCATGTGAAGTGGAAGTCGACACAAAGTCCAAGTATCCTACACATGCACACAACAAAAGAAAGAATGTATGAGCATGGTAGATAAACACATCATCCATCATGATGGTTCTCTTCTTTTGCACACAAACATTAGTAGCACAAGTGCATGAATAATATGATGCAATAATGGCTATATTCATGGCACTAGGTAGATGGTGCAAAGAGGTATGACAAGCATGCTTCACAAGAAATATGTCAAAATCTCCAAATATATGTGAGAATGCTATGGGGGCAATCTCATGAGCAAGAGTAGAATCATTGATGCACTCAATACATGACAAATCGTCTAACATGAGAGTGGCAGCACATGGAGATATATGACAAGATGCAATAACAATCATGTGCAAAGCATGTAAATGGTTGTCATCAACCGCATGAAGTGAGCAAGTATGAATCATTGGTGATGCAACATAAGCCAGCATAGTAATCAAGTCATGCAAGCTAGTAGTGCTAAGATGCAACATACTAGAAGAAATCATGGCAATCATGTCATGTGAGCAAATAATAGGCATAGACAATGCACATGACATATCGCAATCACTAACACAAAGCATGATCATAGTATCATCATAGGAATGGGGCACAAAGCAAACATGGCAATAGCAAGTAATATCTCCACCAAGCTTGCAAATACACATACAAGTATGAGAATCAATCGTCATGTGTAATGCAAAGCATGGGTCACAAATGCATGGCAAAGGCATTGAAATGGGCATATCATGCAAAGTGAACATGGCAAGATGGGCATAGAATATGTGTTGGACAATAATCCATAACCATATGCGGGACATGTAGAATAAATGCGCGAAGAGAGCGGTGGGAAAGACATTCCATGGGATCCCAAGTCATCGTTGCTCTCTAGAGCTCATTTTGTCAACTCGTGGGATTGCGAGGTTAACAAGTATTCATGGGTACCTACACAAAATAAACACAAACCAAAGAAATTGTGTGTGTGGTAAATGTACACATCATCGATCATGATGTGTATGTGCACGTGTGAGTTAGCACAAGGTAAGCATTGCTCAAAGAAGCTCGATGCATGGAATAAGAACATGTCATCCATCATGAAAGAATAGTTATTATGTATAACACGATGGGGACGCAAATTGAGCATACAAGTATAGCAAGTGTGTGACACAACAATAGCATGTTTATTCATGGGGAGCATATTGTGCACACAAGTATTGGGATCATGCAATAAATTGGACAAATCAAAATCTCCTAACATGTATGAGGAGACTATGGGGGTCTCCTCATGAGAAATATTGGAAACATCATATGGAGAAAATGGACAACATCCAAAACAGTGCATATCCGATGCTAGGTGGTCATGGCATGGCATATGAGATAAATGATGCAAAGGGAGCATATCAAGATCATCACAAGAAAAACAAAGGCCAATAACCATGGGCTTGTCATCTATGCCATATGTGCAAATTGGGTTTATTTTAATAGCATATGCATAGTCACTATGAAGAGATTGCAAATATGACATATGATTGATCTCATGCATAGCATAGGACAAGTCAAGCGGATTGGCGAACATGATGTGACCTAAGGAATTGTCACAAGAAATCCTATGCAACATGGCATCACAACTAATAGACTCCACATGGCAATCATCAAACTCATCATAAATGGGTAAACCATCGCATGGGGAAATCATACTAGCATGAAGCATGGAAATAGGTTGATCAACATCATGCAAGCAATCAATGTCATGATAGTCCACTAGTGGGACAAGAGCATCACCTTCACCTATGTTACCTTTGTCATTCCACTCATGTGGTGTAGGTGAGGTGGCAAAGACCAAATAATGGTCATCTTCATCTTGATGGAACCATGTGGGGGTGCATCATATTCCACCATGTCCATCGTCTTGTCCAAAGGTAGGACGTAGTCATCGCGAATCAGCGCGTCATCATATATGGGACCTGGCACCAAATGAGAAGACACAATAGAGGTAGAGGTCAAGTCGTTAGTGTTGAAAGTGGCCTCACATGACCTATCAACTATCTCACTCTCTCTATGTGGTGGTTCACTCACTCCCTCAAGGAAGGTGCACTCAATGTCACATATGGTGGAGTCACTCATCTCACTCAAGTGGTGGGGGTTGTGGCTCTCCTCACATGGTAATCATGGCAACACATCATATATCGGGCTAGTGGTGAAGTCACTCTCACTCTCAATATGGTGGCAAAAGTCACTCAAGTCATCATACGTCGTCGTGGTCAAAGGGAAAATCCCATGCTCAACCATCTCATCGCCGTCGCTGTGGATGAAAGCCGGAGATGGCACATCATCACTATCGCCTCCTAAGATGGAAGCATCATCCTTGCTCATCACTATGTCGCTCGCCTCCAAAGCTTGGTCCTTGATGGTCTCCGTAGTCGTAGTCGTCGCCGCAACATCTTGAAAAAGAGTCGAAGTAGACCCGGCATCATCAATGCCACAAAGAGGGATGGCAGTGTAGTCGAACTTGGGAGCATCGTCATGGAGCTCGTCGGGCTTGGACATCATGGTGGTACTAGCCTCATGCTCGTTCTCATGGAGCTTGGTCGTCGCGAAGTGAGCTTGGGGTGGAGAAGCTTTGGCCTTCATGAGTTCTTGTTCTGCCTTGAGAGCACCAATGTAGTTGTCGTCGAGGGACTTGTAGTTCTCGAGGAAGATCGTCTTGGAGATGTCGTTGTGCAATCCCATCATGAAGTAGAACTTCATCGAAATGGAGTCGTCCACGCCGGCTCGTCGCAAGGCAGTCTTCATCTCCTTGAAGTACTCGTCGATGGACTTGGATCCTTGGATGGTGTTCTCCAGTTGGCGTTGAAGTTGTTTTGTGTAGGTTGGAGGCACGAACTCTCGCCGCAAAGCTCTCTTCGTCTTGGACCAACTCATGTCGAAGTTTTTCGAAGGTGTGTGAAGCCACCATGTGTATGCGTAGCCATGGAAGTTTCTTGTGGCGCACTTCACTTGATCTTCGGGAGGAACTTTATGTAGCTTGAGGTAGTCGTCCATCAAATGTTCCCACTCGAGATACTCCTCGGGTTCTATAGTTCCATAGAAAGAAATCTCATGGTCGATGTCGAGGTCATAGTAGCTTGTGGAAGTTGCGGACTTGAGCTTGGGGGGCTTCTCTTGAGGTGCTTGTGGGTGAAGATGCCGTATCTCCGTAGGCGAAGATGCCTTGAAGTCGCTTGGCGAAGATGCCAAGGGAGATGGTGAAGTCGTTGAGCGGTTGTTTGTGTTGAGCTCTTGACCTTCACGTCCTTGTTGGTGATGGTGTCGATGCCGATGATTTTGCCGAAGATGGTAGCTCGGAGACATGTGCTCTTGAGCGTCTTCTCAAAGATGAGGAAGATCGCTTGTAGGACTTGATGAGGGCTTTGATCTCCTCCATTTGAGCTTGCATCTTGGCGCCGGTGGAGTTGTTCGTGGCATCGAACTCGTCGTTGTTGTTGTAGACCGAAGATGAAATGCCTTGCCTATCCATCACAAGACTCGAGTAGAGGTGAGTAGGAAATGAGATAAACAATACCAAGTTACCTTTTCCCAAAGTTGAAGATGTATCTCGTTTCACTCAATGGGAGATGAAAGAATAGTGGAATTGGTACCGGACTTGTTCACTCACACCTACAAACTAAAGCTTATGGAGTAGCTCGGTGAGGATAGTGGCACAAAAATTTAATGTAAAATGTTAGCAAGAGTCAATAATGTTGAAAGAGATTCAGAAATTCGCAAGTGAAACAAGTAGACCAATAGCAATATGTGGCACACGGAAACGCACACACGGATAGATAAATGGGGTCGTGCAACCAAGGAATGAGCACAAAATGTGGAGTCCATGGAAAACGCTCATGTTGCACAACTCAAGAGAGATGCTAGCATGATTGCTCAATAGGCGGATACGACACTTGTGCACAACCTATAGGAGAAAAAAATGCAATGACTTCTATTCCAAGTATGCTATGTATGTATGGTTCTTGATGTTCCTCTCAAGGTGATCCAAGATGATCTTATATGCAATGTGGTATGATGCTAGGGCACTTGCTTACAAGCTTCTTTGCTCTTTCTCTTTTTCTTAAAAGATTTATTCTTTTTTTTGTGTATGGCCACTTTGCGAAATGCACAAACCAAGATAGTAATTGTGTATATGCGGGAACAAACTTGAGTCACACGAGATGATATGATACCGATATGGTATGGTATGTATGCAATGTATGGTGTAGATCACTAATGTGCACAAGTAATGTTGTCGGAAATACTCAAATGGCTAGTCTCGATAGGCAAGTGACGCAAAATGGGCTATGGGTTATCAATGCAATGGCAAGGGAATATACAATGGAGGGATATCACGATACCAATATGATATGGAGGTTACCGTCCGTGGCGATGATGAGTGGCGGTGTTCTTGATGTAGATACCAAGATGATGGAGACTCGTCCCTAAGTAGCCGAAACACCTTAGGAAACAGAAAAACCGCGAACTCAAAATCTCAAATGTCAAATGTCAAATGGTGGTAGCGGGATGCAGTGGTGGTTGTGGAAGCTCAATGGAATTGCGGAATGGAAATGATGGGTTATGAGATGCAATGCGGAAGTGAAGGGTAAGGTGGTGGACTATACACGGTGTTGGAGTTGGAAGCATGGTCCCTAAGTAGCCTAAACACCTTAGGAGACACAACTCACAACACAAACAAAATTGGGTTAAGTTGGGATGGCGGAAGTGTAAGGTGGTCAAGCCTATGCGGAAGTTATGGTGGTGGTGGTTGATGAAGAAGCAATCGTCCCTAAGTAGCCTAAACACCTTAGGAGACCCGAGTCACTACTCAAGCAACCACAAATGCTATAAGGAACAAAATTGGTTAGGTTGTGGAAGTCGGTGGTGGTCATGCGGAGGTTGTGGTGGAAGGCCTAGGCAAAGATGCCAAAGTTCCAAAAATTTGATGGAGTCCAATGGTGATGGTAGTATTTTTGTGGGAAGGGGGATGTCAAGAGCTTTTCAACGAGCTAAAGAACGCGAAAATTGGACTCCGGATGAATTAGTTATGGACAAAACGGTGAAACGGGAAAGCTGAAATGTACACGGGCCGGATATCCGGGGGTGGGGGCCGGATATCGGGGGGATGATGTCCAGAACCGTGTGGATTTTATGCTCCAGGAGCCGTATGTCTGCCTTGGGGCCCGGATGTCCGGCCCGACGATTCCGGATCTCGTTTTGGACTTCAAAACTCGATTTGGGGGCAAAATTGATGGGATTTCGTGGACGGAAAGTGGGGAAACTTGAGGATATGCTAGATTCACTCGAAACCAAGCAAATCCATGGATCAAAATCAACAAACTTCATCAAACCAACAAATCAACAAAATTAGGCTAGAAAACACAACGGGGAGGCTCTGAAATCGTGATCAACGTGGCTCATGATACCAAGATGATGGAGGGTGGAACCCTATACGGCCGATCTTTCACGAAAGGAGCGGATCCCAACTAAGAACACGAAGAACACGGGGAAGAACGGAGAGAAATCACAAGGGGAAACACTCAAGAACAAGTCCAATCACACATCCACTAAACAATCAAACACACAAGATCCACAAGGTACATGAACAACAAAGGGAAAGATACAAGGCAAGGTTCATATCCATGAGAGGTCTTGAATCCACGAGGGGATCTTCCCGTGAGGGGTCTTGAATCCAAGGTGGATCTTCTCCAAAGAGGGGCCGTGGTCTCTCTCATGGAGTAGATCCGTAATGGATGAGCAAAGCTCTATCTCTATATGAGCTACTACTTTGCTAACCCTAACTAGGAGGAGGGGAAGGAGTATATATAGTCTAAGCCACGAAGGGGTAAGTGGGAAAGGGTTACATGGGCCTCTGGCCCGACTCTGCACGCAGGCAGGCGCCGAATGTCCGGGCTCTCGTGAGACGCCACATGTCCGGGGCGATTGGTCGGATATCCGGCCAGAGCGGGGTGGCCTTCTATTGGATCCTGTTGTTGATGCCAGATTTTCGGGGGAAGGCCGGATGTCTGGGCTGTGGCGTCGCGCTGGATGTCCGGGCCCATGGGCCGGATGTCTGGCCGTTGATGCTTCGGCTGTCTGTTGGTGTAGCTGTTGGGCGGCTGCACAGGCACCGGATGTCCTACCTCTGGCCCAGATGTCCGACCGATGTAGCTTCAGCAGCTCCGTCATCTTCCGTCGTCGCTTCCAGGCTTCCCTCTCGGATGGGGTAGTTGTTCCTTGGCGCTTGAACTCCTGAGAATACCTATGCATGCACACGGGAGAAGTGTCAAGTAGTATACCATCCTCGAAGGGGTCAAGTGAGCACGTGTAAAGGAGATGAGTCACCTTTGTGTATGTGAAGTAGATGTCGCACGTGTCACACGCCGAACGGACTCTTGACCTGGTGATGTCCGTAGGATTCTCCGAATCAGCTAGCGTCTCTCTAGTGTTGTGCAACAAGAGCATTTTTGTGGATTCCACATTTTGGCTCATCCTTGGTTACACGACCCCACTTATCTTTTTGTGTGTGTGTTTCCGTGTACCTTATATTGCTTGGTCTACTTGTTGCATTGCAATCTTGCGAATCTTTTCCAATATTATTGAAGCTCACTTACCATTGCATCAAATTTTGTGCCACCATCCTAACCAAGCTCCACCATAAGCTTTTACTTGTGTAGGTGTGAGAAACCGACAAGAATTGGTACCAATTGTGCTATTTCCTTGTCCACATTGGAGTGATCATTGATCCACCTTCAACTTTGGTCAAGGTACATTTGGTATATGTTCTTCTCTTTCTCCCACTCACATATTTCTCTTGGAATGATGGATAGGCCAAGTACTTCTACCAACCCACTCTTCATTGAGTACGATGACGACATGAACTCCTACGTCACCAAGAGTCACCTCTTTGGTGCACAACGTGCTTTGCATCAAGAGCAACAAGCAATGAGTGAAAGCATCGACAACCTCGCCGCCGACTTGCGACTCTCCGAGCAACGTACAAGGGACTACTTCCACAACAAGCTCGACGATCACAAGCAAGAGAATGACGCAAGAATGGACGAGATTCGTGCTTTGTTGCTCAACCGCTCTTCTTCCACTCCGTCCTCATCAAGACGGACCCGCTCAAGTCGACACTCCGACTTCACCCTCTCCGGCTCAAGTACACCGACATCGAACACTCTTCGACGTGCCGCGCGCAACGATCGTCAAGAAAGCCTCAATCCTCTACGCGAGACCAACTCTTAAGAGCACCGACAATGTCAAACCCAAGAGGCTTTTGCGCTAGCACGAGAACAGCAACGCCAACGCCAACATGAAGAGGAAGAGCGAGCGCGTCTACACCAAGAAGCACAAGATGCCGAGGCACAACGTCAAGCGCAACGATTGCGAGATGCTCAAGCACTTGAGGTACAACAAGCCCTCCAAGATTCAAGTCGAGCCGTAGCCAACCGAGGCCGACAAGCTCGTGAACATGAAGAAGCATTTCGCGAAGAAGCTCACGAACGACGACATCAAGCTCGCGTGCAACATCAAGCTCGACAAGTTCCTCCACAAGTTCACCAAGAGCATGAAGACAATGGGAATCCTCCACGACAAGAGCAACATGAGGTTGACAACCCCCCTCGCCAAGAGCACAACGAGCTTGACAATCATCAACAACATGGGCATCATCATCCCCGACCCCAACACAATGAAGAGTAACGCCACGGCAAGCTAAAGTTCACCATGCCCAAGTTCAATGGAAGCAACGACCCCGAAGAGTACCTTTCATGGGCATTGAAGGTTGACAAAATCTTCCGCTTACACAACTATGAATAAGAGAAGAAGATCGTGATGGCATCCCTTGAGTTCCAAGATTATGTCCTCATTTGGTGGGAACAAGTCATCGAGCGCCGAGAGGCAAGAGGTGAACCACCCATCACTACTTGGGTGCAAATGAAGGATGTCATGAGAGCACGCTTAGTGCCTACCTGCTACAACCGTGACCTCTTCAAGAAACTTCAACTACTCAAGCAAGGAACCAAGATCATTGAAGAGTACTACAAGGAGATGGAGATTGCCATGATAAGAGACAACGTCACGGAAGATGATGAGCAAACTATGGCACGTTTCTTGAATGGACTCAACTATCATATCAAGAAGATCGCTGACTTCCAACCATACTCGAACCTCATCGAGCTAGTGCATCAAGCTACCAAAGTGGAACGTCAAGTGCAAGACGATTACAAGTATGCCAAGTTCTCATCCAAGTCATACGGCTTCTCCAACAACCAAGCTTCAACGACTCCAACACCGTCTGCCAAGCCTTCTACAAGAAACATCGACAAGTTGAGTTCCAAGAAAGCTTCGTCAACCCAAAGTCATCCTCCTACAACAAGCAACTTCAAGCCGAGAGCTTCATCATCATCTATTCCAACCGATGAGACCGTTAAGACAAGTTGCTTCAAATGCTTCACATGCGGAGGCCGAGTCCACAAGTCCTACGAGTGCACCAACAAGCAGACCATGATCCTCAACGATGACGGCTCTTATGACTCAATGAGAGAAGGAGAAATGGATGCCCTTGAGCAAGTCGCCATGCACCGACAAGTGAACAATGAAGAAGAACAAGTCTTTTGCGATGAAGATTCAAGTCCCGCTCTTGTTGTCTCCAAGGTCTTGACTCTACAACATCAACAAGAAGAAGACTAAAGATGCCATATCTTTCATACCAAGGCCGACATCAATGGAAGGTCCATCAGGGTCATCATCAATGGCGGGAGTTGTCATAACCTCGCAAGTGAAGAACTTTGCTCCAAGCTCCAATTGCCCACGACGAAGCATCCTCATCCCTACAAAGTTCAATGGCTTAGCGACTCCGGCACTATCCAAGTCGAGCATCGAGTACAAGTCTCCTTCAAAATTGGTGCCTACAAAGACACTTTGGAGTGCGACGTCGTTCCCATGACCGTTTGCCACCTTCTTCTTGGACGCCCATGGCAATTTGATAGAGGTGTCATCCACAACGGTCGAACGAACCACTACATTTTCAATATGAAAGGAAGGAGTACGTACTTCGCCCCATATCTCCAAGCCAAGTGATGGCCGACAAGCAAGCCACCCATCGTGGAGGGAATAGTGAGAGAGCGAGCCACCAAAAAGAGAGTGAGTGCCACAAGCCCAAATCGAGCGCCTCCACGATGAGCGACAAGAATAACTTAGTCATGTTTGCCACCAAAAGTGAGATAAGAGGAGTGTGCGAGAACCCATCTAATGTCCTACTCTATGTCCTTTTGTGCAAGGACAATGCAACACAAGCTAACACCTCTCACGCTCTACCTTTAGTGTTGTCTTCTCTTTTGCAGGAATTTCAAGATGTTTTCTCCAACGAGCTACCTCCGGGACTACCTCCACTACGAGGCATCAAGCACCGCATCGACCTCATCCCCGGAGCACCTCTTCCGAACAAAGCTCCCTACCGCGTCAACCCCGAAGAAACCAAAGAAATACAAAGGCAAGTAAAG
Source organism: Triticum dicoccoides (assembly GCF_002162155.2). Taxonomy (NCBI): domain Eukaryota; kingdom Viridiplantae; phylum Streptophyta; class Magnoliopsida; order Poales; family Poaceae; genus Triticum; species Triticum dicoccoides. The sequence goes on along the minus strand of NC_041382.1, from coordinate 356,685,830 downwards.
CATCTCATAGACCATGGACATGTGCGTGAAAGTTCGAGTCCTTGTGCCGTTCCGGTCATTCTTGTTCCAAAACAAGACAGTAGCTTTCGCATGTGCTCCGATTATAGACCTATCAATGCTATCACCATTCGCTATAGGTATCCCATTCCACGCCTTGATGATATGCTTCATGAACTTAGTGGTGCCACTATATTCTCTAAAATTGATCTTAAAAGTGGTTACTATCAAATCCGCATACACGAGGGTGTTGAATGGAAAACCGCTTTCAAAACCAAGTTTGGGTTGTATGAGTGGTTAGTTATGCTTATGGGTCTATCGGAAGCACCGGGTACTTTTATGCGTCTTATGAATCATGTTTTTCGCCCTTACATTGGTGTGTTTGTTGTGGTCTACTTCGATGATATTCTTGTTTATAGCAAATCTCTTCAAGATCATGTTCGAACTGTTTTGCAAACTCTTCGAAACGAGCATCTCTTTACTAACATGGAAAAGTGCCGTTTTGGCGTTGATACGCTCGTTTTCTCGGGTTTTGTTGTATCTTCTAAGGGTGTTCATGTAGATGATTCTAAGATCAATGCTATTAAGACCTGGCCCCAACCAACCAACTTGCAACAAGTGCGAAGTTTTCTTGGCCTTGCGGGTTTCTATCGTCGCTTTGTGAAAGATTTTAGCACCATTGCTTATCCTTTGCATGCTTTGAGCAAGAAGAATGTGCCTTTTGTTTGGGGACCATCCCAAGGTACCGCTTTCAATGAGCTTAAGAATTTGCTTACTCATGCTCCCGTGCTTGCTTTACCCAACTTTGACAAGCCCTTTGAGATTCATTGTGATGCTAGTGGTAATGGCATAGGAGGTGTGTTAACGCAAGAGAAGCGCCCCATAGCTTATTTTAGTGAGAAACTTTCCGGAGCGCAACTCAATTATCCCATATATGACAAAGAGCTATATGCTTTAGTCCGCATTCTATGCGAATGGGAACACTGTCTTCGCCCCCATGAATTCATCATTCATATCGATCACGAAATGCTCAAGTATCTTAAGGGCCAAACCAAGTTGAACAAGCGTCATGCTAAATGGAGTGAATTTATTGAGTCTTTTTCTTATATCATCAAGTACATTAAAGGTAAAGACAATATTGTGGCGGATGCCCTTTCCCGCATATACATACTTGTTACTCAACTTGAATTGAATGTCATTGGCTTTGAGCACATAAAAGACTTCTATGAGCATGATCTTACTTTTACTACTCCTTATGCAAAATGCTTGACGCATACATCTTGGGAACGCTATTACATCAAAGATGGATATCTTATGAGAGCTAACGAGCTTTGCATCCCCGAGTCTTTTCCTCGTTTGTTGCTTTTGCAGGAATCTCATGGAGGAGGCTTAATGGGACATTTTGGACGCGGCAAGACTTTTGCTACGCTCTCCAAGAACTATTATTGGCCTAAGATGTTTCGCGACGTCAACCGCTTCACCAACCGATGCTCTACATGTCGCAAAGCTAAGTCTAAAGCTCAATCACATGGCCTTTACATGCCTCTCCCAATTCCATATCAACCATGGGAAGACATTAGCATGGATTTTGTACTTGGTTTGCCTAGAACTAGAAATGGAAAGGATTCGGTATGTGTCGTTGTGGACTGTTTCTCTAAGATGGCACATTTCATTCCTTGCAACAAGATAGATGATGCTTCACATGTTGCTAATATCTTTTGTAGATAAATTTTGCGTCTACATGGAGTGCCAAAGTCGATTGTATCGGACCACGACGTCAAGTTCCTAAGCTACTTTTGGAAGACCCTAGCGCCAAGCTCGGAATCAAGCTACTCTTATCCACGGCTTACCATCCTCAAACCGACGGCCAAACGGAGGTGAGCAACCTTACACTCTCCGCTCTACTTCGAGTGCTCATCAAGAAGAACATCAAGGAGTGGGGGGAGTGCCTACCTATCGCCGAGTTCGCCTAGAACCATGCAATACACTCAACTACCGGCAAGTCCCCCTTCAAGGTCGTCTATGGATTCAACCCATTGTCACCATTGGACATTCTTCCTCTACCACTCCAAGAGTGCATCAATATGGACGCAAGTGCACGTGTGAACCATCTCAAGAAGGTGCATGAAGATACAAGGCACACCATCGAGCGCCAAGTACAACGACTTGCGACCAAGCTCAACATCAACAAGCACCCTATGGTATTCAACATTGGAGATCTTGTGTGGCTACACCTTCGCAAGGACCGTTTCCCCCACGAACGCAAGTCCAAGCTTCAACCACGAGCGGACGGACCCTTCAAGGTGCTTGCACGCTACAACAACAATGCATACAAGATCGATATCCCGCGTGACAAGTACGCCGTGAGCGACATCTTCAACGTCAAAGATCTCTCTCCCTACCATGGTGATGAGGATTTTGATCCGAGGTCAGATCTTCCCCAAGGGAGGGGAGATGATGCGAAGCATCCTATGGCCATCCCCATGGACCTACCATCGCCTCAACAAGAGCCACGAGGACCCATGACACGAGCTAGAGCTAGAGCTCTCGAGAACGAGGTGACTTCTTTCCTTAGTGATATTACATATGATCCTCTCGAGACATGACCTAAGTCCGAGGTGTTGTGCATGATTAGGTACCAAGAGGACCCTTCCGGAGATGCACGTGAAGGTGAACAACTCCCCAAGTCCATGGATGAAGAGAACCCACGGAAGGAGTCAAGAACACCTCCCAGGACCCGGACATCCGGCCATGACCCCGGACGTCCGGCCCCTGGAGCGTCGTCCACCACAAGATGCGCAGCCGCCAAGCAACTACAGACTCCGGACATCCGGCCGCCAGCCTGGACATCCGTCCTTTCCCGAGCTCCCGGATATCCGGCCTCCAGCCCGGAAATCCGAACCCCTCCAATCCCGAGAGCAACAAAGCCAGCCGCTCCAGCCCGGACATTCGGCATCTCCAGCCGAAACATCCGGCCCCGCGTGAAAGCCCGAACATCCGGCCTGACGCCCGGACGTCCGGCCTCCCCTGTCTGCGCATCGTGAAGGGTTGAGGCCCGTGTACCCCTTCAACCCCCTAGACTAAATATACTCCTCCTCGTCCCTCTTTCTAGGGTTAGCATTGGTTTAGCTCATATTTAGAGATAGAGCATTGCTCATCCACATTGGATCTACTCCACGAGAGAGACTGCGGCCCCTCTTCGGAGAAGGTCCCTTTGGATTCAAGACCCCTCTAAGGGAAGATCCCCTTGTGGATTCAAGACCTCCTCACGGAAAAGACCGGCTACCTTTGTATCGTCCTTAGTTGTCCGTGGATCATGTGATCTCTTATGTACTTGAGGATCTAGCACATGTGTGACTATTTCGTGTTGGTTTAGTGATTCTCTCGTGTTTTCCCTTGTGTTTCCCCTCGTTTTCCCCCTCGTGTTCTTCGTGTTCTTTGCGGGATCCGCTCCTTTCGTGAAAGATTGGCCGATTAGGGTTCCACCCTACATCACTATACTTGTGGGTTATCACCTCCCTGTACTCTCCGCTACCGCAAAGCGGGCACACGTCTCTGTCAGGGCTCGGGGTTGCTCGCCATGGTGGCAGAAGGGTAACAGTCATAGGTAGATGTGCAGCCTGGTGTAGGCAGTTCAATACAGAAACCCTAGTCAACCTCGTTCTGAATTGACTATTGAAGAGAGAGGGAGGGAGGGAGAGATGCTTGTGCAATGCGTGGCTGAATCGGGAATATAAAAAATAGTAAAACCGGTAGGAAGGACAAACAAATCGGTGGGGTATCCCTTCGATCGATGGAAACAATGGCTAGCAACCAACATGGTAAGATTACCAAACCAGCATGCAAATGAAACAATAGGAAAGAGTATGTGACAGTTTTACCTTGATGATTAGTGTGGCCTCTCATGGCTAATAATTAGGTGCCCACCCATGAGTAGAAATCAAACCAAATCCTAGTTGATTCCAAAGTCTTTGGTGGCATTTCTTCAAACATGTCACACTCCAGTTGTTTATCTTGTCATCACTTCTAAAAATTAAAACTTATGCATCACCCGTAACATATTTCAAGTGAGGATATGTAGTGACCAGACCTCAAACAGTCTGATCTCTGTGCTCCGGTGTCATCCCTGGATCAGTAATGCTGACACCACACAGTACTCGGAGGATTTATAGCAGAGTAGCAATCACACACTTATTACATCGAGTGTCTCAAAAGAGAACTATTACAATAAATATGGCTTAAGGCCATCTAATAACGATAACAGTGGAAGGCTTGGAAGAAAAGTGAGTCCATCAACTCCAACGGCATCACTGAGTATAGAACCACGACCTAAAAACTCCTTAATCGTCTTCTGAAAAGTCTGCAACATTAACGTTGCAGCCCGAAAACGGGTCAGCACATGGAATATGCTGGCAAGGTAACACATAGAGAGTAATGGAATGAAACAGCTATACTATATGCATATTTGACTGGTGGAAAGCTCTATGGTTACAGTTTTTGCGTAAAGCCAATTTTTCCCTACTTCAAAGGAATAAATTTAATTACTATCATTGTGGTTGTTAAACATTGAGAATGGTTGACAGCATTCTCAATCCCAATTAAAGTAACATCATTAAACCCAACAAAATTAACTTTAGAGTAACATGTTGAGATTCACATGAAAATCCAGGTACTAGATACTCAAGATGTCCATAACTGGGGACACGGCTAACCATGATTAGTTTGTTACACTCTGTAGAGGTTTGCGCACTTTTCCCCACAAGACTCGATCACCTCTGTTTGGTTTCTCGCACTACAGGGTGTTTGAGAAGACGGATGACCGAGACATAGTCTTTCAGAAGCGCTAGCACCTTACGATCGGGTAGACCGTACCACCTACATCCCCTACATCTGCTAGTCTACCACTGTAAGAGTTCGCACAACTTAGTCAACTATGCCAGAGCCCATAATGGCTTGTGGCTGCACACGGAAGTTTCTAGTATGAATAATCTCATGATCCCTTTGAGCCTGGGTGGCGGTCCAAAAGAAAAACAGACAAGTCCCGGAAACCCCAGGTGCCTCAATCCACCCAGATGTGTGTTAGGTTGCCACCTTAGATAAACCATTAATTAACAATCTCACATCTGTCATGGATATCACTCACCCAATCCACGTCTACTAGCATAGCATGGCATAATAAGCAAACGTAGAAGTAACTCCCAAAGGTTTGACAATAAACAGGTAATAGGTACTACCTCATCTACTTCCCATCCCACAATTTAATTAGATCCTAATCATGCAACGTGTGAGGATTGATCTAATGCAATAAAACTGGGTTGTAGAAAAGGTATGATCAAAGTGTTACTTGCCTTGCTGATGATCCGCGAAACCTAGAGATTCAACGTAACAGGCGGCGCACTCCGGGTATTCTATCGCAGACAAACAAACAAGCCTAAAATAAGTACTCATCTAATGCACAGGTAAAACTCAAATAGAAGATCTAACCAGAAAGTTCAACTTAAGAACCCGGGTTGGCAAAAAGAATCAAATCGAACGAAGCAAAAGAAATCAAACGGCGAAAGAAAACAACTTCGTTCTAGTAATCTGGATCTAAGTCAAATTTTACAGTAGCAAAAACATGTTTAAGTTGATTAATCAGAAAGAGGATTTCGAGACGAAACTCCAGGCGCTTGAATCGCCTAATTCCGATAAACGAGCGAAAAGTTATACTAAAACGAAAATCGGATCAGAAATCACGATCAGAAAATAACCGCGAAAAATCCGACGAAAAAGAAAAACGATGAACAGAATTTATTTTTTTAAACAACACGGAAAACGAGGCGGCGGCGAACCTCGGGCGGCGCGCAACTCCGGCGGCGGCGGGCGGCGGCGGCTGGGGCTAGGGTTAGGGCGGCGGGGTGGGCTGGCTCGGCTCGGGCCTCGGGCGCGCCTTATAAAGGCCCCGGCCAGGGAGTCCTGGCCGAGTACGGCCCAAAGTCGGTTCCGCGTTTTTTTTAAATAATTCCGCTCGGAAGAAAAATAAAAAGAAATACTAAACGGACTCCAAAAATCAAGAAATAAATTTTCCCGGGTTTCTAAAATCAAGCCCGATAAAGTGAACATTTATCTGGGCCCAAACTACAACTTTGAAAAACGCGCATTTTTCCTAAATTCAAATAAAAATACCGAAAAACTCCGAAATAAATCTTATTTGATTTTTTTATTAAATCCGCAATATTTCTATATTTTGGGAAAGTCATTTTATTCCCGCTCTCATATTTTTGTAATAGAAATAATTGATGATAAAATAAATAAAATCAAATGATCCTGTTTACATAATTTGAGAAAACTCAAATATGTAAATAACGAAATCCCCAACTCTCTCCGTGGGTCTTTGAGTTGCTTAGGATTTTCTAGGATCAAAACCAAAAGCAAAATAAAATATGATATGCATGATGATCTAATGTATAACATTCCAAATTGAAATTTTGGGATGTTACAAACCTACCCCCCTTAAGATGAATCTCGCCCTCGAGATTCGGGTTGGCTAGAAAATAGGTGAGGGTGGTCCTTGAGCAAATCTTCCTCTCGCTCCCAGGTGGCTTCCTCCTCCGTGTGGTGGCTCCACTGAACTTTGCAAAACTTGATAACCTTGCTGCGAGTAACTCGGCTGGCAAACTCAAGAATCTTGACTGGTTTCTCCTCATAGGTCAAATTGTTATCCAACTGAATTGCTTCCAATGGCACTGTGTCTCTCAAAGGTATGTCATCCATCTCCGTGTGACACTTTTTCAACTGAGAAACGTGGAACACATCATGAACTCCTGTCAATCCTTCTGGCAATTCCAACTTGTAGGCCACTTCTCCCATACGCTCCAAAACTCGATATGGTCCTACAAATCGTGGCGCTAACTTCCCCTTAACTCCAAAGCGCTTAATCCCTCGAAGTGGGGATACTCGAAGATAAGCTCTATCTCCGACTTCGTAAACTGTCTCCTTGCATTTAGAATCTGCGTAGCTCTTCTGCCTGGACTGGGCTACCTTGAGCCTATCGCGAATCAACTTCACCTTCTGTTCAGACTCCTTAATCAGATCTGGTCCAAACAACTGGCGGTCTCCAACTTCGTCCCATGACAACGGTGTCCTGCACCTCCTTCCGTACAAAGCTCCAAAAGGTGCCATCTTCAAACTGGTCTGATAGCTATTATTGTAAGAAAACTCTGCATATGGCAAATTATCGTCCCAACTAGATCCATAATCTAGCGCACAAGCTCTCAGCATATCCTCCAAAATCTGATTGACTCTCTCGGTCTGTCCATCTGTCTGCGGATGAAAAGCTGTACTAAATTCTAACCTAGTACCCAAAGTCTCATGCAACTGCTTCCAGAACTTTGAGGTAAATTGGGTTCCTCTATCTGATATGATGCTCCTCGGAACTCCATGCAAACATACTGGTCATGTATATCTTTGCCAACTTAGCACTGGTATAAGTGGTCTTTACTGGGATGAAATGTGCTACCCTCGTCAATCGATCGACTACAACCCAAATCGAGTCATAGCCTGAACGAGTCCTTGGTAATCCTGTGATAAAATCCATGCCTAGCTTATCCCACTTCCATTCGGGTATCGGCAATGGTTGCAACAATCCGGTTGGCTTCTGATGCTCTGCCTTTACTCTCTGACATACATCACAAACTGCTACATACTCCGCAATATCCTTCTTCATTCCGGTCCACCAGAAAATATCCTTCAAATCCAAATACATCTTGGTATTTCCTGGGTGAATCGAATACGGTGAATCATGTGCCTCTTGCAGAATCAACTTTCTGATCTCCGGGTCATTGGGTACATAAACACGGTCTTCAAACCATAGGGTGTCGTGCTCATCCTCGCGAAATCCTTTAGCTTTTCCTTTGCTCAGTTTCTCCTTTATAGCGGCAATCTCTTTGTCAGTTTTCTGAGCTTCCCTGATTCTGTCCATCAAAGTTGACTGAATTTCCAACGCTGCTACATAGACTCTCGGAACTATTTCCAAACATAGTTCACGAAGATTTTCTGCTAACTCCTTGGGTATTTCTCTCGTCATTAACGTATTGACATGACTCTTGCGGCTTAATGCGTCAGCTACTACATTAGCCTTCCCGGGATGATAATGCAATTTCATATCATAATCTTTGATAAGCTCCAACCATCTCCTTTGTCTGAGATTCAACTCCTTCTGTGTGAAAATGTACTTCAAACTCTTGTGATCCGTGTACACCTCACAATGATTTCCAATGAGGAAATGTCTCCATGTCTTCAATGCATGCACTACGGCTGCTAACTCCAAATCATGCGTAGCGTAATTCAATTTGTGAGGCTTCAGTTGTCTTGAAGCATATGAAACAACTCTCCCTTCCTGCATAAGCACTTCTCCAAGTCCTCGACGTGAAGCGTCGCAATACACCTCATAATCCTTGGTTTGATCTGGCAAAATCAACACTGGTGAGGTAACCAAGCGTTTCTTCAACTCCTGGAAACTAGCCTCACACTCCTCAGTCCATTTGAACTTAGTATCCTTCTTCAGCAACTCCGTCATAGGCTTCGCAATCTTTGAGAAATTCTCAATAAATCTCCGGTAGTATCCTGCGAGTCCCAGAAAACTCCGGATCTCTCCAACTGTTGTTGGTGCTTTCCACTTGGTCACGGTTTCAACTTTAGCGGGATCTACTGCTATACCTTCTCCAGATATAACGTGTCCGAGGAATCCTACTTCCTTCAACCAAAACTCACATTTGCTGAACTTGGCATATAACTGATGTTCTCTGAGCTTTCCAAGTACCAAACGCAAATGCTCCTTATGCTCCTCCTCATTCTTCGAATAAACTAGGATATCATCAATGAAAACCACGACGAACTTATCCAAAAACTCCATAAACACTTTGTTCATCATGTTCATAAAATAGGCAGGTGCATTAGTCAGTCCAAATGACATAACGGTATACTCATATAGTCCATATCGTGTGGTGAATGCTGTCTTAGGTATATCCTGTTCTCGAATCTTCAACTGGTGGTATCCTGATCGCAAATCGATCTTGGAAAACACTTTAGCTCCTTGCAACCGATCAAACAGATCGTTGATCATTGGTAGTGGGTACTTGTTCTTGATCGTTACTTCGTTCAATCCTCGATAATCGATAACCATTCTTAACGATCCATCCTTCTTCTCCACTAGAAGTACTGGCGATCCCCAAGGCGAAGAACTTGGGCGAATATATCCCTTATCCAGTAACTCCTTAATCTGCTTCTTAATTGCCACCAAATCCTTTGCTGGCATCCTATATGGTCTCTTTGATATTGGCCCAGTGCCTGGCAATAGCTCAATCAAAAACTCAATGTCTCTATCCGGTGGCATGCCTGGCAACTCTTCGGGAAATGCATCAGGAAAATCCTTTACCACTGGTACTTCCTCCTGCACAACTCCTGTTAGGCAATTTACTTGTGTCATCTTTGGTACATGCCGGGATACATACTTGATCCTTCTCCCTTCTGGTGTGGTAAGCAAAATTGACTTACTAGCACACTCAATATTCCCTTCATACTATGATAACCAATCCATGCCTAATATCACATCCAATCCTTGAGATTCCAATACTATTAGGTCTGAGGGAAAAACATAGTTACCAATCCTTAATGGTAACCGATCACACCATAGACTTGCCACATACTCTGCTCCTAGCGAGGTTACTAACATGGGTGACCTAAGGGCTTGGGTTGGTAGGTTATGCTTATCCACAAATCTCCTTGAGATGTATGAATGCGATGCACCAGTATCAAAAAGAACGAGTGCAGTAAATGACTTAACCAAAAACTTACCTATTACTGCATCGGGCTGAGCTTCAACCTCCTCCACATTAACGTGGTTCACCTGTTCCCTGTTGAAAGGGTTCGGCTTCTTTCCAGAGTTTCCATTGCCGTTTTGGCCTTCAGGACATTCATTTGCATAATGTCCTGGCTTCGAACACTTATAGCAAGTGACATGGCTCAAGTCCTTCTTGGCTGGGGTTGATGGGGTGTTGCGGTTCTGTCCATTGCTTCCTCCATTCCCATTACCATTCTTGGTGCCATTGTGATTGTGCGAGCTACCTACTCCATGGGTATGCTAAAAATGTCCTCCCGACCTAGGGGTAAAACGTGGCTTCTGCTGAGCTCCTGAATTATACTTTCCTTGTCCATACTTCCTCTTGCGGTTCTCAATTTGCTGCTGCTTCCCTTCAATCATAAGAGCACGGTCTACCAACTCCTGGTAGTTGTTGAAGGTGGCTACCATCAACTGCATACTCAACTCATCATTCAGTCCTTCCAGAAACTTCTCCTGCTTAGCTGCATCCGTAGCAACGTCATCTGGGGCATAACGTGCTAGCTTACTAAACTCCTCCACATACTGGCCAACTGTCCGTCCTCCTTGGCGCAAGTTACGAAACTCACGCTTCTTCATGGCCATTGCTCCTGCTGAAACATGGGCATTACGAAAAGCCTGCTGAAACTGGTCCCATGTGACAGTGTCGACTGGGAAGGTGGTTGTGAAATTCTCCCACCAGGATGCTGCGGGTCCTTCTAACTGATGTGCGGCAAACTTAACCTTCTCCACATCTGTGCATCCTGCTGTGGTCAACTCCCTAGCTATCTTGCGGAGCCAATCATCTGCTACTATCGGCTCGGTGCTACTGGAAAACACCGGCGGATTTAGCCTAAGAAAACGGGCTAAGTGGTCAACAGGTGGTGGTGGTGGTGGTGGGGTGTTGTTGTTGTTATTGTTCCCCTAATTTTGATTCTGAACTAGCAACTGCATCAAGGTGTTCTACTACTGGATCAACTGGGTGAGCTTCGGCGGAAAGGCAAATCCGGGGTCACGTCTTGGAGGCATCTGAGGGTTTTAGAAAAGATGAGATATAAGAATAGAGGAGGTCTAAAGGGAAAACACTACCCATATGCGCATGAGGCAAAAACAAACAATTCACTTCAATCAATCAAACAAGGACATACAATCGATCTAACTATCGCAAAAGTGCTCGGACTACTATATTTACATGGTGGACTACTACTACCGATGAGGTGGTCTACTAGAAATATTCTACGGTTGTAGACTCCATGATATCTGCTCCTGCTTCATCAACATAGTCATCATCGCTACTATCTGCTTCCGAGTCGGTGCCGTCGATGATGATGTAGTCTTCCGGGCTAATCTGCTTGGGTTCTTCGTCTTCATCTACGGGAATAGGGCCTCCCATAAATATTCCAATCTTCTTGATCAGGTCGTCATTCTTCTCCACCAATACTTCAATTTCTTCTTCGTAGTCTTCACGTGTAGCTTTGAGTTCTTCCACTAGTTCCTTGATTCTAGTCTTAGCCTTCTTCAGATCTATCATGTTGGCGCACATCTGATTCTCCTGTCGTCGAATGTGCTGGTTTAACTCCTGGATAAAAGCTGCGATTGATCTATCCTTCCTGGTGCTAATCATCTCCCAGTGTTCATCTCGGCGCCCACAAATCTGATAGATAGTATCCTTGAGATCCTTGCGGTAGACTTCTCCAATGCGTCCCATGGCGATGTGAGCTGCCATACTCTTTCATAGACTCCAAGTTGGTGCATCAAAAGAAAACTCTATGGGCTCAGTGACTGGCATGAACGTCCTTCCTGGAACTTGAACTTGAATCATCCAGCGCTCTTCTTCAGGTAAGGTGGCGTTGTAGGTTCCCGTGAAGCTTGGTACTCCTATGTTCAGGTATCTAGTGACTTCCTTCAAGTGGCGTCCAAAGGGTGTATCTTCATCCGGTTGGGTGAACTTGTTCCTTGCATCCGCCATCCTAAAGAGTAGAAAAGATTAGAAGTCAGAAGAGAAGAGAGTGAGTAGTGATCTAGGTCTTTAGCTTAGTGGTCGTGTCCTACAGTCAGCGTGTGCTCTGATACCATCTCTGTAGCGACCAGACCTCAAACAGTCTGATCTCTGTGCTCTGGTGTCATCCCTGGATCAGTAATGCTGACACCACACAGTACTCGGAGGATTTATAACAGAGTAGCAATCACACACTTATTACATCGAGTGTCTCAAAAGAGAACTATTACAATAAATATGGTTTAAGGCCATCTAATAACGATAACAGCGGAAGGCTTGGAAGAAAAGTGAGTCCATCAACTCCAATGGCATCACTGAGTATAGAACCACGACCTAAAAACTCCTTAATCGTCGTCTAAAAAGTCTGCAACATTAACGTTGCAGCCCGAAGACGGGTCAGCACATGGAATATGCTGGCAAGGTAACATATAGAGAGTAATGGAATGAAACAGCTATACTATATGCATATTTGGCTGGTGGAAAGCTCTATGGTTACAGTTTTTGCGTAAAGCCAATTTTTCCCTACTTCAAAGGAATAAATTTAATTACTATCATGGTGGTTGTTAACCATTGAGAATGGTTGACAGCATTCTCAATCCCAATTAAAGTAACATCATTAAACCCAACAAAATTAACTTTAGAGTAACATGTTGAGATTCACATGAAAATCCAGGTACTAGATACTCAAGATGTCCATAACCGGGGACACGGCTAACCATGATTAGTTTGTTACACTCTGCAGAGGTTTGCGCACTTTTCCCCACAAGACTCGATCGCCTCCGTTTGGTTTCTCGCACTACAGGGTGTTTGAGAAGACGGATGACCGAGACATAGTCTTTCAGAAGCGCTAGCACCTTACGATCGGGTAGACCGTACCACCTACATCCCCTACATCTGCTAGTCTACCACTGTAAGAGTTCGCACAACTTAGTCAACTATGCCAGAGCCCATAATGGCTTGTGGCTGCACACGGAAGTTTCTAGTATGAATAATCTCATGATCCCTTTGAGCCTGGGTGGCGGTCCAAAAGAAAAACAGGCAAGTCCTGGAAACCCCAGGTGCCTCAATCCACCCAGATGTGTGTTAGGTTGCCACCTTAGATAAACCATTAATTAACAATCTCACATCTGTCATGGATATCACTCACCCAATCCACGTCTACTAGCATAGCATGGCATAATAAGCAAACGTAGAAGTAACTCCCAAAGGTTTGACAATAAACAGGTAATAGGTACTACCTCATCTACTTCCCATCCCACAATTTAATTAGATCCTAATCATGCAACGTGTGAGGATTGATCTAATGCAATAAAACTGGGTTGTAGAAAAGGTATGATCAAAGTGTTACTTGCCTTGCTGATGATCCGCGAAACCTAGAGATTCAACGTAACAGGCGGCGCACTCCGGGTATTCTATCGCAGACAAACAAACAAGCCTACAATAAGTACTCATATAATGCACAGGTAAAACTCAAATAGAAGATCTAACCAGAAAGTTCAACTTAAGAACCCGGGTTGGCAAAAAGAATCAAATTGAACGAAGCAAAAGAAATCAAACGGCGAAAGAAAACAACTTCGTTCTAGTAATCTGGATCTAAGTCAAATTTTACAGTAGCAAAAACATGTTTAAGTTGATTAATCGGAAAGAGGATTTCGAGACGAAACTCCAGGCGCTTGAATCGCCTAATTCCGATAAACGAGTGAAAAGTTATACTAAAACGAAAATCGGATCAGAAATCGCGATCAGAAAATAACTGCGAAAAATCCGACGAAAAAGAAAAACGATGAACAGAATTTATTTTTTTAAACAGCACGGAAAACGAGGCGGCAGCGAACCTCGGGCGGCGCGCAACTCCGGCGGAGCGGCGGCGGCGGCGGCTGGGGCTAGGGTTAGGGCGGCGGGGTGGGCTGGCTCGGCTCGGTCCTCGGGCGCGCCTTATAAAGGCCCCGGCCAGGGAGTCCTGGCCGAGTACGGCCAAAAGTCGGTTCCGCGTTTTTTTTAAATAATTCCGCCCGGAAGAAAAATAAAAAGAAATACAAAACGGACTCCAAAAATCACGAAATAAATTTTCCCGGGTTTCTAAAATCAATCCCGATAAAGTGAACATTTATCTGGGCCCAAACTACAACTTTGAAAAACGCGCATTTTTCCTAAATTCAAATAAAAATACCGAAAAACTCCGAAATAAATCTTATTTGATTTTTTATTAAATCCACAATATTTCTATATTTTAGGAAAGTCATTTTGTTCCCGCTCTCATATTTTTGTAATAGAAATAATTGATGATAAAATAAATAAAATCAAATGATCCTGTTTACATAATTTGAGAAAACTCAAATATGTAAATAACGAAATCCCCAACTCTCTCCGTGGGTCCTTGAGTTGCTTAGGATTTTCTAGGATCAAAACCAAAAGCAAAATAAAATATGATATGCATGATGATCTAATGTATAACATTCCAAATTGAAAATTTGGGATGTTACAGGATACCAATCCATGTTGAATAAAAGAAGTCACTAAGAACATGTATGAGGCAACACGCAAATGAATACCTACTTAACTGAGGATAAGATAAGTTCTATATCGAGTTTCTTCAAAAAAGGAACACATCAATTGAGTTCTCGACAACAACTTTCCCGAGAAGGACATGCCGTAGAAAAAAAATCTTGATCCTAGCATTTGGCAATTTGTTCCAGACCAAGCTTCCTTTTCTTTGTGCCACCATGGTCCTAAATGTGCAATCTCAGGTAGTGGTGCTGACTATTGACTACTGAGATAATCCTACTTGCCACCATTCACCCTTCTATAAGCTAGTGTTATAGAAAAGGGCAAATCAGAGCTAACAAAGGGCATACTCATAGTGTAGTGCTCCTTTCTACAACAAAGATTGTACTAAGATCATCGAGGGACTACTACATAAAAGCAAGCTATAGGGTTTTAGCAACATAAAAAGGATCTAAATCATTTCTTACTTTAGCATAATCGTTTCCCAAAATGAAAACAATACTGGAACACATTACGGTTCAGCCAGAAAAATGTATCAACAAACATGATTTTGTTTTGACAAAAAAACAACATCCAAACCTGCTACATGCCAAGTAAAATCCTCTACACAAATACATCATCTACAAGATGCATGTAACGATTAGGGATTACCCACACGTGCGGTGATGACGGTCGGAGTGCTTGGAAATCCATGCACAGAAGAAACGTCCGCCATGGTAATGCACAATGTCAAGTTGTCAACGATAAGGTGGAGGTATGGATTAGGGATCGCCCATGAGTGATAACAAACAAACATGTGACTTGACTTTGATAGCCTTGTAAGATGAGCTCACATACCCAGCTTCAGGGTAGATAACAATTTGAATAATTTGTAGTAACAAATCTGAACCAAAATATATACGCACCAGAACACAATGCATGTAATATAAATTCAAATGGCAAATGCAATCAATGTAAGAGAGAACCAGTTAATAGCAGCAGTTATGATCACCCGCATCACCCCTACTATATAAACTATTGTTGTATGCCGCCGTTTGCAAAAAAAACACAAGAAAATAAAACTAATAACTAATTATCATTGATGCTCAAATTGTGTGCACAAAAACCATTAAAACAAAAAAATGAACTTCCATTAAGCAAACAAAAAGGGAACCGTTCCTGGCCCATGTACCATCCTTCGCTATGGGCCCATGTGCCTTATCCTTCTCCTCCAGCATTCCTCTCTTTTCTCACCGACGTAGCACCTCCCATCTCCTTTTCCAAGCACCCGCCGTCCCTTTCGGTTATATGTGTTGCTCCTCTGGCGAGCCTCGTCGTCTGCATAACGAAAAGGCGAGTTTGCCACCGCTCGTACACTACCTATCCCTGCCTCTCCCTCTTACCACATCCATCCATTGCTGAGATTGGTGCCGCAAGCCAAGATGCATCTGCCCAACATCGATAACCGTCCCGTTAGACCGACGCACAAAGTTGGCCAAAGAAAAACATATGGTCAAATTGAGGAAATACTTTTGAGGTTAAAATTACAAAAAGAAAACTTGCAAACATCTAAGAAGTTACCCCTCTATATATAAAACAAGATCACAGAACAGCTAATCTGGATTGCTGCTTATGACCATATCAACCATTAGAGACGATTACATAATTTAGCCCAAACTTAGGACTCATTTTCACAGTTTTTGCCACTTTACCGAATAAAATTGGTCATGTATAAATGTGTATGGTTGACACCTCACAAGCAGCAGACTTCAATTAGCTCCCACCTGTACACTATTTAGGAGTTCATGCGAGCAATTCCTGTACAGAGCAACACACTCTATGTTTCAGGACAAGTGTGTACTGTATTTTAGAGATTAACAACTAAGATTTCAGTCTTGGACCAATTAGATATATACTTGCAGCTAGCACTCTCATTGAAATAATTTCTCACGGGAATCTACTTGTGTACTAACTACTAAACTATTAGATGGGTTATCTGGGTTTTTAGCTACCAGGTGTGCTTTTACACATATATAAGGGGTGTTTGTTTTCAGGGACTTTTTTGTGTAGGGACTAGAAAAAGTCCCTCTTAGAGACTTTTTTACTAAACGGGAAGGACTTTTTAGGGACTAAACTAGGCATTTGGGACTAAATGAAGAAGACTCTTAAGGAGAGTCTTTTTTGGACTTTTCCAACAATGCCCCTCCATGCACCCATTGGCCCGCCACCCCATGGTATTGTTTGATTGTTATTTCTCTATATACTAGGGGCAACATGGTCATTTAATAGCCTTTAGGAAGAGACTAGGGACTTTTTAGTCTCTAGAAGCAAACAGGGAGGGACTTTTTAGGGACTAGCAGCGTGTTTGGCAAAAAATGGGAAGGGGAATGGGAGTTTAATGTAGGGAGTTGTATTGAGATTAGACATGGGATGAGTCGTTTTATTCCCAATCCTCTGTTTGGCGCATGATGAAAATTATGTGTGAGAGTTTGATGAGAAATTGTATTCCCATGTTTGGTTCGTGGGAATTGACAAGGAAATAGACAAGGGAAATTAACGTAAGTTATGATGAAGGGCTAAGATTGACTCACTAAAACAATTCCCTTCCAACTCCCACCCCCTCCCGTGTTAATAAAACGGTGGGAGTTGGAGTCTCAAGTCCCATGACTATTCCCTTATCAATTCCCAATCCCCCTAACCAAACAATAGATTTGAAGTCCCGTACCCCTTCAATTCCCATTCACTAGCTCTAACTACCCCCAACCAAACATGCTGTCGGGACTTTTTAGTTGGGACTAGAAAAAGTCCTAGGACTAGAGAACCAAACACCACCATAAACACATGAACCAAATATTAATGGTTCTACTATAACCCTGGCCACTACCACCTTAAATTGAGTGATTCCTTATTCCTTATTTATTTATGACAGGAATAAGGTACCTTCATGCGTTCCCTGTTTAAAGACATTGCAAACTACAGTGTTCGTTTGTGTATTGTCATGTGTATACACATGCTACAAAGCATGTGTACCCGATAGGAGAAAATACAAGGAATGATCTAAAGCAAAACAATGGGATTTAGCCCAAAGCAAGGACTCGTTTCCCCATTCTTAAACTGTCGGTGCTTCCACTTCTATGATCCTATAAGTGTAACACCCTCGATGCGACTATAGCTCCCACGTGTCGAGGCACGACTTAGAGACATAATCACATTGAAGGCATATGTCGCAAGTTAGGCAATCTTCACAACATCCCATGTAATATAAATAATAAAGGGGAGATAACATAGTTGGCTTACACTCGCCACATCAAACAAGTACATAAATAACATTACATCATCCAAACACTCATGGGCCAACTACGGCGCCAAAATAAAAGAGAACCCAACATGCGACAACGGTCCCGTTCACCCCCAACTTGCACCACTACTGATCATCGGGAAAGGAAACATAGTAACGTTGAGAGTCTTCGTCGAACTCCCACTTGAGCTCATACGCGTCTCCTGGAGCGGAATCATCAGGCCCTGCATCTGGTGTAATAGTAATCTGTGAGCCACAGGGACTCAGCAATCTCGCACCCTCGCGATCAAGACTATTTAAGCTTATAGGTAAGGCAAGGTAAAATATGAGTGGAGCTGCAGCAAGTGACTAGCAAGTATGGTGGCTAACTTATTCGCAAAAGAGAGCGAGAAGAGAAGGCAAAGCACGAGCGAGAAACTAGAGAGCAACCTGCGCAAACATTACTCCAACACTATGTCCACTTCCCGGACTCCACCGAGAAGAGGCCATCACGGTAACACACTCAGTTGATTCATTTTAATTAATTAAGGTTCAAGTTATCTACAACCGGACATTAACAAATTCCCATCTGCCCATAACCGCGGGCACGGCTTTCGAAAGTTCAATCCCTGCAGGGGAGTCCCAACTTAGCCCATGACAAGCTCTCACGGTCAACGAAGGAATAGACCTCCTCCCAAGACGTTCCGATCAGACTCGGTATCTCGGTAACTCAAGACACTTCGACAGGTTAAAACAAGACCGGCAACACCGCCTGAATGTGCCGACAAATCCTGATAGGAGCTGCACATATCTCTTTCTCAGGGCACACTCAGATGAGCGCTCCATACAACTAAAACCAAACCTCGAGTTTCCTCGAGGGGGCTCTGCACAGGACTCTAGTTTGGACCAACACTCAGAGGAGCACTGGCCCGGGGGGTTTAAGATAAGATGACCCGCGGGCTCCGGAAACCCGAGGGAAAAAGAGGCTAGGTGGCAAAGGGTAAGACCAATGTTGGGCATTGCTCGAAAAGCTTTAATCAAGGCGAAATATCAAGGGGTTCCCATTATAACCCAACCGCGTAAGGAACGCAAAATCCGGGAACATAACACCGATATGACGGAAACTAGGGCGGCAAGAGTGGAACAAAACATTAGGCGAGAGGCCGAGCCTTCCACCCTTTACCAAGTATATAGATGCATTAAGATAGCAAGATAATATAATGATATCCCAACAAGTAAATAAATGTTCCAACAAGGAACGGCCTCCAATCTTCACCTGCAACTAGCAACGCTATAAGAGGGGCTTAGCAAAGCGGTAACATAGCCAATCAACGGTTTGCTAGGACAATTGTGGGTTAGAGGTTTGACATGGCAATTTGGGAGGCTTGCAAGCAAGTGGTAGGCATCGTAGCAATGGCATAGCAAAAGAGCGAGCAAACTAGCATAGCAAAGATAGTAGTGATTTCGAGGGTATGATCATCTTGCCTGCACAGTTGTCAGAGTTGACTGGATCCTCAAAAGCAAACTCAATGGGCTCCTCGTTAGCAAACTCGTCTCCCGGCTCTACCCAAACAAGACAAACAAGCAACAAGGATATAATCAACCACGTGCAACTCAAACAACACGATGCAAAGATGATATGCTATGCGGAATGCGATGCGGGATGCAAAATGCAAGATATGACAGGAAATGCATGAACCTGGCCTCAACATGGAAAACCAAGTGTGCCGCTGGAAAGATGAGACGAAATCGCTTGAAAACGATATAAAGAACACCGGAATCGGAGTTACGGTTTGGAAATGGCAAGCGATTCAAAAATGACACCGGTCTGCGATTTACATCAAGTAGGCATCTAAATGCAACGAAATGAACATGCTACAGCCACCAAATATGACAAAAAAATACATGGCAGGGATGCACACAAGATGCTTAACAAAAGTCTAGCACTGAACTACGGCCAATTCATCCATTAACAGGTTCAAACAAGCATGGCAAAAATGCATATGACGAACAGATCTCGGACTTAGTGAAATTAACACTCGCCTGGAATTTCAGATCAGGTAGCCCTCGTCGGAGCAACAAAACTACATGCTACAGGACCTGAACATGACAAAGTAAAGCATGGCATGTAGCTACTCAAAGATCTTAACAAAGTCCCTTAGTGACCTTGAGCCAAAAGGGATCAGAAAATACAATTGCAAACAAGTGAACATAGCAAAAACATAATCAGTTTTCAGACTTAGTGAAAAACTGACACATGCTGAAATATAACTCAAGTAGGCATGTTTACGAGCTCGATGCACTCACTACAGAGCAATTCATGGCAAGACAAGCATACATCCATCTAGAAGGCATAAAATAAAAGCTAGATATGGCAATAACAATAGCATAGCATGCACGGATCAACTACAACAACACCGGCAAAATTGCAAACAAGTTGACAATCTACCCAGATTCACAAAGTAGCAAAAGTAGAGCTCGATTGACTCAAGCTAGGGTGCTCCATAATTGCAAACAAAGACATGGATGGATAGAGCACTACAATATTAACAAAACATCCTTACTGATCACCAAGAGAGCAGACAAGAGCATCAGCAGCATACTGAGAAGAGCTGACAAGGATAATATCATCGACATATACCAAAAGATACATAGTGACTTCTGGCTTCTGTAGAAGAAATAACGAAGTGTCAGCAGTAGACGGCACAAACCCATGAGCACGAAGGGCAGAGGCAAGGCGCGCATGCCAGGCACGAGGAGCTTGCTTCAAACCATATAGTGCTTTGGAAAGACGACAGATATAGTCAGGACGATCAGGATCAGAGAAACCAGGCGGCTGTTTCATATAAACCTCTTCCTCCAAAAATCCATGTAGAAAAGCATTCTGCACATCAAGTTGACGAAGTGACCAACCACGAGAAACAGCAATGGAGAGAAGAAGCCGAATAGTGGTAGGCTTGACGACAGGACTGAAGGTGTCCTCATAGTCAAGACCATGACGCTGCCGAAAACCGCGAGCAACAAGTCGCGCTTTGTAACGCTCAATAGATCCATCCGAATGCTTCTTCACTTTGAATACCCATTTTGAGTCAATAACATTTACCCGTGATGGTGGAGGAACGAGAGTCCATGTCTTGTTACGAAGAAGAGCATGAAACTCCTGCTCCATAGCCTCTCGCCAATGTGGAATGCGCAGGGCGGCCTGATATGAGCGAGGCTCAGAAGATGGATCCCCAACAGCAGCAGCCAAACAAGCAGCCAACCAAGCAACCGTACCATCCTTACGTTCCTTAGGTTTGAAAATGCCACTGCGACTGCGTGTATGTGGTCGGGACACAGGAACCACCGAGGTCGACGGAGCAGCCTGCAACGGGCTGGAGGACGGCGACGTTGACGAGTCAGCCGGTGACGAGGAGCCAGTCACGGTAGCCTCGGACTCGGTTGGCGAAGAAGGCCGACCCACCGGCGAAACCGGCAGAGCAGACGAAGCAGCTGGCGACTCCGGCATCACAGACTGGGCCGATGGCGAGCTCGGCATAGTGGGCCGTGGCGCGGCCGGTGTCGCGGGCCGATCCGCTGATGAAGGCGACGTGAGGACCCGAGCCGCGGGCGAAGACGGCGTGACGGGCCGAGCCGCAGGCGAAGACGGCGTGACGGGCCGAGCCGCGGGCGACTCGGCGGCCGCTGGCGAAACGGACCGAGCAGTGGAGATGCTCGGCGCGACGGGCTCGTCGGGTGACCATGCATGGGCACGCGAATCGATGCCATGCAACATAGGGCGATCGACGTGCCCACCAGAAGACGACGATGGTGATGTTGAATCCTCCAACAGCTCCAAACGAGCTCCACGTCCGGTTCCTGCACCATGGTTAGGTAACAGCAAAGGAGAGTATGCAACATCATCAAATTGGTCAGAAGCAACAGAGGATGAATGCAGGGATGGTGGTTCGACAGTGGACACAGGAAGGTTGGCAAAGGGAAAAACATGCTCATCAAACACGACGTCCCGAGATATATAGACACGATTAGTGGGAACATGAAGACATTTGTAACCTTTATGAAGAGAGCTATAGCCAAGAAAAACACACTTCTTAGAACGAAACTCAAGCTTGCGCTTGTTATATGGACGAAGATGCGGCCAGCAAGCACACCCAAATACCTTGAGAAAGGTATAATCAGGTTGTTCATTAAGGAGAACCTCAATGGGAGTCTTCATGTTTAAAACACGAGTAGGAGTACGGTTGATGAGAAAGCATGCAGTGGTGAAAGCATCACTCCAAAACCGAAACGGAACAGATGCATGGGCCAAAAGAGTAAGACCAGCTTCAACAATATGACTATGCTTACGTTCGACTGAACCATTCTGCTGATGTGTATGTGGACATGCTAAACGATGAGCTATCCCAAGCGACTGAAAGAAAGAGTTGAGGTTGCGATACTCGCCCCCCCAGTCTGACTGGACATGAACAATTTTGTGGTTGAGAAGACGTTCAACATGTTTTTGAAACTGAACAAAAATATCAAACACATCAGATTTGCGTTTAATAAGGTAAAGCCAGGTAAAGCGACTATAAGCATCAACGAAACTGATATAGTAATTATGACCACTGACAGAAGTCTGAGCAGGACCCCATACATCTGAAAACACAAGTTCTAAAGGATGTTTCACCTCACGACTGGACTCCGAAAAAGGAAGTTGATGACTCTTCCCCTGCTGACAAGCATCACACACTGCTACATCTTTATGACTAGACAAACTAGGAAGCTCATGACGACGCAAAATATGACGGACAATAGGTGTGGCCGGGTGACCAAGACGAGCATGCCACTGCGACGGAGAGACCCGAACTCCACTGAAAACACGAGCGACACCAGGATGCTCCAGACGGTAGAGGCCCTGGCACAACCGCCCACTAAGAAGAATGTCCCTCGTGCCCCGATCCTTAATAAAAAGATCAAAAGGGTGAAATTCACAAAGCACATTATTATCACGTGTGAGTTTAGGAACTGAAAGAAGATTACGGGTCACAGATGGAACTCGAAGAACATTGCGAAGCTGAAGACTCTTATTGGCATGTCTAGTGAGAAGAGATGCTTGACCAATATGAGAGATGTGCATACCTGCTCCATTGGCGGTGTGGATCTTGTCGGAGCCATGATAGGGTTCACGAGTGTGAAGCTTCCCCATCTCGCTGGTTAGATGCTCTGTCGCCCCAGAGTCCATGTACCAGTGTGGATCGATGGAGTAGGACTGAGTGTGTCCCTGTTGCTTCTGCGGCGCGGGACGATCAGCCATGGCGACCTGACGGGCATTGTTGCGTGTATCTTTGCCGTCATTGCCAAGACCAAGGAAGCTTCGCTGGAAGCGCTTATGACACTTGGAGGCCCAGTGCCCATCGCGGCCACAAAGCTGACACACACGTGGACCGCCAGCCCCCGGTAAGGTCGCAGTAGGTGGGGGGGGCGAGGCGGGCGACGGTGGCAGCCCCAAGGGAGACCGGGGTGATGAAGAAGAGCGGCCACCCTTGGTGGCGGCGTTGGCCGAGAGGGAGCCAGTGCCCCTGGTGCGGCGAGTCTCGACCCGTTGCTCAGTGAGAAGGAGCCGAGAGAAAACCTCGTGTGCCAGCATGGGTGTCGAGTTGCCCCGCTCGTTGATGATCTCGACTAAGGCATCATACTCATCATCAAGACCATTGACAATAAACGAGTTGAACTCGGAGTCGGTGAGGGGCTGTCCAATGGAGGCCAATGTGTCGGCGAGGCCCTTGACCTTGTTGTAGAACTCAGTGGCAGTGGAGTCAAGCTTCTGACACTCTCCAAGCTGACGACGGAGTGCAGAGACACGAGCCTGGGACTGCGCTGCAAAGGTGCGCTCAAGGATGGTCCAGGCCTCATGAGACGTCTTCGCGAAGACAACAAGGCCGGCAACTGCCGGCGAGAGCGACCCCTGGATGGAGGAGAGGTTCGCCTGGTCCTGCCCCGTCCAGACGCGATGGGCCGGATTGTAGAACGGACTGTGCACGCTGTCTACCAGCGCGGGTGGGCAGGGAAGCGATCCGTCGACGTAGCCTAGCAGGTAGTGACTCCCCAAGAGCGGGAGAACCTGCGCACGCCAGAAGATGTAGTTGTCGGCGGAGAGCTTGATGGTGATGAGATGACCGAAGTGAAACGGCGGCGGCGAAGACAATCCCATCGAGGAGGCTGCCTGGGGTGCAAACACCATGGAGGCAGCCGGAGGCACCGAAGCCGATGCGGGAGGAGGCGGGACCGCAGCCAGGGCGGGCGCCGCAAAGCTCGCGGCCGGTGCGGACGCCGCAAGGCCCGCGGCCGGGGCGGACGCCGCCAACCCCGCCAGCGGGGCAGTGTGATCCGCTTGCGGCAGGAGCGGCGGGACGACGCCTGCGGAGTCCGCAGCGGACGGCGGCGCCGCGGTGTGGACCACGAGGTCACGCCCAAGCGAGGGCGCCGGCGGCGTGGAGAAGACGGAGCCGATGCTCCTTGTCCCGATCGAAGCCGGAACAGAGACGGCATCGAGCGGGAGGTTGAGCAGAGCCGCAAGAGAGGCCGGGAGGAAGCCCGCAGCAGTGGAACCGGTGGTGGCGGCGCTCGACATGGCGGCGGCGCGATCGGTGGCGTGGCGGCGGCGGTGAAGGCGGCGGCGGCTGCGGCGGCGGTGCGGGTATTAGGGTTTAGAAGCGGAAGCGATCGTAACCTAGCGTGATACCATGTAAGACAATAAGTTTTGGGGAACCAGCACAATCCTCTAGGGGTGGCTTATCTCATTATATATAATGGTTGTGTTACAATATGTACCATATACGTACATAGGTACAGAAGCTATACATAGTCTAACACTGCGAAGCTCGTTTTGCGGTTGCGACTTTTCATTTATTTGTGAAGCGAACATTTACAGGCTGCGGATATCAAGGTCCTTGGGTCTCTTGGCAGGGAGGACCTCAAGAAGCTCTGCGGCGACAGTTTCCCCGAGTGGATATCCTTCCCACAGTATGAGCAGGTTAGCACTAGTTCAACTGATTTGTCTTTAGTGCGATTTTAGTCGTGTGTTTGTTAACTACTTCCTCCGTAAAGAAATATAAAAGCATTTAGATCACTATTTTGGTGATCTAAACACTCTTATATTTCTTTACAGAGGGACTACATACAAGAGAAACTAGAATTCACGGACTTGACCACTGGATTCACGAGTGGTAGACTGTAGTACTTGGAATGTCTGTCTTGGAAAGGTTTTTTCTTCACTTAAGTTATATGTACATGTAGGCATCTCGAGATGCAAGTGTAGGTGGACCTAGGCAGGTCTGGTACGATTTTCTTGTTTGATGACCTCGATGAATTACTATTGAAGCCTGTTAGATATTATGTACTCCCTTCATTCCATAACGTGCGCATACAGATGTTTTGAAAGTCAAACCTCACAAATATGGAATGCCAAACATATATCATTAGATTCATCATAACATGTAGTTCCATATTTTATGTATTTTGTACTGTAGATACAAATAGTTTTCTCTATAAACTTGGTCAAAGTTTGACTTTTCAAATCAAAGGGAGTATCACATTGATGCAGAGGCTGGAGTTTCAATCTCCTTTTCGAAAAAGGTGTCAGATGTCTGAATCACTGAAGGTTTGGGCGCCCTGTCAAATTCAACTTCTTCCGCATCTTTGGATCTCCTTCTCTTCCGAGTCCTCTTCAATCCCTTGCCCATCTTCTCCCCCCGAGGCATCCTCCTCCTACCACCTCACCACTCCCCCTTTCTCTTCTGTGCATTTGCATAGAACTCTCCCACCACCTGGGACTGAGTGCACACCCAAGCTTTTTTACTCGCCCACTAGATGCCGACTAATCGCCGAGCCGGTGCAGCAAAAGGTTGTGACCAGGCGATTAATGGTGACTAATCACTGACAAGATCAGGCTAATCACTGAGCTGGAGGCATCGTGACTTGACGTGACTCCGCGGCACAAAAACCTTGACCGCACCGCACCACCTCCTTGCACTACCATACCACGTCTCGTACAATGCCTACACATGCCGGTGCTGCCCTGCCCACTCTACTATCCACTCCTTTCTTAGGCCATCATCACTTGCCGCCCATGGCTGATGGTGCGCTGTGCCTCCATGCCTACAACCGACCTTGCTACTGCCTCCATGCCTACAACCGACCTTGCTACTGCCTCCATGAGGGCACTAATAAATCCGTCTAGTGAACATGATCAAATCTCTTGATGGAGCTCAAGAAGAGGAGAAAAAGAAGGAACGTAAGGATCTTACATCAAACGTATCTGGATCGACAGCTAGATCGTCTCACTGACTCACTCAATGATGCCCAAATAGAAAGACTTTTAATAAAGTAATATACCATGATAGGCTAACATGCAGTAATTACATGAAGGGGTAATATTTTAAAGCTCAAGAATTGTTGGTTTGTATTTGCCTAAAGACGAGGACATTTCTGTGAGGTGGAGCTTCTATCATCTTCTGCTTAGTAAATTTTGTACGCGCAGCTAGTTTATGAGAAACTGTTCATGCTTACTTCATTTCTCAACATGATCAATGGATATTCTGCCTACATTTTTTGTCCCCACAGGTGAAATGGCTGAACAAGCATCTCAGCAAACTTTGACCTTTTGTTTCACAAGTAAGATTTTCTTTTGGCTCTTAAGAAAATTTAGAGTAACGTAAATGATAAAATACTTTGCCAATTGGAAAATCCTGCTTGCTAGTAACGGACATGTGGTGTCCCTTTATAGCAATTTCGGTCCCTTAGTGTATGTTGTTTCAGCAAGCTGTTGAACTACAGACTGGTTGTTCTTTAATTTTCTGTGCATTCCAGTCCTGGCATTTCATGGGGTATGTTTGATATTCTTTTTGGTTATGTTGATTATGTTGTTAACTTCCTATTACTAGCACAAAACAGCTTGAAATTTTCTCTCACTTTTGTTGCTGCACCGCGAAGATTTACTGAGTGTAACAAAATGATTTTGGCATTTGGAGTATCCCTTCTTTATTCAATCTTTGCATCCTAGACTTGATGATCACGGTCATGAACATAGCACCTTCTATGCTATTAAGAGCCTATTAAATGTTGTTTGGAGATTCAACTTTGGTGCTGGTCACACCAATTATCATATTTGTATGTATGGATACTATGTCAAAATAATATACTTCAAATTATTTATAGTTTCCACAAAGTGAAATGGTGTCCTAAGCCGTTTCCTTCTGGCCACTGGTAAATAGCATGAATGTGTTGATCAAGACGAATGGTTGTATTCTTTGTTTTAATACAACCCCGTATTCCTGTGCACCTAAGGTTTTTTTTTCTGTTTTTTATTCTACAGTAATGTCTATATGCCATGTGTGTACTACTAAGTACTAACTATATTTCTCTTTTGGTTTAGGCTGCAACTGCAGTTGTTAAGGAATCTGTTGAACCCCTGCTAGATGATTATCGACCTCCAGGAATAAAATCTCTGAAGTTCAACAAATTCTCTCTTGGAAATGTCTCGCCAAAGATCGAAGGTCTCATTTTTTGTTTTTCGATTCTCTAGTATCTAGAATGCACTGATACAGATATGTGTATCAATATTGGGCTGATACGGATACGTAAATTCACCATTTTGGAAAAGCACCAATACGGGGATATGTTTTACTATTTTCTTTTTTCTCCAAAAAAGTGTATAGAAGCTAGGAACAACAACTGATTTCTCTATAACTGTAACATGGCTCCACAATTGTGCCCTTAGGTTGGTAGGTTGAGTAGAAGGATCCATCTGGAGGGGAGGATTAGAGGAGATGAGATCATGAGGGGAGAAAGGAGAAAAGGAAGTGAGCTTATCTACGACTGTCAGCTGAACGGCTCAGTGTACATACCTTGGGAGGTTGTGCCGACCTCAATCGTTGAGCTAGGGGCTAACGCCCACCGGGGAGATGCGCGAGTCGGTGTTGCATCGGCTGCTGCTGCTGGGGTGCGGTCACCACCGTTGCCACATAAGTTGTCGTTGTCAGTCTTTTTCTTAAGGTAGTCTTTTTCTTAAGGTGGTTTCGGTGCTGGAGTTCTGGTCGCTGTTGTAGTCGCTAATGGCGCCATACTCATAGTTGGCGTAGAGAGCTGTTTGTGGTGCCGACTAGCCGGTGTGGAGGAGCTGTGTCTCTCATAGCAGGAGGAGCGACCTGGTTTGCATGAAGGTAGGGAAGGGAACCTAAACGGTGACAAGGGTCGAGACGTCAGCAAAGCGTGAGTTGAGGCCACATAGGTAGTCTTGCACGAGCGTCTGGTCGGTCATGGGTTGCCTGATGTCTAGAAGTGTTTCATAGAACGACTTAAGGAGATGACACTAGGCGGTGATGGTGAGATTGCCTTGGGTGAGAACACACAACTCCGCCCTGACTTGGAAGGCGTGGGTGAGCGTCTATGCCTCATGGGCGGTTGGTTCTCCACCATGATGATGTCGAAGACATCCTTGATGATGGGGCCATACAACCTTGGAGAAGTTCGGCAGCCAGGGTGTCATCATAGACATGACTGGTGAGCTCGTACTTGCCGAAAAGGACGTTGATGAGCATGCTCCACTTCGAGAAGTGGAGGCCTCGAGGTAGAGGATGTCGGTGACATTGACGACGAGTGAGGCCGACGACGTAGCCGGGACCATGGCGGAGGAGAGTGCCGCGGTCGTTGCGTAGAGCCGGGCGGGCGAGGACAGCACACCCATGGTAAATGAGGTGTTCATGGTTTTTGTTTTTGAAAAGGAGGATAACCCCCAGCCTCTGCATCGAGCAACGCACACATCCATCTTTATTGTATTATTCAACATAGTTTGACAAAATAAATACATGGATCAACCCAAAACCACCTTCCTGGGGATCAAAGTCGCTACACCTACTAGTTTGATGATGTGCCCTTACCACACACCATCTAATCCGGTGGCCCCACCAAGCCGCCCCACGGCGAGCAGAGATCACCAACCGTTCTAGCAGAGTCGCTACACCTACTAGTTTGATGATGTGCCCTTACCATGCACCATCTAATCCGGTGGCCCCACCAAGCCGCCCCACGGCGAGCAGAGATCACCAACCGTTCTAGCAGACCCTCAGCGTGCACCGTATGCGCACGCTCCATCTTCTGCCATCCCAATTTCTAGAGAGATCAATGCATTAACCTTGCCAGGCCCAACTGCCGTCGACGCCACCACGACACCAAACAATGCCACGACCCTGCGCGCGTCCATCAACACACGCCCATCATCGAGACCCCGCTGCGCCAGGCCGCCGAGACCGCGTCACTGACGCGGTAGATGCCACACCGCACCACCTCCTGATCCAGATCGCCACCAATGCCAACCCAATGGTGTCCACGAGCAACCTATCTCCCAAGGCGGCGCCTTCAAGAAGGGAACGACTCCGAAGGCGCTGTCCTTGCCCGCCGCAGTTAGGGCTTTCATCTTAGAGACAAATGATGGGATGGAGGTAGTAGCAGAACTGACGAACGTCTCCATGGAGGAAAAACAGCGCCCTTGGGTGTGGCTGCCGTCGCGGCTGACCAGTGCTGGTGAGGGATTTCTCATCCCCACATCCAGCAACATTCGCATCGAGGACCGGCAAGTGTTGCGACCCAGATCCATACGAATCACACCGGAGAGCAGGGGAAGGAATGGAGGTATCCTGATCTAGATCAGACACCACCCGCCGAGCCAAGCAGTGTCCCAATTGATCCAGGAGCCTACCCCCGAGCGCACAACATGCTCCCCATCGCCACCTTCCTTGGCTGCGCCCCGGGCTTGCCTCTGGCACCAGTCTCTGGCGGCGGCGAGGAACCAAAGGGAATGGGGGAGGCTAGGCTGCGGCGGCGTGAGATCCACTAGCGAGTCGGGGTGCTGCGGCGGCATGAGATCCACCCAAACGAAACGGTTTCTACATGCATACTGAGTCGTCTGAGGTGTTTATGGTGGTCATGGGAGATTGGATTGGGAGAGGCATAGCTGGAGGTAGGATCAGTCTGTGGCCAATACCATGCAAAGGAGAAGGGATTTGGGGCGTCCAGTTCTCGTATGTTTGTATAGCTTGTACAAGGTGCCTTGCAAGGCAAGAATAGTCAATCAGAACAACCGAATATTAACAGAATGGGCTAGAGAGGTAAGGTGAGAGATTGCCTAACATCTATGCATGGTATATAACTTAACAGTCGTCGTAATAAGGTTTGCACCTCAAGAAGGCAGCCTGCAATTCAGGCAATTCTGCGCAACTTGTACTCTTGTAGGCTTCCTCTTTGCCTCAAATGATTAAACTCATAAAATATACCAACCGCATTTCTTACCTCAAACCTCTCTACAATCTCTTGAGTTCACTCTTGGCAAGATAGATGCTTGTCCCCTATTCAGTAACAAACATCCCCCCCCCCTTCCTTCATACTTGCTGCGCTAGGCCCTGAATCAAGAATGCTGTTCCACCCGTTTTAACTTATGGTCAGCAAAGAAAAATGTTACCTCGGTAAAAGCAATTTTAACATGGTCCCTCTTACCTCCTCTTTTCACATGGGAAGTAAGAAGGTAAGAGTTACTCAGACCCACTACTTAATGGAAGCAACGGCTCAGATCTATTATATACTCTTGCCTCTCATGTGAAATGAGGATGTAAGAGGGACCATGTTAAGAAACCTTGGTATGAGATACTGGTGCATTTGGGATGCAATTTTTAGTTGTTCTTCAGTTGAGATTATTACTCTGATTCCGGCCAGTTGTGATGTTAATGACCTTATTTTTCTTTCATGTTTATATTTATATGAGTTCACGTTCCACGTTTACTCATACCACACTAAGCTAAATTTTAATCTCGTTGCTTCTGTACTAAATAAGTACTCCCTCCATTCCAAAATATAGTGCGCCCGCGCTTCCCGAGGTTCAACTTTGACCATAAATTTAACCAACGAGACCAACTGCGGCAGGAGAAAAAATTATATAATTGAAAACTTCTTTCGAATACGAATTCACTGATATAATTTTTGCTCCCGCCGCAATCGGTCTTGGTAGTTAAATTTACGGTCAAAGTTGAAACACGTGGATAGAGGAAGCACTACATTGTGGAATGGAGGGAGTATGACTGAAAGATATCATGCGTTGTTATTTTTTGTGAAGGCATCCGTATCCAAAATCTTCAGCCAGGCCAAATCATAATGGATATAGATTTCCGTTGGGGTGGTGATCCAAGCATAATCCTTGCTGTTGATGCTCGAGTTGCATCACTGCCTATTCAGGTTTTGACTGTTTCTCTGTCTTTACTGTGGTTAACCTTGTAGGAGTGAGTTCTTATTAATTATACTTTTTTGTGAACCATCTCTCAGCTCAAGGATAACTCCGCCTATGTCTTCTAGGCATAGCCGGTCCCAAGCCCGGGTAAAGGAGGAGGGTTGTGATAGGCTTGGCGAGCCAACGTAAAAACTAGCCAGTCCCATAGGTATGAAACCCATTTGAGCGAGAATAGTACTAGGATGGGTGACCTCCTAGGAAGTCCTCGTGAAAGGGTTTCATATCTAAGGGTTGTGATAGGCTTGGCGAACCAACGTAAAAACTAGCCAGTCTTTTGGGTATGAAACCCATTTGGGCGAGAGTAGTACTAGGATGGGTGACCTCCTGGGAAGTCCTCGTGAAAGGGTTTCATATCTAGCCTACCCCAACTTGTTTGGGATAAAAGGTTTCGTAAGATGATCTCTCAGCTCAAGGATCTCCAGGTCTTTACCGTTGTTTGTGTCGTATTTCAACTATCAGAAGAGATTCCCTGCATCTCTGCTGTTGTCGTTGCTCTCCTCGCAGAGGCATGTATCTACTACTAAGCAGTTTTTGTATGAGAAAAATATACAAAAACTGGCAATTTCTTCAGTATATTTTTATTCGTAGCTTCACACAAGAGAACATCTGATTTTGAATTGAAGATAGGAAGAAAAAGAGTATAATGTTAACTGAGATGAGTTTTCAACTTACACACTGGACAACAAAAGCAGAGTGTCTACTCTTTTATTAACTGTGGACTGCTTCGTAATTAAGATGACATAAAATTGGAATTTCTTGAAGAAGATTTATTTGCTTCATTTCCTTGCACTTATTGGTAGTAGTTTGTTTCCCCTGCAGCAATAGTCCCAGTGCTTACCTCAGAATGGATCCAAAACATAGTTTAACCTGGGAAGGCTTTAACATTTGACCCACCCTGGTAAAAAAAACATTTAACCCACAAAGAGAACCTATTTCTTGCAGTATATCATGGTAGCAGTTTAGACACTGCCAGTTTTTTTATATGGCAACTTTGGTACCACCAGTCTGATGTGTTGATCCTGGTGGCATTTCCATGAGACAATTTGGTAACGAAGATTCATGCTATGAAGCTCCTGCTATAGTTGAAAGGTTTTTAGATGTAATATTTGTGTCGACAACATTTCACAAGAAAAGTTATAAATGGCATTCCTGATGCGTGGAACCTTTTGCATTATCAAAGATGCGCATTTCCTGTATAATCGTTTATTGGGTTTCTTTGTGCTTCAGCCAGAGCCTAAAATACAGTACACATTGAAGGCTGTTGGGGGTAGTCTGACTGCTATTCCAGGACTTTCTGATATGATTGATGTAAGATGATTTGAATTTTTTTTTTTTGAACATTGAGATTCTACTAACAGATTATGTTAGAGCTGATTCTTCTTCGTTCAATTAGGATACTGTCAATTCAATTGTCAATGACATGCTCCAGTGGCCACACAGGCTTGTTGTTCCACTTGGCGTCAATGTTGACACAAGGTGAGTTTTCTTCATTTCACTGCTGCGAAGGTCAATGGATCCCTGCTCCCCAGCTACACTGTGTGTGTGCCACTGGAAAATCATGTGGATGAAATTGCGACTGCAAGGTTGTGTAAAACTAACTGCTTTGCAGTGGGAGGTGACATATTTATAGGCAGGTAGTTTTGCAGTGGTATGTCTCGTATGAACCTTAGTTCTGTTATGAACCATGGTTGGAGAAAGATAAGACACAGGTGAGCCAGACAGAGACCCCTGTACCTCTGAATGAGGGAGGGATCTTAGGACAAAGATGAGACAATAGCCTGGGATGTGGAACTGTAGAAATATTTGATATATTAGCTTCCAGC
>NC_041382.1:356641116-356652801 GCF_002162155.2 Triticum dicoccoides | reverse complement strand
GTGACCTGGGGCTGGGGGGCAAACCCTAGATGGCAGCCGCCGCCCCCTCCTCATCTCCTCTCCTTGCCGCCTCCAGAGGCAACTTCCGGGTTAAGCCTCACAGTTGAAGGGGGGCGGAGGGTGTCAGGCTGCAAGACATTCAGTTTTGGGTGTTCTAATCTTCAGCAAGTGGACGGCTAGGATTGAAGAACGCGATAAGATCCGATGGCTCGCCCTGCTCGCATCTACCGAATCGTTATTTACCTTTACTGTATCGTTTCACCTTGTCGTCACTATTTACTTTCCTCCCTTGCCAGCTGAGCTTCTTAAGCCAGCCCTCTCCTTTGTAACCGTATGCCATTTCTGAGAATTCTTTCTACCAAACACTTTACAGCTAATATAGCATATAACATTTGATGCTTATACTCTCGTGCTCAAGTTACGAACCCTAGCTTTCCCCCAAGTCGACCTCGATCTAGTTATGGCGCGTGACAATTGGTATCATGAGCCTGGTGGCTCCTCGGTGGCGTAGTGTTCTGCGTGAGGCAAGTAATTTCCCACCCTCCACACCATCTCTTGCGGTGGTGTTGGCGGCGCTGGTGGCGGTAGACCCATTCAGCAACAGCTCGTGGTGCAGGACTGGTTGCCGGAACACATCATTTCAGTGCTAAAATCCCTGGTCCTACAGCGGGTGGTGTTGCACAGTGACGGCGAGATTCATCGGTGCCCGAAGGGTCCAGAGCTTCAGATCGGGTTTCTGCAACCGGTTGTAAAATTCCTCTGACACTCCGGGATCAGGATGGGGCGCGCGAAGATGTGCGTGGATGAAGGTGACATACCTAATTTTCTTGCTATGAACGGCGATGTGTTGCAAAATCGAGAAGACACGACAGAACTTAAAGGTGACATGGAGGATCTGCGCAAGGATGTCCATGCTATCCATCTCAAGCAGGACGCCATTGCCAAAGTGGTGACGGGCGTGCAAGCCGCCATCTCTGTCCCGATTCAACAGTTGGCAACTATGGCCGATGTGCTCAAGAGTTTTGTTATCCAGTCGATCCAGTGTGTGTGGCCATATATCAGCATGCTACCATCCAGTAAGTTTGATTGGGCAACAGCCATGAAGTTCTTAAAATTTTTATTTCGGAGCATCATTTCATCTAGCGTTCTCATTCAAATGCACCCCCCTGTAATAGACACTAAGTACTGTTCTTCAACGGCGTAGCCAGGAATTGTGGACACCCCGGACTGACTGCTGAAGGCCCAGCCAGAAGGCAAGGTAATGGGCTGCGCCCAGGGCCAAACGTGGTATCATCTAAAATATAGGCAAGGAATTGTTTCTACGTCCCGAGCCATGACCTGGGCTGCCTGGTGCCCAGAAATGCCTTTGCTGTTCTTCATCTCTAGATATTCTTTGCACAATCCAACATGTATTTCATACGGCAAAACATTTTATGCACACACATTCCGACACAAGTACATAATTTCTTGGTTCGATTTCTTTGACTAGCTTATAAGGATTTCTGATTGTTCTCCTTTGCGCATATTTCTTTTGAAGCTTTCCTTGTATACGTCTAAGATCCTGTTGGCATTTACTGAGTTTTAACTCTTTGATTTTCCACTGTTGTACTTACTTTCTCTGCAGTGAGCTGGAGCTTAAACCTGAGGGAAAACTTTCTGTTACTGTAGTAAAAGCAACATCTCTGAAGAATAAGGAGTTGATTGGTAAATCTGATCCCTACGTGACCCTGTATGTGCGTCCCATGTTCAAGGTCAAAACAAAAGTCATAGATGACAACCTAAATCCTGAATGGAATGAAACATTTGAACTGATTGTTGAAGACAAGGAAACCCAATCTGTCATTTTTGAGGTAATTCTATGTTGTCCCTCCCCTCAACCTTTGAAGATGCGACTGCATTGTATTTCCCAGGAAAATAATGGGTCGTTCTCAACCAAATCTGTTTACAATATGTATTTCGCGAATGCAACGCGTGGCTGATGCTATTTGGCACAGGATGGCCCCTCTCAAGTGCAACACGATTAAGATGTTCACTAGCTAAATGCCTGTGCTTTGCTACGGGCAACAAAATAATATTAATGCAATATTTTTACACCCAAATATTGAGTGTTTTAAAGACTTACATGAAGGGCAACTTGGTCAGTAATAACATTGACAATTATTAGTTTATTTCCTCCCATCACAGCTAACTTAGTTATGCTGCTTCGCCAGATATGGTACAAACTATATTATGATTTTACACACACCTCAACTCTCTTGGTACCAAATTAATTATTTTACACAGAGAACTGATTGGATTTACACATTATAATGGCAAGTTGAGCGTTGTATAACAGCAATGAGCCTCATGTCTCATATGTCATCATATGCCACACCCGCTTATTCAAGAGTTGTTATTAATCCTCTAGGAGAAATTTATTTGACACGCCTACCTTTTTCATATGCTTTGAATTAGGCTTAGATCAACATTTAATATGATATACAGTTATACACATGCATGGCATCAATGACAAATAGATTTCTGAGTGAACAATATAGATGAGCTCCAGCGAACCTTGGAGGAACACGAGTGACTGAGTAATCTCTCCGCTTCTGCCATTCTCATTGAGCACCACAAGCTTGTTGAACGAGTAGCAGCCTGTCCGGCGAGCTCAGGCTGTTGGCTGCGTGCGTTGCCTTACCATTTGACCTCCACGCGTGCCCCCCGCAGCAACATTAGCTGCCTCGGGTCACAAGCTTTGGGGGTGATGAGGTGGGAGGCGCAGGTGGATGAGCCTGTTGTCCATCCAAGACAAAGGATTGAACCCTCACCGTCGCGGTGCATGCCACCGGGGAGCGTCCTGCTACGTCTGCAGTTCAGGTCTCTAAAACTGAACCTACATTGGACTCATTGGCTAGTGCAGCGCACGAGTTGGGCTTCAGACTAGGCTCACTCAATTTTTCAGAAAAATATGCAACAGGTTGGCCATTTTGTAATAACACATCTCTTAATCCAATTTCACTAGCATCACATTCAAGCTCAAAAGTCTTATTAAAATCAGAAAGTTGGAGTAAAGGAGCATGTGTCAATTTATCTTTCAATACCGTGAAGGCTTCTTCCTGTGCGGTACCTCAAACAAAAGGCACATCCTTCTTTGTAAGCTTGTTGAGAAATGCAGCAATGGTGCTGAAATCTCTCACAAAACGCCTATAGAATCCAGTGAGGTCAAGGAAACTCCTCACTTGTGTGACCGTTTTGGGCTGCGGCCAACTCTCAATAGCTTCAATCTTGGCTTTATCAACTTCAATTCCCTGTGGAGTAACAACATAGCCAAGAAAAGATAGTCGGTCGGTGCAAAAGGTGCACTTTCCAAGGTTACCAAATAAACGCGCATCATGTAGAGCAAAGGTTACCAAATAAACGCGCATCACGTAGAGCAATAAAAACAGCACGTAAATGTTCCAAATGTTCCTCCAAAGATTTGCTATAAATCAATATGTCATCAAAGTAAACTACCACAAATCGTCCAATCAAAGCACCTTAAACTTCGTTCATTAATCTCATGAAAGTACTAGGTGCATTAATTAACCCAAAAGGCATGACTAATCACTCATATAATCCAAACTTAGTTTTAAATGTTGTTTTTCATTCATCTTCCAATTTCATACGAATTTGATGGTATCCACTACGCAAATCAACTTTGGAGAATATTGTAGAGCCACTCAAT
Source organism: Triticum dicoccoides (assembly GCF_002162155.2). Classification (NCBI taxonomy): domain Eukaryota; kingdom Viridiplantae; phylum Streptophyta; class Magnoliopsida; order Poales; family Poaceae; genus Triticum; species Triticum dicoccoides. The sequence continues at coordinate 356,649,095 of NC_041382.1, read as the reverse complement.
TCATCAAGCATATCATCTAGACTAGGAATAGGATGACGATAACGAATAGTAATATTATTAATGTCTCTACAATTAACGCACATACGCGACGTACCATCCTTTTTCGGCACTAAAATGATAGGAACAGCACAGGGACTAAGGGATTCGTGTATATAACCTTTGTCGAGAAGTTCTTGTACTTGACGCATAATCTCCTTCGTCTCCTCTGGATTGGTATGGTATGGTGCACGGTTGGGTAATGATGCACTGAGAATTAAGTCAATTTGATGCTCAATCCCTCTAATAGGTGGTAATCCCGGTGGCACGTCTTGTGGAAAGACATCAGCGAACTCCTGCAAAATGTTAGTGACAGCAGGAGGCAAAGAGGAAGGCATGTCCTCGAATGAAAATAATGTCTCTTTGCACACAAAAGCATAGCAAACAGATTTGCTAAAATCTAGATCATCAATATCAGATTTGGTGGTAAGTAAGCATGCACTTTTCAATTTAATTTTAAAAACAACACTAGATGGTTTATTATTAGGCTTCATTTGTTGCTCAAATTCTTTTGCCATAATCTAATTTTCACTCTTATTTTTCTCCTGTTTTGCTTTATTAGCTCTATTAATATAATCTTTCAAAATGGAATCAAGAGTCATAGGAAGCAAAGTAATATTTTTATCCTTATGAACAAGAGTATACTTATTGTTTCTACCATGGTGTACAGAATTTTTATCAAATTGCCATGGACTACCAAGTAATAAGGAACATGCTTGCATAGGTACCACATCACAATCAACATAATTAACATATGTGGAGATACTAAAATGCACACGAACAATACGTGTTACCTTAACCTTGCTGCTGTTGTTGAACCATTGGATGTAGTAAGGATGTGGATGTGGTCTTGTGGTGAGAGATAGCTTCTCCACCATCTCCATGCTAGCCAAGTTATTGCAGATCCCTCCATCTATGATGACGCGAACAGAACGTTCCTTCACGACTCCCTTTGTATGGAACAAATTATGCTTCTGATTTTGCTCAGCTTGCGTAACCTGCACACTCAAAACACGCTGAACAACTAAACATTCATATCTGTCAGCATCTTCAGCAGCCATGTATTGCGTCTCATGATCGGAATCCTCTCCATCGTATTCTTCATGTGTAATAAGAGCCAAAGTCTCCTCATCATAGTCACTAGCGGACTCATAGCCACCATCCTCAGTAACAATCATCACACGCTGAGATTTGCATTCTCTCAAAAAATGTCCTCTTTCCTTACAACGATGACAAATAATATCACTTGTGTGCCCTGTTGATGCCATGGAAGAAGAACTCTGTGCAGGCCCAGTAGGTGTGCTCTTGGCAGATAGTGGTGGTTGTGCTTGATTTCTTGTATCACGGCTGGAGGTGGCACCTGATGGAGGTGCTGGTGCAGTGGAAATAGAGGATGCACGTGGTGTCCATGATGAAGATCGACCTGCAGAAAAGTTAGTTCACGCCAATGCATGTCGATCCTGCACTTCACGTTCAACTTTACAAGCAAGATGAAATAAATGCGTGATATTAGTATACTCCTTATACTCTAGAATGGTCTGAATCTGTCTATTTAATCCACCCATAAAACATGCAAGCATAACTTCATTCTCCTCAACAATACCACATTTAATCATGCCAGTTTGTAATTCCTGATAATATTCTTCTACAGAATTTTTTTTCTTGTCTTAAGCGCTGCAATTTTTGAAGTAATTCATGTTGATAATATGGTGGAACCCAACGAGTACGCATAGCAGTTTTCAAAGCAGCCCAAGTAGCTGGAATAGGATATAATCTACAATGTTCAGACCACCAAACAAATGCAAAGCTAGTGAAAGCATAAACAGCAGCAGGAACACGTCTCTCCTCAGGATATTGTAAACATGTAAATCGTTATTCAGTTTCTAACTCCCAAGTAAGATATATATCAGGAACATATCTACCCTCGAATGGTGAAATGTTCAATTTCAGTTTAGGGAGATGGTCATGATCACGTACCTGAGGACGACCTGGTGGCGGTGGTGCTAGTGGTTGCACGTAGTTCTGATTTTGATCAACTTCATCCTCGTAATGGTCCTCCACCTCTGCAGTAGCAGCAAGAGCTACAGAAGCATCAACAGCGGCACCAGAATTTTGACCAGGCTCAAGGGGAATGCGTAGTGCCTGTCCCACTTGATTTGGAAGGCGATGTTGTTGTTGTTGTTGTTGTTGTTGTTGTTGTTGTTGTTGTAGAGGTGCGTTAGGTGCAGCTGGTGGTGGTGGTGGAAGGCGCGCAAGCAATTCATTAAACTTGTTATCGAGCTTTGTTTCGAACGTCTTCCCATGCCATCTATCTTCTTCATGGCCTCTTCAAATCTGTTTAGCACATCTTGCACCTGTCCACTCATCATTTGCTGAAATTTATCATGCAGCGCTTTGTTCGTCATTGTGACGCCCCCGATTTAATCGTACACTAATCATGCACGCAAATGTGTACGATCAAGATCAGGGACTCACGGGAAGATATCACAACACAACTCTAAACATAAATAAGTCATACAAGCATCATAATACAAGCCAGGGGCCTCGAGGGCTCGAATACAAGTACTCGATCATAGACGAGTCAGCGGAAGCAACAATATCTGAGTACAGACATAAGTTAAACAAGTTTGCCTTAAGAAGGCTAGCACAAACTGGGATACAGATCGAAAGAGGCGCAGGCCTCCTGCCTGGGATCCTCCTAAACTACTCCAGGTCGTCGTCAGCGGGCTGCACGTAGTAGGGGCACCTCCGGTGTAGTAGGGGTCGTCGTCGACGGTGGCGTCTGGCTCCAGGGCTCCAGCATCTGGTTGCGACAACCAGAAAGAAAGGAAAAGGGGAAAAAGGGGGGAGAAAGCAACCGTGAGTACTCATCCAAAGTACTCGCAAGCAAGGAACTACACTACATATGCATGGGTATATGTGTAAGGAGGCCATATCAGTGGACTGAACTGCAGAATGCCAGAATAAGAGGGGGATAGCTAATCCTGTCGAAGACTACGCTTCTGGCAGCCTCCGTCTTGCAGCATGTAGAAGAGAGTAGATTGAAGTCCTCCAAGTAGCATCTCCAAGTAGCATATCCAGGTAGCATCTCCATGTGCATCTCCAGTCGCATCGCATAGCATAATCCTACCCGGCGATCCTCTCCTCGTATCCCTGAGGGAGAGCGACCACCGGTTGTATCTGGCATTTGGAAGGGTGTGTTTTATGAAGTATCCGGTTATAGTTGTCATAAGGTCAAGGTACAACTCCAAGTCGTCCTGTTACCGAAGATCACGGCTATTCGAATAGATTAACTTCCCTGCAGGGGTGCACCACATAACCCAACACGCTTGATCCCATTTGGCCGGACACACTTTCCTGGGTCATGCCCGGCCTCGGAAGATCAACACGTCGCAGCCCCACCTAGGCAAAACAGAGAGGCCAGCACGCCGGTCTAAACCTAAGCGCACAGGGGTCTGGGCCCATCGCCCATAGCACACCTGCACGTTGCGAGGGCGGCCGAAAGCAGACCTAGCCTAGTGGCGTTCCAGTCCAATTCGGCGCGCGCCGCTCCGTCGCTGACGTCTGAAGTGCTTCGGCTGATACCACGACGTCGGGATACCCATAACTACTCCCGCGTAGATGGTTAGTGCGTATAAGCTCGTAGCCAACTCAGATCAAATACCAAGATCTCGTTAAGCGTGTTAAGTATCCGCGAACGCCGAACAGGGCCAGGCCCACCTGTCTCCTAGGTGGTCTCAACCTGCCCTGCCGCTCCGCCACAAAGTAACAGTCGGGGGCTGTCGGGAACCCAGGCCCACCTCTACCGGGATGGAGCCACCTGCCCCTTCAGCCCCCATCTCCGAACAGTATCACATGTAATGTAACTGTGTAAAGTATATCGTATATGCCCGTGATCACCTCCCGAAGTGATCACGGCCCAGTAGTATAGCATGGCAGACGGACAAGAGTGTAGGGCCACTGATGGAACACTAGCATCCTATACTAAGCAGTAGGATAGCAGGTAATGGTAACAACAGTAGTAGCAAGGACAGGCTATGCATCAGGATAGGAATAACGGAAAGCAGTAACATGCTACACTACTCTAATGCAAGCAGTATAGAGAAAAGAGTAGGCGATATCTGGTGATCAAAGGGGGGGCTTGCCTGGTTGCTCTGGCAAGAGAGAGGGGTCGTCAACTCCGTAGTCGAACTGGCCGGCAGCAGCGTCGGTCTCGTAGTCTACCGGAGAGAAGAGGGGGAAGAAATAATGAATACAGAGCAAACAAAGCATCACAAAATATAACAAGGCAATACGCGGTGTTCGGTGTGCCCTAACGCGGTAGTAGGTGATACCGGTGAAGGGGGGAAAACATCCGGGAAAGTATTCCCGGTGTTTCGTGTTTTCGGGCAGAGGAGCCGGAGGGGGAAAGTTGCGAGTTCGATAGGTTAGGGGTGTGTGGCGGACGAACGGACTGCGTATCCGGATTCGTCACGTCGTTCTGAGCAACTTTCATGTAGACAGTATTTTCATCCGAGTTACGGATTATTTTATAATAATTTTTAAAGTTTTAATTCATTTTTTAAATTCCTGGATTTATTATTAATTCGAAAATAAAACAGAAATTCTAAGTGTAGCCAGGGGTTGCCTAGCCTAGTCTATGACAGTAGGGTCAGGGGGGTTTGGTTGACTGTTGACCAGGTCAATGATTGACCAGTCAACGGGGTTAGTGGACCCACATGTAAGTGTAATATGTGATAAAATTATTTTAGTTAATCAATTTACCTAGTGGGGCCACATGTATTAGGCCCAAAGTGGGGTGCGTTAGTCCAAGAGAGAATTAGTACTAAACGGAGATTAGTACTAGAGGGATTAGTACTAATCTAATGGGGTCGGCCTCCTGGACAGAGGCAGTAGCTGCAGCCGCAGCACGCACGAGCACACAAGGGTGCTGGCGGCTGAAACCAGCGACGCCATCAGCTGGGACTCAGGCACGCATGCATCCGCGGCTGGGCGCAGCCATTACGCGGCCCCGGGCAGCAGCAGTTAGAGCACGCTACAGCAACAAAAGGAATAGAACTAGCAGAAGCATCGGGCAACAACAGGGAGGAGGCGCGCTGGCGCTTGCGAGTAACGGGAGCAGGGCACGACCCTAGGCGGCGGCAGGCAGGAGCGGGGTTCAGGGTCACGGTCGCGGCCACGGGGCGATGGGGGTCGGCCACGCGGGCGGCGCGAGTGGCAACAGCAAGTACGCAGGAGCAGCAGCAACTCCGAGCACGCACGCTCGTATGCACGCGTATGCGCGAGATCGGATGAGCTCGGGGACAGAGGCTACAACAATGAATCGAGGGGGGCAAGCAGGGGGGTGGCGGAGGAGCTCACTGCGGTGCCGAAGACGAGCTCGAGGAGGCCAGGGAAGGTCGGGGTCGAGCGAATCGTCGACGGCGGCCGGTGATGCAGACGGTCGAAGACGAGTTCGATGGTGGCGACGTGGGGCTCTCCTGCTCGATTTGCTCTATGAGGACGACGTAGAGGACGACGATGGAGCGGTCGGACACTGTCTCACGGCCCGGGGACGATGGTGGCTATGTGGGCGAGTTCGGCCATGGCGACGAGGCTCGACTGCGCGATGCGGATGCGAGAGCGAGCGAAGGAGAGGGGAAAGTGGGCGCTAGGGTTTGACCGCGATGGAGAGGAGGCTGGGCGCGACCTTATCCGAATGGGGGAAGCGTTGGATGTCTGCCACGGCGGCATCCGGCGGCAGGGTGGCTGGGATGGCTGCCACACCCTCCTCTGCCTCCTGTAGCAGGAGGAAGGGGATGAGTGGGGTGTGGGCTGACCGGTTGTGGCCTGGTGGGCTGGCCAGCTGGGCCGTTTGGCCCAGTTGGCCAAAGGGGTTTTTCTCGTTTTATCTCTAGTTTCTCTTTTATTTAGTTTTTATCTAATATTAAAATGATCCCTAATTTAGTAATACATTAAAACCCACTAGATCAAAAGGTTATACCCCAAAACAATTTAGTTTAGTATTTTGTTAATTATAAAAGCAAAAAAAAATAGTTTTTGCTACTGTTTTATTCACCTAAGGGTATTTAAACATTTTTATAAAAATGTGGTTTCTCCACCATAATTACCTATGCATTGGTTGGATCACTCAGAATATTTTAGTTTTAATATTTGAAAACTTTTATTGTTTCATTGATTTTGAATTTGAATTCGAATCGGTTTCGAACTAACGCGAGGTTAGCAACAGTAATCTAGGTGACATGGCATCATTAGTGGAGGGTCACTGTAGCTTATTTATCCGGGCGTCACAATTCTCCTCCACTACAAGAAATCTCGTCCCGAGATTTAAGAGGGGAAGTGCGGGGAAGGGATTAGGTTGCGAAATTCTAACGGGTCTTGTTGGTCTTGGCTACTCTTCTCGAGGAGGTCGATCCATTACATTGTTGTCTCCACTTCTCTGCTTCAGGTCATCATGGTGATGTCGTTCTTTTCTCGGGAATTCCAACGTACTTACGAATAGGTAAGGGGCAGCTCGGCTACGACAGAATGCTTATGAGGGAAACAATCTGGGGGTTAACCCATGAATGAGCATAAGATTATCTCTCGAGTTGAACATATCGAATACATCAAGAGTAAGGTACGAAGGTACAATAAGAGGTTCCAAGTGGATAGATAGTTGCTCGAAGTCTGAACCAGAGTGAGAAAGGGTTTCAGAGCAGCGAGAGTAAGTATTGCGTCTGTTACCAGAATAGAGCATTAGGAAGGTGGCCCGTGAATTAAATACGAAGCCAAGCGTGAGGAATAACTTCGATAACAGGGGGTATAGGAGAGTCAGGTTTCGATCCTGTGGAACTGTGGGTTATGGGCCCACCATGTGGGTTAGAAGTAGGAAGGGCGGAGACATCTTGCACGATCATGTAAGCAAGGCATGCCAGAGGATAGTCTGTCGGTTATGTCGGCAACAACATCGGTACCAAGGGCGAGGGACGAAGAGAACCATTTTCCTGCTCGTTGAACGAGGCGGGCCAATAGGCAAGGTTCTCGTCCATCGGTGGCTACCGAAATGTCATCAACAATAGTAACAGCGTCTTACTGACACGGTCGTACACCAAGGTGTTTACATAAGCAGAAGAATATTACTGCTTAGATCATATAGACCTCAAGAAAGGTTAAACCAAACAATGGAAAGGACATATGATTATCAGATTAATCAGGCGATGGAAAGGAAAAATGTGTCTTAGTCACATAATTCAGGGATATATCCTTCCCAAGGATAAGCAGAGCATGGTATCCGTGGCAGGATATCATGTAGAAAACCCTTTAGGTAAGGGGGGAGGAATCTCATGATATTACTCATACAACGGTGTTAGGATAATTGATAACTAAAATATAGCATCGTGCTTCAAATGTTCCTGTTGAAAATCGGAGTACCATTGACATGCTTCGAGATAGCATTGACATGGTCTTCAGGTGAAGATCAGACTTTGGAAACACGAAGGATCCATCAGGAATAACTTGTAGAATAAGTCTTACAATTTCCTCCAGGAAGAAAGGTTGTCCTTGCAAAAGAAATTATAACGATAGGTCCTCCACCCAGCGGGGGGGGGGGTGCTAGGCATGACATCATGTTACCGGGTCACGTAGAGATCAATGTTACAACTCTTGGAGATATGTCCCAACCATCATATCTGACCGAGATTCAGATCCGGTTGGTGTCAGGATACCTCAGACTTAGGATACCTGAGAAGAAAAGGTGCAACGCAATTTGACGAGATGACATTGTAAGATTCTCGGGGAAATGAACTGTGAAGTGATTTCCGTTATCAAGAGTCCATCATTAACCCAAGGAGAGGACAAGGAGGTGTCTGGTGAACTCAACGGCAATTCACCGAGATTCCCAAAAGATGGATTTCCACAATTAAGTGAACAAGGAGATAACATTTGTCAGATCAAATGATATA
>NC_041382.1:356586947-356641106 GCF_002162155.2 Triticum dicoccoides | reverse complement strand
AGTTAAGCAGTACCATGATAATCTCGAGATACCAGGGGGGTAATACTCAACACAAGATCAAAGTAAAGGTTGGACTGGGGTATTGCTCTACAGAAGACAAGTGCTTAAACCTGCACGAGAAACGTAATTTAAAGGAGAACATGGTCGGAACCACGATTGCAAAAGGCCAGATCCCAGATATAAGATGAACTTATACCAAAGGAATAATTAATTTAAGAGAAGCTTTAATGATAAGATCTACACCGAGTCCATGGGCATGAACGCAAGGTTCAAGGTCGACTCCCACTTCTCCAATGCATACCTTTTCATTCACTTTTCATTTTCGACGAAGTCGTAGTGTTGAAATTTTATCTGGTAATCACCCGAAGAATATAACTCGTGAAAACTCTCGGGTTTGCACAGTCTAGGGAAGGCCTTGGTCCAACCCATCGGGTATCTTAGGAACATATACTACAAAGTTCAGAAGTAAATAACACAAGCCTGAAAGCAGAGCATGGTTGGCCAAGCAGAGGATACAACTTAACAAGGGCATCATGTATAAGGGGAAGAACTCACAAGGTGTTCAAATGTGAAGGACACTGTCGGATAACAATCCAACAAAGGACTTGATAGTCCACAAAGGATCTGATATGAGTATCGGTACTCAACCCGAAGAGGAAGGAATGCAAATGCAATAGGTTATGGAATCATCTGAATAATTCAAAGCTTAAATAAAAAGGAATTATGATTTCCAAAACAAAGGATCAGAAGCAATGCTCTGATTAGGGATGGATAAGTTGAATAGCCTTAGGGTACAATCAACGACAATTGGATTGGTCGAGAACCAATTCCAGTTAAAAGAATGGCAGCTCAGCCGGAAAGGTAATTTATAAGGATCAATGATGTTTGCGGGTATTCGCAAACATATTAAGTCAACAGACTCAAAACGATAATGACAAGGAATGTCATTAAGACTACGAGACTTAAGGGATTAACCATAATGCAAGCAAGCAAGAATTTCAAGAGCCAAAGGCTCTAGAGGATTTTCGGAAGATCGAATATTATTTTGAAGACTTTTGTGAAACACATGAACAACTGGGGATAAGCGGATACTCGACAAGTGCGAGAATTATCCATAGGGGTATTCAGGTGACAAGGAATTGCAAGACAGTAGGCGCAAGATATTCTCGGATCAATAGAGAGAATTTCGGGGTATCTTGTAATAACAAGATCAACTGGGAATAAAAGTAAGAACGTCAAGTGTAAGTATTTATCCATAGGGATATCTCGATGGTAGGGAATTGCAAAAGCAACGGACACCAAGTCTCAAAAGAGTTTCGGCGAGTAACTTCGAAATCTTCTGGTGCAGTCGGCGATCACCTGGACTGAAGGGGCTCTCCGGGAGAAAGTATTTTCGAGAACCTAAAGTCAGATTTTAGTAGAAATCGTTTAACCCGAGTAGAAGAGAGTTCAGAGTCCCAGAGTAAAGGTCGAGGAGTAAAAGATCCTACTACCACCCAATGGCGACGTGGGCCCATGGGCCGCACAGCCATGTTAGTAAAAGTTTTGTAAAGTCTAGATTCGACTTCGGCCAAGGAGTTGGAAGGGGGATTCCTACAGGCAGTCGGCTCTGATACCAACTTGTGACGCCCCCGATTTAATCGTACACTAATCATGCACGCAAATGTGTACGATCAAGATCAGGGACTCACGGGAAGATATCACAACACAACTCTAAACATAAATAAGTCATACAAGCATCATAATACAAGCCAGGGGCCTCGAGGGCTCGAATACAAGTACTCGATCATAGACGAGTCAGCGGAAGCAACAATATCTGAGTACAGACATAAGTTAAACAAGTTTGCCTTAAGAAGGCTAGCACAAACTGGGATACAGATCGAAAGAGGCGCAGGCCTCCTGCCTGGGATCCTCCTAAACTACTCCAGGTCGTCGTCAGCGGGCTGCACGTAGTAGGGGCACCTCCGGTGTAGTAGGGGTCGTCGTCGACGGTGGCGTCTGGCTCCAGGGCTCCAGCATCTGGTTGCGACAACCAGAAAGAAAGGAAAAGGGGAAAAAGGGGGGAGAAAGCAACCGTGAGTACTCATCCAAAGTACTCGCAAGCAAGGAACTACACTACATATGCATGGGTATATGTGTAAGGAGGCCATATCAGTGGACTGAACTGCAGAATGCCAGAATAAGAGGGGGATAGCTAATCCTGTCGAAGACTACGCTTCTGGCAGCCTCCGTCTTGCAGCATGTAGAAGAGAGTAGATTGAAGTCCTCCAAGTAGCATCTCCAAGTAGCATATCCAGGTAGCATCTCCATGTGCATCTCCAGTCGCATCGCATAGCATAATCCTACCCGGCGATCCTCTCCTCGTATCCCTGAGGGAGAGCGACCACCGGTTGTATCTGGCACTTGGAAGGGTGTGTTTTATGAAGTATCCGGTTATAGTTGTCATAAGGTCAAGGTACAACTCCAAGTCGTCCTGTTACCGAAGATCACGGCTATTCGAATAGATTAACTTCCCTGCAGGGGTGCACCACATAACCCAACACGCTTGATCCCATTTGGCCGGACACACTTTCCTGGGTCATGCCCGGCCTCGGAAGATCAACACGTCGCAGCCCCACCTAGGCAAAACAGAGAGGCCAGCATGCCGGTCTAAACCTAAGCGCACAGGGGTCTGGGCCCATCGCCCATAGCACACCTGCACGTTGCGAGGGCGGCCGAAAGCAGACCTAGCCTAGTGGCGTTCCAGTCCAATTCGGCGCGCGCCGCTCCGTCGCTGACGTCTGAAGTGCTTCGGCTGATACCACGACGTCGGGATACCCATAACTACTCCCGCGTAGATGGTTAGTGCGTATAGGCTCGTAGCCAACTCAGATCAAATACCAAGATCTCGTTAAGCGTGTTAAGTATCCGCGAACGCCGAACAGGGCCAGGCCCACCTGTCTCCTAGGTGGTCTCAACCTGCCCTGCCGCTCCGCCACAAAGTAACAGTCGGGGGCCGTCGGGAACCCAGGCCCACCTCTACCGGGATGGAGCCACCTGCCCCTTCAGCCCCCATCTCCGAACAGTATCACAGGTAATGTAACTGTGTAAAGTATATCGTATATGCCCGTGATCACCTCCCGAAGTGATCACGGCCCAGTAGTATAGCATGGCAGACGGACAAGAGTGTAGGGCCACTGATGGAACACTAGCATCCTATACTAAGCAGTAGGATAGCAGGTAATGGTAACAACAGTAGTAGCAAGGACAGGCTATGCATCAGGATAGGAATAACGGAAAGCAGTAACATGCTACACTACTCTAATGCAAGCAGTATAGAGAAAAGAGTAGGCGATATCTGGTGATCAAAGGGGGGGCTTGCCTGGTTGCTCTGGCAAGAGAGAGGGGTCGTCAACTCCGTAGTCGAACTGGCCGGCAGCAGCGTCGGTCTCGTAGTCTACCGGAGAGAAGAGGGGGAAGAAATAATGAATACAGAGCAAACAAAGCATCACAAAATATAACAAGGCAATACGCGGTGTTCGGTGTGCCCTAACGCGGTAGTAGGTGATACCGGTGAAGGGGGGAAAACATCCGGGAAAGTATTCCCGGTGTTTCGTGTTTTCGGGCAGAGGAGCCGGAGGGGGAAAGTTGCGAGTTCGATAGGTTAGGGGTGTGTGGCGGACGAACGGACTGCGTATCCGGATTCATCACGTCGTTCTGAGCAACTTTCATGTAGAAAGTATTTTCATCCGAGTTACAGATTATTTTATAATAATTTTTAAAGTTTTAATTCATTTTTTAAATTCCTGGATTTATTATTAATTCGAAAATAAAACAGAAATTCTAAGTATAGCCAGGGGTTGCCTAGCCTAGTCTATGACAGTAGGGTCAGGGGGGTTTGGTTGACTGTTGACCAGGTCAATGATTGACCAGTCAACGGGGTTAGTGGACCCACATGTAAGTGTAATATGTGATAAAATTATTTTAGTTAATCAATTTACCTAGTGGGGCCACATGTATTAGGCCCAAAGTGGGGTGCGTTAGTCCAAGAGAGAATTAGTACTAAACGGAGATTAGTACTAGAGGGATTAGTACTAATCTAATGGGGTCGGCCTCCTGGACAGAGGCAGTAGCTGCAGCCGCAGCACGCACGAGCACACAAGGGTGCTGGCGGCTGAAACCAGCGACGCCATCAGCTGGGACTCAGGCACGCATGCATCCGCGGCTGGGCGCAGCCATTACGCGGCCCCGGGCAGCAGCAGTTAGAGCACGCTACAGCAGCAAAAGGAATAGAACTAGCAGAAGCATCGGGCAACAACAGGGAGGAGGCGCGCTGGCGCTTGCGAGTAACGGGAGCAGGGCACGACCCTAGGCGGCGGCAGGCAGGAGCGGGGTTCAGGGTCACGGTCGCGGCCACGGGGCGATGGGGGTCGGCCACGCGGGCGGCGCGAGTGGCAACAGCAAGTACGCAGGAGCAGCAGCAACTCCGAGCACGCACGCTCGTATGCACGCGTATGCGCGAGATCGGATGAGCTCGGGGACAGAGGCTACAACAATGAATCGAGGGGGGCAAGCAGGGGGGTGGCGGAGGAGCTCACTGCGGTGCCGAAGACGAGCTCGAGGAGGCCAGGGAAGGTCGGGGTCGAGCGAATCGTCGACGGCGGCCGGTGATGCAGACGGTCGAAGACGAGTTCGATGGTGGCGACGTGGGGCTCTCCTGCTCGATTTGCTCTATGAGGACGACGTAGAGGACGACGATGGAGCGGTCGGACACTGTCTCACGGCCCGGGGACGACGGTGGCTATGTGGGCGAGTTCGGCCATGGCGACGAGGCTCGACTGCGCGATGCGGATGCGAGAGCGAGCGAAGGAGAGGGGAAAGTGGGCGCTAGGGTTTGACCGCGATGGAGAGGAGGCTGGGCGCGACCTTATCCGAATGGGGGAAGCGTTGGATGTCTGCCACGGCGGCATCCGGCGGCAGGGTGGCTGGGATGGCTGCCACACCCTCCTCTGCCTCCTGTAGCAGGAGGAAGGGGATGAGTGGGGTGTGGGCTGACCAGTTGTGGCCTGGTGGGCTGGCCAGCTGGGCCGTTTGGCCCAGTTGGCCAAAGGGGTTTTTCTCGTTTTATCTCTAGTTTCTCTTTTATTTAGTTTTTATCTAATATTAAAATGATCCCTAATTTAGTAATACATTAAAACCCACTAGATCAAAAGGTTATACCCCAAAACAATTTAGTTTAGTATTTTGTTAATTATAAAAGCAAAAAAAATAGTTTTTGCTACTGTTTTATTCACCTAAGGGTATTTAAACATTTTTATAAAAATGTGGTTTCTCCACCATAATTACCTATGCATTGGTTGGATCACTCAGAATATTTTAGTTTTAATATTTGAAAACTTTTATTGTTTCATTGATTTTGAATTTGAATTCGAATCGGTTTCGAACTGACGCGAGGTTAGCAACAGTAATCTAGGTGACATGGCATCATTAGTGGAGGGTCACTGTAGCTTATTTATCCGGGCGTCACAGTCATGTTCTCCCAATCTGTTTCATCGGCTTGTGATCCTGCCATGGTTAGCAGCAATAGAAACACACAAGAATATGATTCTACAGACTACTAGGAAGTGGTGGTGGTGGTGTATCACAAATCCGGCAAGGGAATCTCAAATTCTTACCAATTCTTACCCAGCAGCAGGTGGTGATCGATAACCGTCGTAGTCAAAACTCTCAAAGATTGGATAGAGCGATTGCCAGGTGGTGTCACACGCACGATGTAGATGTATGTGGAGCTGGGAAGGCTTATGATATGGTAGCAAAAATGTCAGCAATAATCAATTCAGAGATGCAAAGTTGAATAAATGGTCAACGACGGTACTGTGCTGGTCCTAGACTAGACCGTACTAGAGACGCGAGCCTAGAACACGAACAAAATCACGGCGCGGCACGTAAACAAGGGAGGAGCACTCTTTGAATTTTTTTCACTTCTTTTTTGCACTTTTTTTCCTTTTTTTTGCTTCGCAACAATTTTTTTCCGAAAAAGTCTACAAATGGTCTAAAAACTGCCTAGCCAGAATTTTCTAGACTTAGTTTTTTTTCGAGTTTGAAACTATTTTTCTACTGCAGATAGCACAGAAGTTGGGGAGTCCGACTTGGTCACGACTCGAAGTATCACGTGATCTGGAACTCAAAAACAAAGCAACAAATACTGGTCTCGGACTAGGACTGGTGGCGGAGATGAGTCTGGTGGAACTCGGACTAGTGGTTGTATATGGCGATGGTATATCTGGACTCGGATTGGTGGTGGTATATGGCGATGGTATATGTGGACTCGGATTGGTGGTTGTATATGGCAGCAGCGATGTATATGGTGGGGTTGTGGTATATGGTAATGATGATGACGATGGTGTGGCGGCGGCGTGACAACCTGTGAATAGAACTCGAAACTCTAAAGGAAACTAGACGCTATGACCAGCAACTAGACACGACGATGCAATGGCAAATTCAACAATGCAAAACCCTAAAAAGATTATGCAAAGGCTCAGATTGGTTCGGATATGATGACCTAACCCTAATTTTTTTCTTGGCTTTTTCGTGGACTGTAGGTATGAAGAATAGACTCGATCTAAACTATGAAAAATTGTAAAACCTCACCGAGCAACCTGGAAATTTGATACCACTTGATAGAAGCGAAGGTGTCTCGATGTTTCGATGAGATAGATATTGTTTTCTATGGGAGTCAACTTTGACGATCCGACTACGAACGTGCAAGACGTCGCGCCTTAGCAATCGCTAAACCAACTTCCGAGGGTTATTAACCACGCCGGAGCACGATCAACCTGACCACGAGGGTCTATTTCCTGCAAGCAAACGAAGAACAATCAAGAAATTGAGATTGCAATCTGGATATTGCGAATAAAAGAGGAAAGATTTATTAATGAAGGTGGGGTTCTGTGATGTCTTGGTCTGGTTGCTGGACACAAACGAAGTACGTGAAATTGCATGTAACATCCCAAATTTTCGATTTGAAATGTTATACATTAGATCATCATTGCATACCATATTTTATTTTGCATTTTGGTTGATCCTAGAAATTCTACGCAACTCAATGACCCACGGAGAGAGTTGGGGATTTCGTTATTTTCATATTTAAGTTTTCTCAAATTTTGAGAATAGGATCATTTGATTTTATTTATTTTATCATCAATTATTTCTATTACAAAAATATGAGAGAGGGAATAAAATGACTTTCCCAAAATAAAGAAATACTGAGGATTTAATAATAAAATCAAATAGGATTTTATTTTGGAGTTTTTCGGTGTTTTATTTGAAATTTAGGAAAATATGTGTTTTTCAAAATTGCATTTAGGTCCCAAATAAATGTTCACCTTGTGCGTCTTGATTTTAGAAGCCCGTGAAAATTTATTTCAGAATTTTTGGAGTCCGTTTAGTATTTCTTTTTATTTTTCTTCTGCGCGTAATTATTTTTTAAAAAAATCGAAACGACCTAGGGCCGTGTCCGACTAGGACTCCCGGCCCGTTAGGCTATTTAAGCCGGGGGGAGGCCCACCCAGAGCTAACCCTAGCCCGAGCCGCCCCAGCTCCCGCCGCCGCCTCGCCGCCTCACCGCCTCGCCGCCGCCCGAGGTCCGTCGTCGCCTCGAAATCCGTGCCGCTTTTTTTTCGAAAAACCATTCGGTTTTTCCGTCGGTTTTTTTAGATTCGTTTTTTTAAAATAGATCGTTTTTTTCGGTTTATTTAATTTAGCGAGCGTTCGTCGTTTTTCTTTTTTCGTATTAAATCCGCGATTTTTCTTATCGCGATTCCTGATCCGATTTTCTTTTTAGTATAACTTTTCGCTCGTTTATCGGAATCAGGTGATTCAAGCGCCTAGAGTTTTGTCTCGAAATCCTCTATCCGTTTAACCAACTTAAACAAGATTTTGCTACTGTAAAATTTGCCCTAGATCCCGATTAGTAGAACGAAGTTGTTTTCTTTTGCTGTTTGACTTTCGTTGCTTCGTTCGATTTGATTCTTTTGTCAACCGGAGTTCTTGAGTTGAACCTTCTGGTTAAATCTCTTATTTGAGTTTTACCTGTGCATTAGTTGAGTACTTATTGTATGCTTGTTTGTTTGTCTGCGATAGAATACCCGGAGTGCGCCGCTTGTTACTTCGAATCGCTAGGTTTCCCGGATCATCAGCAAGGCAAGTAACACTTTGATCATACCTTTTCTACTATCCAGTTTTATTGCATTAGATCAACCCTCACACATTGCATGGTTAGTATCTAACTAAATTGTGGGATGGGAAGTAGATGAGGTAGTACCTCTTACCTGTTTATTATCAAACCTTTGGGAGTTACTTCTACGTTTGCTTATTATGCCATGCTATGCTAGTAGACGTGGATTGGGTGAGTGATATCCATGACAGATGTGAGTTTTGTTAATTAATGGTTATCTAAGGTGGCAACTTAAACACACATCTGGGTGGATTGAGGCACCTGGGTATTCCAGGACTTGCCTGTTTTCTTTTGGACCGCCACCCAGGCTCAAAGGGATCATACTAGAAACTTCTGTGTGCAGCCACAAGCTATTATGGGCTCTAGCATAGTTGACTAAGTCGTGCGAACTCTTACAGTGGTAGACTAGCAGATGTAGGGGATGTAGGTGGTACGGTCTATCCGGTCGTAAGGTGCTAGCACTTCTGAAAGACTATGTCTCAGTCATCCGTCTTCTCAAACACCCTGTAGTGCGAGAAACCCAACGGAGGCGATCGAGTCTTGTGGGGAAAAGTGCACAAACCTCTGCAGAGTGTAATAAACTAATCATGGTTAGCTGTGTCCCCGGTTATGGACATCTTGAGTATCTAGTACCTGAATTATCATGTGAATCTCAACATGTTACTCTAAATTAATTTTGTTGGGTTATGTTTAAAGATGATGCTTAATTGGGATTGAGAATGCTGTCAACCATTCTCAATGTTTAACAACTACCATGATAGTTAAATAAATTTTATTCCTTTGAAGTAGGGAAAAATGGGCTTTACGCAAAACTGTAACCATAGAGCTTTCCACCAGCCAAATATGCATATAGTATAGCTGTTTCATTCCATTACTCTTTATGTGTTACATTGCCATATTCCATGTGCTGGCCCGTTTCGGGCTGCAACATTAATGTTGCAGACTTTTCAGACGATGATTAAGGAGTTTTAGGTCGTGGTTCTATACTCAGTGATGCCGTTGGAGTTGATGGACTCACTTATCTTCCAAGCCTTCCGCTGTTATCGTTATTAGATGGCCTTAAGCCATATTTATTGTATTAAGTTCTCTTTTGAGACACTCGATGTAATAAGTGTGTGATTGCTACTCTGCTATAAATCCTCCGAGTACTGTGTGGTGTCAGCATTACTGATCCAGGGATGACACCGGAGCACAGAGATCAGACTGTTTAAGGTCTGGTCGCTACGTTGCAGCTATGGCGAACTTTTAATCTAAATAAAACCCAAAGTCTAAATGATGCCCTAAGGGATGTATATATGGAGGAAGAGGGGGGATTTCGTGGCCCTTGGAGGAGGGGTTCGAAACCAAACCTAAATCTTGTTTCCCCACACATACGGACTCTATAAACAGCCTATACTTAAGTATTTCGAAAATACATGGGCCTGGCCCAATAATAAGGTGACGCAGCACCTAAAATAGCCTCTGGACGAAATTTATGAAGTGGCATCTTGTATATTTCGTCCAAGGCTTCATGCACTCCTTATGGTGGCTTCAAAGTCCTGAAATCATCACTTGTAACTCCGTTCTTGATCCCCTTGCACATGCTATCATCTCCATGCTTGAACTTGCTCCAAGGTTTATCTTTCTTGTCCAAGCTAGGCCCTTCATTTGTCAGCAAAAAAAATATATCCAATTTAGGCAGCATCATATTCTCATGAACATTAGAATCATTACCAAGAAACAAAAGTACCTGATAATTTAAATTAGCGTGCGTGAGCTCTAGTAATTGGTCCAGTATGTATAGGAGCAGGGGTTGTGGGTGTAACAATGGTATTGATGTCCTCATCACACATGACACCAGCAACCAAACTAAGAAATAAATCTCAACCTGTCCTGTTCTGTACGGAGACAACAAGGACTACACTAAACACCAAATTCTACACTGGGAAAAAACTTTATTTTATCATGTACAGGGATGGTAAGAGCTATTTAACCAGAGTTTTCCCGCACCATCCTGCCTATTGAAATCAAGAAGCTGATTTTAAAAAGGTACATGCAACACTATGTCTAATAGTCTATTGGAAACAACTTAGAAATAGTCTCTCTATGTGAACTATTTTTCTGTTTGGTATCCAAACAAAGCATTTTCATTTTACCAGTGTATGGGCCTATTATTCACTCAGATGGCACTGCAATATGATAAGTTGTTCTTTATTCTATTATTACATGCTAGATTATTTTAAGTTCAACAATCATCATACTCCAATTTCATATTCTATGGCAAACCATTTAATTTCAAGAAACACAAAGAAGTCTAATCGACAAATTCCATTACTATGGGAAAACACACAAGTAAATGGGAGCAAACTCTAAAATACAGACCATTTTAGCAAACCATGTAATCTAAAAGAATTGGATTAAAAACAAGGGCACCTTCATGGGAAAATATACCTATTTATATTATTTGGGTTTCCTATAATGAAAATCCTAGAGCAGAAAACCTAGAAGAACATTAACATAGAGCTAACACTGTCTTAAGTGGAAAAGCACAAATATGTACATGGCATCGCATGACACACCCTTCCTCTCGCTTGGAACATCTAGAAGATAATTTATGCTCCCAAATTACTATTGATGCAATCTAATATATGAGATGATTTTATGGCTTCTCGTATTTGTACAATAAAATATTTTTCTTTTACGGCCATAAAGAAGCATCATCCATGCATTTAGTCACGGCCATAAAGAAGCATCATCTGTGCATTTAGTTGCGGAAGTTTCATCAATCTGTAGTGTCTGCTTCCCATGCAAATCGACGCATGCATCAAATTCAGAGGTGCCTAGCAAATTTGTGTGCAGTGATGTAAACTTGGATTTCGGGATTGCACACACGCTAGGAAACCGAGTAGGACTAGGCCTTAAAAAATCAGCAAAATACGAACAAGTCACATTAATATTGGTTATGATGTTGCCTCTCCACGTGAACATAAGAGCATACGAAATTTCTATAAAGAAAAAAGAGCACCATAAACTACAATAGGCAAAAATTGAGAACCATCTTAGGCTCATACTTGAAACCTTCGGTAATATGTAGCTCCTCACGAGCAGAAAGTATATTGTCCAGCTACTTATCCTTAGTATGGCGTGGGCATAGATTATAGCGGATCTTCTCTAGTTCCTGCAATGATCCCATGTTATAGTTAAGACTTCAAAACCATCTCTTCAGAAAAGTGGAGGATGAGATCTGCGGGAGACCTACCTTAGCTTTGGCGAGCACTACGTATGGTGTGTTGCGGCTGCCAATCAAGAACTCGCCGATCACCGCCTTCGAGGAGCCTCCAGCAACACGTCGACGACTGAAGGACCGAGTGTGGAGGAGTGGAATCAAGCGGGGAGATGAGTGCCTTGGTGCTGGACGGACGGCTTGAAAGCATTGGTGGAGAGCGTGACGTCACAGCTTCTTGCCTCCTCCACCTCCTCCTTCCCTCCTGATACGTCTCCGTCGTATCCATAATTTTTGATTGTTCCATGCCAATATTATACAACTTTCATATACTTTTGACAACTTTTTATACTATTTTTGGGACTAACATATTGATCTAGTGCCAGATCCTGTTTGTTGCATGTTTTTGTTTTGCATAAAATCCATATCAAACAGAGTCCAGATGGGATAAAAATTGATGAAGATTTTTTTTGGAATATATGTGGATTTTGGGAAGTGGAATCAACGTGAGATGATGCTCGAGGGGCCCACGAGGCAGGGGGCGCGCCCCTGACCCTCATGGACACCCCGTAAGGCGGTTGTTTCCCTTCTTTCGCCGCAAGAAAGCTAATATCTGGATAAAAATCGTGTTCAAATTTCAATCCAATCGGAGTTACGGATCTCCGGGAATATAAGAAACGGTGAAAGGCTAGATCTGGGAACGCAGAAACAAAGAGAGACAGGGAGACAGATCCAATCTCGAAGGGGTTCTTGCCCCTCCCATGCCATGGAGACCAAGGACCAGAGGGGAAACCCTTCTCCCATCTAGGGGGAAGGTCAAGGAAGAAGAAGAAGGGGGGCTCTCTCCCCTCTCTCCCGGTGGCGCCGGAACGCCGCCGGGGCCATCATCATCACCGCAATCTACACCAACAACTTCACCACCGCCATCACCAACTCTTCCCTCCTCTATGCAGCGGTGTAACCCCTCTTTTACCTGCTGTAATCTCCACTTAAACACGCTGCTCAACGCTATATATTATTTCCCAATGATGTATGGCTATCCTATGATGTTTGAGTAAATCCGTTTTTTCCTATGGGTTAATTGATGATCGTGATTGGTTCGAGTTGCATGTTTTATTATTGGTGTTGTCCTATGGTGCTCTCCGTGTCGCGCAAGTGTGAGGGATCCCCGCTGTAGGGTTTGCAATATGTTCATGATTTGCTTATGGTGGGTGGCGTGAGTGATAGAAACACAGACCCGAGTAAGTAGGTTGTTTGCGTATGGGAATAAAGAGGACTTGATACTTTAATGCTATGGTTGGGTTTTACCTTAATGATCTTTACTAGTTGTGGATGCTTGCTAGAGTTCCAATCATAAGTGCATATGATCCAAGAAGAGAAAGTATGTTAGCTTATGCCTCTCCCTCAAATAAAATTGCAATAATGATTATCGGTCTAGTTATCGATGGCGTAGGGACAAATAACTTTCTTGTGTGACAACAAGCTCTCTACTAAAACTAACTTAGTTGTGTCTTCATCTAAACAGCCCCTACTTTTTATTTTCGTGCTCTTTATTATCTTGCAAACCTATCCAAAAACACCTACAAAGTACTTCTAGTTTCATACTTGTTCTAGGTAAAGCGAACGTTAAGCGTGCGTAGAGTTGTATCGGTGGTCGATAGAACTTGAGGGAATATTTTTTCTACCTTTAGCTCCTCGTTGGGTTCGACACTCTTACTTATAGAAAGAGGCTACAATTGATCCCCTATACTTGTGGTTATCAAGACCTTTTCTAGCGCCGTTGCCGGGGAGTTATAGCGTGGGGTGAATATTCTCGTGTGTGCTTGTTTTCTTTATCACTAAGTAATTTTTATTTGTTGTCATAAGTTGTTCTCTATCTTTAGTTATGGATATGGAACACGAAATACCAAAAAATAGGTTTACTTGCTACTCATGGAGATGGGGAACCTCCTAAAACCCTCGATGCTCATTATGTGAAAAATATTGTGTACTACTTTGATAACCCTGAGAAAACCCCATTCAATTATATAATGGGAGACACGTTGGATCAACGTGAATACTTTAGGGATTTTCGCTTGACTCAAAAAGGGAAACTATTATGGGATCAAATTTATATGTTGCATTAGTATGCTCGGCAACTATGCTTGAGATATGATTATACTTGTTGCTCTAGGATGAAGGCTCCACACCTTCCCTTTTCATGCGAGTTTAATGATAATGAAAGCTTAGCTTCTTATGCTAATGGTATATATGATTACTATGATGTGGAACGAATAGAAGAATTCGTTGCTTTTATGGGTGCTTATGAAATTGAATCTTTGTTTAAAGAGTGTGAAAATATTGATGATGCTGTTTACAGACTTGAAAATTTTGCTATACTTAAATATTGCTATGAAAATTATGAATTCAATTCTGATATTGATGATTTTATTGAGAGAGTCTCCGTTGTCCAAGAAGAGACTAATATTTTGCAAGAGTCTATGGAAGAAGAAATTGATGAAACTGTGGGCTCATTGGATGAAAAAGATGATGAGGAAAGCGAAGAACAAAAGGAGGAAGAGCGGATTAGCTACCCGTGCCCACCTTCTAATGAGAGTAACTCTTCAACTCATACATTGTTTAATTTCCCTTCGTGCTTACCGAAGGATGATTGCTATGATGATTGTTATGATCCCGTTGATTCTTTTGAAATATCCCTTTTTGATGATGCTTGCTCTGCTTGTGGCCAAGATGCCAATATGAATTATGCTTATGGAGATGAACTTGCTATAGTTCCTCATGTTAAACATGAAATTGTTGCTATTGCACCCATGCATGATAGTCCTATTATGTATTTGAATTCTCCCGACTACACTATATCGAAGAAGTTTGCCCTTATTAAGGATTATATTGATGGGTTGCGTTTCACTACTACTCATGATGATTTTGATAGATATAATATGCATGTGCTTGCTGCTCCTACTTGCAATTATTACGAGAGAGGAACTACATCTCCGCGTCTCCATGTTTCCAATATGATAAAATTACAAGAAACTTCTTATGCTATGCATTGGCCTTTACTTTGTGTGCATGAATTGTTCTTTTATGACATGCTGATGCATAGGAAGAGAGTTAGACTTCGTCATTACATGATATATGTTGCTTTGTGCTCACTACTAAATCACAAATCATTGTTAATTAAAATTGGTTTGATATACCTTGGGATCCGGGTGGATTCATTACTTGAGCACTATATGCCTAGCTTAATGGCTTTAAAGAAAGCGCTGCCAGGGAGACAACCCGGAAGTTTTAGAGAGTCATTTATTTCTGCTGAGTGCTTTTATATAGTTTAAAAACAAAAAAATAAAGAGGGGAACCCAACACTTTTCAAAAAGGAAATTGAAAGTGAGAGAGACAAGCATTGTTGAAGTGGGGGAGCTCCTTGAACTTTGTTCATGCTCACGGAAACTTTGTGAATCTTGATTACAGAAACTTTTCAACAAAAATAATTATCCCCTTGTACAATTACATTGTATTATAAAAATAATGTGCCAAGATTTGCCTTTAGGATGTTTACATTGCTTGTTGGTTTGTGCGGTGTAGAACAGAAACTTTTGCTGTAGTGCGCGATTTTACATTCTTTTACTGGAACGTCAAACGGTTCTGAAAATTTTTGCACCGTCTTTCTATAAAAAATGTCTATTTTTCCTAATATTTTCAGAATTTTTGGATTACCAAAATTATGGTCAATATTCAGATTACTACAAACTGTCCTGTTTAAGACAGGTTCTGTTTTTGAAGCATAGTTTGCTTGTTTTGATGGAACTATCAATTTCTATCAGTGGATTAAGCCATGGAAAATTTATATTACAGTAGCTACAATGCAAAAACAAAATATTAATTGGTTTTCAATAGTAGTTAGAGTAGTCATTTGCTTTATTATACTAACGGATCTTACCAAACTTTCTGTTAAGTTTTGTGTGATTGAAGTTTTCAAGTTTCGGGAGAGATCACGATGGATGAAGGAATAAGGAGTGGCAAGAGCCTAAGCTTGCGGATGCCCGAGGTACCCCAAGGAAATATTCAAGGACTCCAAAGCAACCAAGCTTGGGGATGCCCTGGAAGGCATCCCCTCTTTCTTCTAACAATCATCGGTAATTTTACTTGGAGCTATATTTTTATTCGTCACATGATATACGTAAATCTTGGAGCGTCTTTTGCATTTAGCTTTCACTTTTCCTTGATGCACCATGATGGTATGAGATAGTCCTTGGTTGATTTATAGAATGCTCATTGCACTTCACTTATATCTTTTGAGTATGGCTTTATAGAATGCTTCATGTGCTTCACTTATATCTTTTGAAGTTTGGATTCCATGTTTCCCTACACATAGAAAACCGCCATTTGTAGAATACTCTTTTGCTTCACTTATATTTGTTAGAGCATGGGCATATCTTTTTTAGAAAGAATTAAACTCTCTTGCTTCACTTATATCTATTTAGAGAGATGACAGGAATTGGTCATTCACATGGTTAGTCACAAAATCCTACATAAAACTTGTAAATCACTAAATATGATATGTTTGATTCCTTGCAATAGTTTTACGATATAAAGATGGTGATATTAGAGTCATGATAGTGGGTAGTTGTGGATTGTAGAAATACTTGTGTTGAAGTTTGTGATTCCCGTAGCATGCATGTATGGTGAACCGTTATGTGATGAAGTCAGAGCATGATTTATTCATTGATTGTCTTCCTTATGAGTGGCGGTCGGGGACGAGCGATGGTCTTTTCCTACCAATCTATACCCCTAGGAGCATGCGTGTAGTACTTTGTTTCGATGACTAATAGATTTTTGCAATAAGTATGTGAGTTCTTTATGACTAATGTTGAGTCCATGGATTATACGCACTCTCACCCTTCCATCATTGCTACCCTCTTCGGTACCGTGCATTGCCCTTTATCACCTCGAGAGTTGGTGCAAACTTCGCCGGTGCATCCAAACCCCGTGATACGATACGCTCTATCACACATAAGCATCCTTATATCTTCCTCAAAACAGCCACCATACCTACCTATTATGGCATTTCCATGGCCATTCCAAGATATATTGCCATGCAACTTCCATTATCATCATATACATGACTTGAGCATTTATTGTCATATTGCTTTGCATGATCGTAAGACAGCTAGCATGATGTTTTCATGGCTTGTCCATTTTTTGATGTCATTGCTACGCTAGATCATTGCATATCCCGGTACACCGCCGGAGGCATTTCATATAGAGTCATATTTTGTTCTAGTATCGAGTTGTAATATTGAGTTGTAAGTGAATAAAAGTGTGATGATCATCATTATTATAGCATTGTCCCATGTGAGGAAAGGATTATGGAAGCTATGATTCCCTCACAAGTTGGGATGAGTCTCCGGACTTTACAAAATAAATATAAAAGAGGCCAAAGAAGCCCACCAAAAAAACAAAAAAGAGAATACAAATAAAAATAAAAAATGAGAGAAAAGAGAGAAGGGACAATGTTACTATCCTTTTACCACACTTGTGCTTCAGAGTAGCACCATGTTCTTCATATAGAGAGTCTCTTGAGTTATCACTTTCATATACTTGTGGGAATTTTCATTATAGAACTTGGATTGTATATTCCGATGATGGGCTTCCTCAAATGCTCGAGGTCTTCATGAGCAAGCAAGTTGGATGCACACCCACTTAGTTTCTAGTTTGAGCTTTCATACACTTATAGCTCTTAGTGCATCCATTCATGGCAATCCCTACTCCTCACATTGACATCAATTGATGGGCATCTCCATAGCCCGTTGATTAGCCGCGTCGATGTGAGACTTTCTCCTTTTTGTCTTCTCCACACAACCTCCATCATCATATTCTATTCCACCTATAGTGTTATGTCCATGGCTCACTCTCATGTATTGCATGAAAGTTGAAAAGGTTTGAGAACGTCAAAAGTATGAGACAATTTCTTGGCTTGTCATCGAGGTTGTGCATGATTTGAATATTTTGTGTGGTGAAGATGGAGCATAGCCAGACCATATGATTTTGTAGGGATAACTTTCTTTGGCCATGTTATTTTGAAAATACATGATTGCTTTATTAGTATGCTTGAAGTATTATTGTATTAATGTCAAATGATAGACTATTGCTTTGAATCACTCGTGTCTTAATATTCATACCATGATTAGATTACATGATCAAGATTATGCTAGGTAGCATTCCACATCAAAAATTATCTTTTTTATCATTTACCTACTCGAGGATGAGTAGGAATTAAGCTTGGTGATGCTGATACGTCTCCGTCGTATCCATAATTTTTTATTGTTTCATGCCAATATTATAAACTTTCATATACTTTTGGCAACTTTTTATACTATTTTTGGGACTAACATATTGATCCAGTGCCCAGTGTCAGTTCCTGTTTGTTGCATGTTTTTTGTTTCGCAGAAAATCCATATCAAATGGAGTCCAAACGGGATAAAAACTGGCGGAGATTTTTTTTGGAATATATGTGAATTTTGGGAAGTGGAATCAACGCGAGACGATGCTCAAGGGACCCACGAGGCAGGGGGCGCGCCCCTGACCCTCGTGGACACCCCGTAAGGCGGTTGTTGCCCTTCTTTCACCGCAATAAACCTAATATCCGGATAAAAATCGTGTTCAAATTTCAATCCAATCGGAGTTATGGATCTCCGGGAATATAAGAAACGGTGAAAGGCTAGATCTGGGAACGCAGAAACAGAGAGAGACAGAGAGACTAATCCAATCTCGGAGGGGCTCTTGCCCCTCCCATGCCATGGAGACCAAGGACCACAGGGGAAACTCTTCTCCCATCTAGGGGGAAGGTCAAGGAAGAAGAAGAAGGGGGTATCTCTCTCCCCCTCTCTCTCGGTGGCGCCGGAACGTCGTCGGGGCCATCATCATCACCGCAATCTAAACCAACAACTTCACCACCGCCATCGCCAACTCTTCCCCCCTCTATGCAGCGGTGTAACCCCTCTTTTACCCGTTGTAATCTCTACTTAAACATGGTGCTCAATGCTATATATTATTTCCCAATGATGTATGGCTATTCTATGATGTTTGAGTAGATCTGTTTTGTCCTATGGGTTAATTGATGATCGTGAATGGTTTGAGTTGCATGTTTTATTATTAGTACTGTCTTATGGCACTCTTTGTGTCGCGCAAGCGTGAGGGATCACCGTTGTAGGGTTTGCAATATGTTCATGATTTGCTTATGGTGGGTGGTGTGAGTGATAGAAACACATACCCAAGTAAGTAGGTTGTTTGTGTATGGGAATAAAGAGGACTTCATACTTTAATATTATGGTTGGGTTTTACCTTAATGATCTTTAGTAGTTGTGGATGCTTGCTAGAGTTCCAATCGTAAGTGCATATGATCCAAGAAGAGAAAGTATGTTAGCTTATGCCTCTCCCTCAAATAAAATTGCAATAATGATTATTGGTCTAGTTATCGATGGCGTAGGGACAAATAACTTTCTTGTGTGACAACAAGCTCTCTACTAAAACTACCTTAGCTGTGTCTTCATCTAAACAGGCCCTACTTTTTATTTTCACGCTCTTTATTATCTTGCGAACCTATCTAAAAACACCTACAAAGTACTTCTAGTTTCATACTTGTTCTAGGTAAAGCGAACGTTAAGCGTGCGTAGAGTTGTATCGGTGGTCGATAGAACTTGAGGGAATATTTGTTCTACCTTTAGCTCCTCGTTGGGTTCGACACTCTTACTTATAGAAAGAGGCTACAATTGATCCCCTATATGATGCGGAGCATCCTACAGTCATCCCCATGGACCTACCATTGCCTCAACAAAAGCCACGAGGACCCATGACACGAGCTAGAGCTAGAGCTCTTGAGAACAAGGTGACTTCTTTCCTTAGTGATATTACATATGATCCTCTCGAGACATGGCTACTACCTATGTCCGAGGTGTTGTGCATGATTAGGTACCAAGAGGACCCTTCCGGAGATGCACGTGAAGGTGAACAAGTCCCCGAGTCCATGGATGAAGAGAACCCACAGAAGGAGTCAAGAACACCTACCAGGACCCGGACATCCGGCCATGACCCCGGACGTCCGGCCCCTGGAGCGCCGTCCACCACAAGCTGCGCAGCCGCCAAACAACTACAGGTCCCGGACATCCGGCCGCCATCCCGGACATCCGACCTTTCCCGGGCTCCCGGATATCCGGCCTCCAGCCAGGAAATCCGGACCCCTCCGAACCCGAGAGCAACAAAGCCAGCCGCTCCAGCCTGAACATCCGGCCTCTCCAGCCCGGACATCCGGCCCGACGCCCGGACGTCCAGCCTCCCCTGTCTGCGCACAGTGAAGGGCTGAGGCCCGTGTACCCCTTCAACCCCCTAGACTATATATGCTCCTCCTCATCCCTCTTTCTAGGGTTAGCATTGGTTTAGCTCATATTTAGAGATAGAGCATTGCTCATCCACATCGGATCTACTCCACGAGAGAGACTGCGGCCCCTCTTCGGAGAAGATCCCTTTGGATTCAAGACCCCTCTAAGGGAAGATCCCCTTGTGGATTCAAGACCTCCTCACGGAAAAGACAGGCTACCTTTGTATCATCCTTAGTTGTCAGTGGATCGTGTGATCTCTTATGTACTCGAGGATCTAGCACATGTGTGACTATTTCGTGTTGGTTTAGTGATTCTCTCGTGTTTTCCCTAGTGTTTCCCCTTGTTTTCCCCCTCGTGTTCTTCGTGTTCTTCGTGGGATCCGCTCCTTTCGTGAAAGATCGGCCGATTAGGGTTCCACCCTACATCATCTTGGTATCTAGAGCCACATTGATCACGATTTCGCAGCCTCCCCGTTGTGTTTCTAGCCTTGTTTTTGTTGATTTTGTCCCTAATTCGAAAATTCCCCACAAAAATAGCCCCCAATTTTTTTTGTGATTTGTTGGTGTGATGAAGTTTTGTTGGATTTGATCCACGGATTTTGTGTGTTGCAGGTAGATCTAGCCTTCCATCCACTTTTCCCCAATTTAAATCCATAAATTCCTCCGAATTTTGCCCGTATTTGACCTCTCCACGCGGTGTTCATCACGTTCGTCCCCGGATCCAGAGCCCGGACATCCAGCCCGATATCCTGGACATCCGGCACCCCAGACATCCGACTATCAAGCCCGGACATCCGGCCCCTGGCAGCATCACTTCCTCGCCACCGCCCGTTTTCTGTCCATATTTCGCCAGATTTTGTTCCGGTGCCCACATATACTTCCGCATACCACCACCACCTCCGCATACCACCACCATTGCTTACCACGTCCAACTCCGACAATTTTGGTCCAATTTTGCTTTGAGAATTTGAGTTGCAGTTCTGTGTCCTACTTGTGTTTCGGCTATTTAGGTACGGTTCGACATCAACATCACCGCCGCTCATCTTCGCCACGAACGCGTCATCAACAACGACCACCTCGACTACATCTTAGTATTCGTGCCACCATTTTGACACCATACCGTATGCAAGAACAGTAACCTCACCTTGGTATTGGACATATCATTCTTGCCATTACATTGATAGCCATCATAGCCTTAGTCCTTTGCGTCGCTTACCCATCGAGACTAGCTTCTAAGTATTGCCAGCAACGAGACTTGTGCACATTAGTGATCACACTTCCCATAGCATACATAGATCATTGTTGCATATCTTGGTATCATCTCTTGTGTCACAAGGTTGTCATCTCATACACAATTCCTATCTTGGTTCGTGAAGCATTGCATGAGAAAGGAGCTCAAACAACAAAGAGCCAAACAAGCTTTTAAGCAAAAGGGAAAGATAAGCAAAGAGCTTTTAAGTAAGAACCATAGCATCATACAACATTAAGATTGTCATACTAGATCATCTTGGATCGTATCATAGAAACACCTTGCATAGAGCATACTTGGGATAGAAGTCCTTGCATTTTTGCTTAGTAGGTTGTGCACAAGTCTTTGTATCCGCCTATTGTGCAATCGAGCTAGTGATGTAGGGTGGAACCCTATACGGCCGATCTTTCACAAAAGGAGCGGATCCCAACTAAGAACACGAAGAACACGGGGAAGAACGAAGAGAAATCACAAGGGGAAACACTCAAGAACAAGTCCAATCACACATCCACTAGACAATCAAACACACCACCGCTCATCTTCGCCACGAACACGTAATCAACAACGACCACCTCGACTACATCTTAGTATTCGTGCCACCATTTTGACACCATACCGTACACAAGAACGGTAACCTCACCTTGGTATTGGACATATCATTCTTGCCATTACATTGATAGCCATCATAGCCTTAGTCCTCTGCGTCGCTTACCCATCGAGACTAGCTTCTGAGTATTGCCGGCAACGAGACTTGTGCACATTAGTGATCACACTTCCCATAGCATACATACATCATTGTTGCATATCTTGGTATCATCTCTTGTCTCACAAGGTTGTCATCGCATACACAATTCCTATCTTGGTTCGTGAAGCATTGCTTGAGAAAGGAACTCAAACAACAAAGAGCCAAACAAGCTGTAGGATCGAAATTATGTCTAGAGGGGGGATGATTTGACTACTTGACCAAATAAAAATTTATCCTGTTCCCAATTTTAGTCTTTGGCAGATTTCAGCTATCTTAGCACAAGTCAAGCAATTTTAACACAATTCAAGCAAGCATGCAAAGAGTCTATGAGCAGCGGAAAGTAAAGCATGCAACTTGCAAGAATGTAAAGGGAAGGGTTTGGAGAATTCATACGCAATTGGAGACACAGATGTTTTTGTCGTGGTTCCGATAGGTGGTGCTATCGTACATCCACGTTGATGGAGACTTCAACCCACGTAGGGTAACGGTTGCGCGAGTCCACGGAGGGCTCCACCCACAAAGGGTCCACGAAGAAGCAACCTTGTCTATCCCATCATGGCCATCGCCCATGAAGGACTTGCCTCACTAGCGGTAGATCTTCATGAAGTAGGCGATCTCCTTGCCCTTACAACCTCTTTGGTTCAACTCCACAATCTTTGTCGGTGGCTCCCAAGTGACACCTAGCCAATCTAGGAGACACCACTCTCCAAGAAGTAACAGATGGTGTGTTGATGATGAACTCCTTGCTCTTGTGCTTCAAATGATAGTCTCCCCAACACTCAACTCTCTCTCACAGGATATGGATTTGGTGGAAAGAAGGTTTGAGTGGAAAGCAACTTGGGGAAGGCTAGAGATCAAGATTCATATGGTAGGAATGGAATATCTCAGCCTCAACACATGAGTAGGTGGTTCTCTCTCAGAAAATGTGTATTGGAAGTGTAGGTATGTTCTGATTGCTCTCTCCACGAATGAAGAGTGGGTGGAGGGGTATATATAGCCTCCACACAAAAACTAACCGTTACACACAATTTACCAATCTCGGTGAGACTGAAGTGAAAAACTCGGTCGGACCGATTTAGCAAACCTAGTGACCGTTAGGATTTTCGGTGGGACTGAGATGCAACTCGGTAGGACCGATATGGTTAGGGTTAGGGCATAACGTAATCTCGGTGTGACCCATTACACAAACTCGGTGGGACCGATTTTGGTAATAAGCTAACCAGAGAGTTGGTCAGGTAAACTCGGTGGGACCGATCGCTCATTTCGGTGGGACCGAAATGTTACGAAAGAGAAACAGAGAGTTTACATTGCAATCTCGGTGGGACCGATCGCTCATCTCGGTAGGACCGAAACGTTGTGAAGGGAAACAGAGAGATTACAAGCCCATCTCGGTGTGACCAAAATCCCTATCGATGAGACCGATTTGCCTAGGGTTTTTGGCAGTGGCTATGACATTTGAAACTCGGTGGTGCCGGATAGAAAGAATCGGTACGGCCGAGTTTGACTTTTGGTTTAGGTCATATGTAGATGTGGGAAGGTAGTTGAGGGTTTTGGAGCATATCACTAAGCACTGCGAAGCAAGAACCTCATTAAACAACACCTCATCCTCCTTGATAGTATTGGCTTTTCCTATAGACTCAATGTGATCTTGGATCACTAAAATATAAAATGTAGAGTCTTGAGCTTTGAGCTTGAGCCAATCTTTTTGTCCTTAATATTTTGAGGGTCCACATTCCTCATCCATGCCATGCCATTCATTGAGCTTTTCCTGAAATATTAATCTTGGAATAGCATTAGCTCAATGAGCTATATGTTGTTAGGAATTACAAAAACCACCTAGGGATAGTTGCACTTTCAATCTCCCCCTTTTTGGTAATTGATGACAACATATAGATCAAAGCTTCGACAAATGATAATAAGAGCGAAAAACATTGTCGCTTTGAGAAGTATGTGAAAGGCAAGAGCTCCCCCTAAATTTGTGCATAGTTTATGGTTTGCTTTGGACTGCAAATGCACAAAGAGTTAGGCTCATAGGTTACTCTTCCATGTCACATACATCTTGGTGGAGCGCTCAAAATGATAATAATTAAATGCATGCACTCATCACCAAGCAAAGTGAATGATTATATAGGGATAAAAAGATAATGTCATCCAACAAGCATTAATGTAGCATATGATCAAACACATGATCATCCAAGTATCACATAGACAAAAGGTATCTCAAACAAGCAAAGCAAATAAAGTTCAACCACCAAAGCAAGAGAGAATAAAAAGCAACGCTCTCTCTCGAAGCCTATGATCTATACATTTTTCTCCCCCTTTGGCAACAAGTTACCAAAAAGTTCCTAGAAAATGCATAGCACTAAATCGTCTCTCAGGCTTGGCCTTCAGGTGGCGGTGTCCCGATAACTCCAAGAACGAAGGCTTCAGTCGAAGTAGATGGAGCTGATGGAGTAGGTGCTGGAGCTGGTGGCACTGAAGCTGTAGCTGGTGCAGATGACATGGCTTTGGTGTCTGGAATAGGCACTGCACCAGACCTCTGAGCTCTAGGCACTCTGGCAAATGCATCAGTGGTTGTTTTTCCCTTCCTCTCCTGCATATCATCTTGAAGTTGCTCCACAACAGACTGAATCTCAGTTACCTTCACATCCAAGTCATAGAATTTTTGCTCCACGATTCTTTCCAAGCTCTCCTGGTTTTGAGTCAGGGTGGCCAATCACTTCTCAATCCTCAGAGTGGATGCAATCAGGTAGCCAAGATGATCTTGCTTGCTCTTCAGGAGATACTGAGATGCTTCTTCAGTAGTTGGCATCCTTGCAGCCTTTTTAGCTTCTGCCTTCTCCTTCTTGGCTTGTGCGTGCACAGAAGATGGTTCATCCTCATTCATAACCACAGTGTTGTCCTCGAAGTCTGGATAGATAGGCATGTGCTCCTTGTCCAGCAGATATGTGCCAGTGCCCATCTTGGAGTTGATCAGCTCCTGGATCTATGGGGCATACCCACAACTCCTCTTCTGATCTGCAGATGTCCTCTTGATAGTTTCAACTATTAGGCTCATGACTTTGAACTTCTGTGGGACATCAAAGATGTGAAGCAAGTTAATTGCATGGCCTACGATCATCTTGTGATCACCTGACTTTGGCAAGAGAGTGTGCCTGAGGATCCAGTTGATGGTTGGCAAGCCTGACAGAAGGTAATGTACAGATCCAAACTTATGTGTCTCAAGAGCAGCATCTGGGATCTCCTTGTACATGTGTGCCATTGTGTTGTGATCCTTCTTCCTATTGGCATAGACATCCAAGTCATCTTCACTCTCTTTTGGGGCATTGATCAACTTCGCCCATTCAGCAACCGTGGACTGGTACCTCGTACCTTCAGACATCCAGACAATCCTTCTATCTGGGTAGAAATGAGTTGTGGAGTAGAACTGCATGATGAGCTCATCATTCCATTTTGTGAGCTTCTGAGCCACAAACTCATTGACTCCAAAAGCCTTGAAACTGTCATGTACACCTGGATAGTGATCCTCATTCTCCTTGATGTAGTCCCATTCAACCCATCTCATGTCACACACTATGGGCTTCTTGTCAAGCAACACTGTCTCATAGAAGTCATGTTGGTCCTTTGTATGGAACCTGTAATCCACAGCAGTCCTCCTCCTGGTGGCATATGGACCAGACTCTCTCCATAGCCTCAAACCTGAGTCCTTCCTTATCTTCATGTTCTCAGCTACTGGATGAGCATCATTGTGATCTGGAATTTTTGGCTTCAGCTTCCTCAAGACATGTGACTCATCATCTTCTTCTTCCATTTCAGCTTCAGGCACTGGGGCCTTGTTCTTTTCCTCAGCAGGGATGTTCCTGGTGCTCCTCTTCGGTTTTGGCTTTGGAGTAGGAGCAGCAGCCTTTGGAGCAGTCTTAGGCTTAGATGGAACAGCCCCTGCCCTGATGGCATCACCCATAAGCTTCTGAGCTTTGGGTGTTGGTGCAGCATCTTCTTCCTCTTCCTCTTCAGAATATCTCATGATTGAGGATCTCCCAAGCACTCTAGCAGTGGTCTTTTTGACCCTCTCCTTCCTCTTCTTCCCTTCTACAGCAGCCTCTTTGGGTTCAGATTCCAAAGGGACTTGAGTAGATGCTCTGGCCTTAGACATTGGAATTCTCTTTGCAGGAACCTTTTGCTTCATGCCTGGCTTGGTGGTAGCAGCAGTGCTATATTCCTTCTTAACCACTTTCTTCTTGGAAGTGGCCTCATCCTCAACTGCCACATAGTCTTCATCCTCAGATTCAGAGGTCTTCTTCTTTCTGGCCCTGGTGGCAGCTTTGGGTAAGTTGCTTGGGGTGCTCCTGCTACCATCATCTGAAATGCTAGAGGGACTAGTGCCCTCACTCAGGTGAACCTGCTCCTCTGACCTGTTCTGGCTGTCACTCTGATCAGACATATTGCAAACACTGACAGCAGACCCTGTGAATAGATATAGATAAGATAGAGTGGATGAGCATCACAAAATGCAGAGGTTTTTGCAAAAGAATGAGTCAAAAACTTAGTTTTAGTTTTCCACAGAAAGCATTTCGGATCAACCGATTTGTAAACTCGGTGATACCGAAGTAGCTGTTGGAACCTAAACTAGTGAACTCGGCCAGACCGAGTCACAGTTTGGTGGCACCGAGACTGCTAGGGTTTCACAAAGTCCTGAACTCGGTCACACCGATTTGCAATTCTCGGTCAGACCGAAAATTACATGTGCAGTGGCCTGAGCCGAATCGGTGGTACTGAGTTCCACAACTCGGTGGGTCCGAGATGGTTTCGGCGGAAACCTAACCCTAAATTTTCAATTCACGACTAAACTACGGAGTGTTTTGACTGGATAAGAATGATCTCAATCGTGGCAAGATACATGGCGAACACAATGTGCTAGGAATCAGATAGGGATATCACAGTGATCGAGTTCATACCCTAGTTCGGTGGAGAACTCGCTACAGCGGCAACGGTGGGATGATTCCCGTTGACAGCGGCGGAGACCAGCGGCAGGAGGCGGCTGGCGACGAGTAAGACGATCCGAAGACCCTGGAGGCAGAGCGGGCTAAGCGCGAGTCGAGGAGGTTCAGAAAGTTTTCCAAAATTTGACCCGTGGGTATATATAGCCCGATCCTGTCGGTGTGACCGAGTGGAACAACTCGGTGGCACCGAGATTCATAACCGCAAGCAGTTACTGAAACTCGATGTGACCGAAAGGTTCGAATCGGTTGCACCGAGGTTGAAAACCTAGATCGACTTAGTGATCTCGGTATGACCGAAATGGGTGAATTGGTCAGACCGAAAGGCACAAAGAAGTTTTGGAATTTTAAGTCTATGACGAATCGGGGACTCCGAGTGCTCCTCACACAGAGTGTTCGAATCTGACTTGATCAAATTTTGTGATGCGGCATGAATAGAGTTTGAGATGAGAAAAACATAGATAGCTAGAGAAGGTTCTTAGGCATTCTTGTCCATCCACTTGGCCAAAAGAAAAGGAAACCAATCAATCAAAACAACAAGTGGATGTCCTCGAATGAGTATATTATGCAACCAACATGCTCACACAATAAAATGGCAAATGAAATATGTGGAAAAGCATGCACAAACAATTCTAGCATCTATCAAGCAATTGGCGATGACTAGGTCATCTATATATGAGTATATTGACTTAGGAGTCAAATGAGAACATTTGATCATAGGTCATACACATCGTTTAAGCACAAGTGGGGTTACCACTTTTACATAAAGCGTTGTTGTGTTCACACCATTAGAGTTGCTTTAACTCAATTGTTAGAGTAAAGCTCCCCCTAGATGTGAGATCCCCCCTAAGAGGGATGAACTAACCTTGGGTTTTATCGATGATTACTTCATGTAGGTGTTGAAGATGTGGATGCTCTATGTTGATGTAGATCATTTGGAGCTATCCTTTGGAGTGAGTTGCACTTTCAATACCTACACGAGTTAGTCCCACAAGGAACAAACAAGGGTATCCATAGACATAGAGTGATGCACACACAAGATGATGTCTATGAAAGCTTTAGGTTACCTTGTCCCTTGTCTTACCAACAAGAGGGTTTGTGACTCCTTGAACTAGTGCAAGATGTGGAAGTTGATTGCACTTGTTCTTGCCAAAATGATAAGAGTGAAGTATATTGGCAGAGTCACCCTCAAGAACTCTTCTAGTTCTTCTTCTTCGGGATCCACGCCATCTTGATGGGAATCCTCGGAGTTGTAGTTGTACTTGATGAAGTGGAACTCGATGTAGTCTTGGGAACCCACTTGATCAAGGCCTTAGGAGCTTCTTCAAATGCATCAATTTCCTCTTGAAGCTTGTCCTTGCCTTTTTGCTTGTGGTCTTGTGGTGTAAGATCATCTTGAGCTTGTGTCCCTTTGGATGAAGTAGGATCATACTTCTCTTGTTGAGGAACAAACTTCGTCTTGGGGTATTGATCTTCTTCCCACTCAACTCCATTGGCATTGAACTTTCGTTCAAAACCAATACCTTGATTCTTCCGGTGCCTTCCTTGCTTGCGTACAATTTCCTCGAATTGCTTACTCCCGGCAAGGCTCTTGTAAACACCTTTCTCTATAATTCCCTTCAATAAGCTATTTTCTTGCTCAAGTGTAACTTGGCTAAGAGAATCATTAGTGGAATCAAGAGAACTACTAGAAGCAACAACATTGGATTTAGCATGATTATTGTTACTACTAGAGGAAGAATCTTTCTTGTTCTTGTTACTAGACTTGACTTGAGGCATGTAAGTGGATAAGAGTAAACGCTTGGCAATGTAAGAAGAACTTTTCTTGCGAAGATCATCATTGATTGCCTTTAAGAACTCATGATCTTGCTCAAGGTTGAGCTTTTCAAAACTTAATTTCTCATGAGTCCTTAAAAGTTCTCGATGATCTCCTAAGATAGTTTCATGAGCTAACTTAAGAGTGTTTAGTTCTTTAGTTAGAGACTCAATCTTCTACTTATCATTGTCATTCGTTTCATCATAGTATTCATCACTATAGTTGTCAACAAGTAACTCATCATCACCTAACAAGTCATCTTCATCACTATTGAAATCAACATACTCGGGGTGTGATACCTTTGGACCTTTGGCCATGAAGCATCTTCCAATTCCTTCATTTGGTGAATCAAATATGTCGTAGGAGTTGGTTGACACAAGTGCTAGTCTGGCAACACCTTCATCTTGAGTATATTCGGAGTCGGGGTGATAGCTTCTCTCGGAGTCATTGTCGGAGTCGGAGTCGGATACCCATTCACCAACATGAGCTTGATGTCTTCGTTTTGTGTAGCTCCTTGATGACTTGTCCTTCCTTTCCGAATCCTTGCTTCTTTGAGGGTGTCTTCGTTCATATTGATCATCCCTGCTCCTTCTCTCCCTTGATGGTGATTCTTCTCTTCTACTTCTTATTTTGGGAGAATCTTCTCTTCTCTTGTGGGGAGTCGTACACTCATTGGAGTAGTGTCCGGGTCTTCCACAATTGTAGCAGTTTCGCTCTTGACTAGAAGATCTTTTGTCATTGTAGGACCTTGACTTGGAACTTCTTTCCTTGCTTCTACTCTTGTAGAACTTGTTGAAGTACTTCACCATTAGGCTCAGTTCTTCATTGAAAGTTTGTTTCTCACTTGATGATGTGGGAGCTTCACATGAGGCTTTGTAAGCACCACTTGACTTGTTATGGAGCTCCTTCTTATCCTTGAGTGACATCTCATGAGCAACAATTCTTCCAATGACTTCCGTTGGCTTGAGATCTTTGTAATTTGGCATCATTTGGATCAATGTGCATACGGTATCGTATTTTCCATCCAAGGCTCTTAGGATCTTCTTGATGATGAATTTGTCGGTCATCTCTTCACTTCCTAAGCCGGCAATCTCATTTGTGATAAGAGCAAGCCTAGAGTACATTTCAGCGACACCTTCACCATCCTTCATTTTGAACTTGTCAAGTTGACTTTGAAGCACATCCAACTTGGATTCCTTGACGGAGTCGGTACCTTCATGCATATCAATCAAAGTACCCCAAATTTCCTTTGCATTCTCAAGACGGCTAATTTTGTTGAATTCTTCGAGGCACAATCTGTTGAAGAGGATATCACAAGCTTGAGCATTGTATTGTAGCATCTTCAACTCATCCATGGTAGCTTCACGATTCGGTTCTCTCCCATCAAAGAATTCACCTTGCAAGCCAACACACACAATAGCCCAAACGGCGGGGTTATGTCCAAGAATATGCATTTTCATCTTATGCTTCCAACTAGAAAAATGTGTACCATCAAAGTAAGGACCTCTACGGTGATAATTTCCCTCGCTAGACGCCATACTCTCCTAGGTTGTGAAACCAAGGCTATGATCGCCAAAAGCTATGGAAATCAAAGAAAATGGAGACCAAAGCTCTGATACCACTTGTAGGATTGAAAGTATGTCTAGAGGGGGGTGATTAGACTACTTGACCAAATAAAAATCTATCCTCTTCCCAATTTTAGTCTTTGGCAGATTTTAGCTATCTTAGCACAAGTCAAGCAATCTTAACACAATTCAAGCAAGCATGAAAAGAGTCTATGAGCAGCGGAAAGTAAAGCATGCAACTTGCAAGAATGTAAAGGGAAGGGTTTGGAGAATTCAAACGCAATTGGAGACACGGATGTTTTTGTCGTGGTTCTGATAGGTGGTGCTATCGTACATCCACGTTGATGGAGACTTCAACCCACGTAGGGTAACGGTTGCGCGAATCCACGGAGGGCTCCACCCACGAAGGGTCCACGAAGAAGCAACCTTGTCTATCCCATCATGGCCATCGCCCACGAAGGACTTGCCTCACTAGCGGTAGATCTTCACAAAGTAGGCGATCTCCTTGCCCTTACAAACTTCTTGGTTCAACTCCACAATCTTTGTCGGAGGCTCCCAAGTGACACCTAGCCAAGCTAGGAGACACCACTCTCCAAGAAGTAACAGATGGTGTGTTGATGATGAACTCCTTGCTCTTGTGCTTCAAATGATAGTCTCCCAACACTCAACTCTCTCTCACAGGATATGGATTTGGTGGAAAGAAGGTTTGAGTGGAAAGCAACTTGGGGAAGGCTAGAGATCAAGATTCATATGGTAGGAATGGAATATCTTGGCCTCAACACATGAGTAGGTGGTTCTCTCTCAGAAAATGGGTATTGGAAGTGTAGGTATGTTCTGATGGCTCTCTCCACGAATGAAGAGTGGGTGGAGGGGTATATATAGCCTCCACACAAAAACTAACCATTACACACAATTTACCAATCTCGGTGAGAACGAAGTGAAAAACTCGGTCAGACCGATTTAGCAAACCTAGTGATCGTTAGGATTTTCGGTGGGACTGAGATGCAACTCGGTAGGACCGATATGGTTAGGGTTAGGGCATAACATAATCTCGGTATGACCGATTACACAAACTCGGTGGGACCGATTTTGGTAATAAGCTAACCAGAGAGTTGGTCAGGTAAACTCGGTGGGACCGATCGCTCATTTCGGTGGGACCGAAATGTTACGAAAGAGAAACAGAGAGTTTACATTGCAATCTTGGTGGGACCGATCGCTCATCTCGGTAGGACCGAAACGTTACGAAGGGAAACAGAGAGATTACAACCCCATCTCGGTGTGACCAAAATCCCTATCGGTGAGACCAATTTGCCTAGGGTTTGTGGCAGTGGCTATGACATTTGAAACTCGGTGGCGCCGGATAGAGAATCGGTAGGGCCGAGTTTGACTTTTGGTTTAGGTCATATGTGGATGTGGGAAGGTAGTTGAGGGTTTTGGAGCATATCACTAAGCACTATGAAGCAAGAACCTCAGCAAACAACACCTCATCCCTCCTTGATAGTATTGGCTTTTCCTATAGACTCAATGTGATCTTGGATCACTAAAATATAAAATGTAGAGTCTTGAGCTTTGAGCTTGAGCCAATATTTTTGTCCTTAATATTTTGAGGGGTCCACATTCCTCATCCATGCCATGCCATTCATTGAGCTTTTCCTGAAATATTAATCTTGGAATAGCATTAGCTCAATGAGCTATATGTTGTTAGGAATTACCAAAACCACCTAGGGATAGTTGCACTTTCACAAGCTTTTAAGCAAAAGGGAAAGATAAGCAAAGAGCTTTTAAGTAAGAACCATAGCATCTTACAACATTAAGATTGTCATACTAGATCATCTTGGATCATATCACAGAAACACCTTGCATAGAGCATACTTGGGATAGAAGTCCTTGCATTTTTGCTTAGTAGGTTGTGCACAAGTCTTTGCATCCTCCTATTGTGCAATCGAGCTAGTGATGTAGGGTGGAACCCTATACGGCCGATCTTTAACGAAAGGAGCGGATCCCAACTAAGAACGCGAAGAACACGGGGAAGAACGGAGAGTACATGAACAACAAAGGGAAAGATACAAGGTAAGGTTCATCTCCATGAGAGGTCTTGAATCCATGAGGGGATCTTCCCGTGAGGGGTCTTGAATCCAAGGTGGATCTTCTCCGAAGAGGGGTCGCGGTCTCTCTCATGGAGTAGATCCATAATGGATGAGCAAAGCTCTATCTCTATATGAGCTACTACTTTGCTAACCCTGCGTAGGAGGAGGGGAAGGAGTATATATAGTCTAAGCCACAAAGGGGTAAGTGGGAAAGGGATACATGGGCCTCTGGCCCGACTCTATGCGCAGGCAGGCGCCGGATGTCTGAGCTCTCGTGAGACGCCGGATGTCCGGGGCGATTGGCCGGATGTCCGGCCAAAGCAGGGTGGCCTTCTGTTGGATCCTGTTGTTGATGCTGGATTTTTGGGGGAAGGCCGGATGCCTGGGCTGTGGCGTCGCGCCGGATGTCCGGGCCCCTGGGCCGGATGTCCGACCGCTAATGCTTCAGTTGTCTATTGGTGCAGCTGTTGGGCGGCTGCACAGGCACCGGATGTCCGGCCGCCGTAGCTTCAGCAGCTCCGTCTTCTTCCGTCGTTGCTTCCAGGCTTCCCTCGCGGATAGGGTAGTTGTTCCTTGGCGCTTGCACTCCTCCTCATCATCCGTGAAGCTCCTACAATACCTATGCATGCACACGGGAGAAGTGTCAAGTAGTATACCATCCTCGAAGGGGTCAAGTGAGCACGTGTAAAGGAGATGAGTCACCTATGTGTATGTGAAGTAGATGCCGCACGTGTCACACGCCAAACGGACTCTTGACATGGTGATGTCCATAGGATGCTCCGCATCATCTCCCCTCCCTTGGGAAAGATCCAACCTCGGATCAAAAACCAAATCACCATGGGAAAGAGATGGCTTCGCCGTGTAGAAGTGGACGTTCACCAGGTACTTGTCATCTTGAGTCTCCAATGTCGCATCGTCTTGTGATTACTTCAAAAGGAGTAAGACAACAAACACTTGGAAAAATAAATGTGGTTAGCTTTAGTGCAAAACCAAGCATTCAAGAGATGAGTCACCAAACAAGTGTCATCATCATGCAACGCATATGGTGTGACAAAGGATTGTGACATGGCATGTAAGCATATCAATCGAGCACAAGCAGACAAATCATGGGGACAAGCATGTGAATGTGAGGTAGTGATGCAAATATGTGTGACAAGAGAAGAAGCATCTACCTCAAGTTCATAGCGAGCATTCACAAATTGCTCAATGAAAGGTCTATGGTAGTCATAGGAAACATTCACAACACCAAATAAGATGAGATGTCTAAACACATGGGTCAAGTGCAAGACAATCCAAGCATAACATGCATAGGGTGTAGTGAATATCGTGTGGCACTCAACACAATGGAAGGAGCAATTGTTCATCATGTGTGAGGCAATCAAGGCAAGCATGTAGCAATCAATGGGACATGGCATATGTGAAGTGATGACATTGTTGCAACCAAACATATGAGAGGGGCAAGTAATCCAAGAATTGGATGCAACACACAAGGCATATATATCATGATGCATGGAACGGTGAAAATGACAAGTCGAAGCATGTTCTCTAACATGTGTGCAAGCAAGTGGTCCAAGATGGCCAATAAGTCTCATGGTGCAAGCAACACAAGTAGTATGATCCACAATATCCATGCTCAAGAAAGATGTCACCTTCAAGGCGTGTTCTTGTGTGTCCTTCACAATGCCGAAATACAAGCAAGTGCGATGTAGAATCGTCGTGGTAGAAGGTGGTTCGCTCTCAAGAGCTCGAATGGTCAACTCATGTGAAGTGGAAGTCGACACAAAGTCCAAGTATCCTACACATGCACACAACAAAAGAAAGAATGTATGAGCATGGTAGATAAACACATCATCCATCATGATGGTTCTCTTCTTTTGCACATAAACATTAGTAGCACAAGTGCATGAATAATATGATGCAATAATGGCTATATTCATGGCACCAGGTAGATGGTGCAAAGAGGTATGACAAGCATGCTTCACAAGAAATATGTCAAAATCTCCAAATATATGTGAGAATGCTATGGGGGCAATCTCATGAGCAAGAGTAGAATCATTGATGCACTCAATACATGACAAATCGTCTAACATGAGAGTGGCAGCACATGGAGATATATGACAAGATGCAATAACAATCATGTGCAAAGCATGTAAATGGTTGTCATCAACCGCATGAAGTGAGCAAGTATGAATCATTGGTGATGCAACATAAGCCAGCATAGTAATCAAGTCATGCAAGCTAGTAGTGCTAAGATGCAACATACTAGAAGAAATCATGGCAATCATGTCATGTGAGCAAATAATAGGCATAGACAATGCACATGACATATCGCAATCACGAACACAAAGCATGATCATAGTATCATCATAGGAATGGGGCACAAAGCAAACATGGCAATAGCAAGTAATATCTCCACCAAGCTTGCAAATACACATACAAGTATGAGAATAAATCGTCATGTGTAATGCAAAGCATGGGTCACAAATGCATGGCAAAGGCATAGGAATGGGCATATCATGCAAAGTGAACATGGCAAGATGGGCATAGAATATGTGTTGGACAATAATCCATAACCATATGAGGGACATGTAGAATAAATGCGCGAAGAGAGCGGTGGGAAAGACATTCCATGGGATCCCAAGTCATCGTTGCTCTCTAGAGCTCATTATGTCAACTCGTGGGATTGCGAGGTTGACAAGTATTCATGGGTACCTACACAAAATAAAC
Source organism: Triticum dicoccoides (assembly GCF_002162155.2). Taxonomy (NCBI): domain Eukaryota; kingdom Viridiplantae; phylum Streptophyta; class Magnoliopsida; order Poales; family Poaceae; genus Triticum; species Triticum dicoccoides. Next base: position 356,606,129 of record NC_041382.1, on the reverse strand, counting down.
ACAAACCAAAGAAATTGTGTGTGTGGTAAATGTACACATCATCGATCATGATGTGTATGTGCACGTGTGAGTTAGCACAAGGTAAGCATTGCTCAAAGAAGCTCGATGCATGGAATAAGAACATGTCATCCATCATGAAAGAATAGTTATTATGTATAACACGATGGGGACGCAAATTGAGCATACAAGTATAGCAAGTGTGTGACACAACAATAGCATGTTTATTCATGGGGAGCATATTGTGCACACAAGTATTGGGATCATGCAATAAATTGGACAAATCAAAATCTCCTAACATGTATGAGGAAACTATGGGGGTCTCCTCATGAGAAATATTGAAAACATCATATGGAGAAAATGGACAACATCCAAAACAGTGCATATCCGATGCTATGTGGTCATGGCATGGCATATGAGATAAATGATGCAAAGGGAGCATATCAAGATCATCACAAGAAAAACAAAGGCCAATAACCACGGGCTTGTCATCTATGCCATATGTGCAAATTGGGTTTATTTTAATAGCATATGCATAGTCACTATGAAGAGATTGCAAATATGACATATGATTGATCTCATGCATAGCATATGACAAGTCAAGCGGATTGGCGAACATGATGTGACCTAAGGAATTGTCACAAGAAATCTATGCAACATGGCATCACAACTAATAGACTCCACATGGAAATCATCAAACTCATCATAAATGGGTAAATCATCGCATGGGGAAATCATACTAGCATGAAGCATGGAAATAGGTTGATCAACATCATGCAAGCAATCAATGTCATGATAGTCCATTAGTGGGACAAGAGCATCACCTTCACCTATGTTACCTTTGTCATTCCACTCATGTGGTGTAGGTGAGGTGGCAAAGACCAAATAATGGTCATCTTCATCTTGATGGAACCATGTGGGGGTGCATCATATTCCACCATGTCCATCGTCTTGTCCAAAGGTAGGACGTAGTCATCGCGAATCAGCGCGTCATCATATATGGGACCTGGCACCAAATGAGAAGACACAATAGAGGTAGAGGTCAAGTCGTTAGTGTTGAAAGTGGCCTCACATGACCTATCAACTATCTCACTCTCTCTATGTGGTGGTTCACTCACTCCCTCAAGGAAGGTGCACTCAATGTCACATATGGTGGAGTCACTCATCTCACTCAAGTGGTGGGGGTTGTGGCTCTCCTCACATGGGAATCGTGGCAACACATCATATATCGGGCTAGTGGTGAAGTCACTCTCACTCTCAATATGGTGGCAAAAGTCACTCAAGTCATCATACGTCGTCGTGATCAAAGGGAAAATCCCATGCTCAACCATCTCATCGCCGTCGCTGTGGATGAAAGCCAGAGATGGCACATCATCACTATTGCCTCCTAAGATGGAAGCATCATCCTTGCTCATCACTATGTCGCTCGCCTCCAAAGCTTGGTCCTTGATGGTCTCCGTAGTCGTAGTCGTCGCCGCAACATATTGAAAAAGAGTCGAAGTAGACCCGGCATCATCAATGCCACAAAGAGGGATGGCAGTGTAGTCGAACTTGGGAGCATCGTCATGGAGCTCGTCGGGCTTGGACATCATGGTGGTACTAGCCTCATGCTCGTTCTCATGGAGCTTGGTCGTCGCGAAGTGAGCTTGGGGTGGAGAAGCTTTGGCCTTCATGAGTTCTTGTTCTGCCTTGAGAGCACCAATGTAGTTGTCGTCGAGGGACTTGTAGTTCTCGAGGAAGATCGTCTTGGAGATGTCGTTGTGCAATCCCATCATGAAGTAGAACTTCATCGAAATGGAGTCATCCACGCCGGCTCGTCGCAAGGCAGTCTTCATCTCCTTGAAGTACTCGTCGATGGACTTGGATCCTTGGATGGTGTTCTCCAGTTGGCGTTGAAGTTTTTCCGTGTAGGTTGGAGGCACGAACTCTCGCCGCAAAGCTCTGTTCGTCTTGGACCAACTCATGTCGAAGTTTTTCGAAGGTGTGTGAAGCCACCATGTGTATGCGTAGCCATGGAAGTTTCTTGTGGCGCACTTCACTTGATCTTCGGGAAGAACTTTATGTAGCTTGAGGTAGTCGTCCATCAAATGTTCCCACTCAAGATACTCCTCGGGTTCTATAGTTCCATAGAAAGAAATCTCATGGTCGATGTCGAGGTCATAGTAGCTCGTGGAAGTCGCGGACTTGAGCTCGGGGGGGTTCTCTTGAGGTGCTTGTGGGTGAAGATGCCGTATCTCCGTAGGCGAAGATGCCTTGAAGTCGCTTGGCGAAGATGCCAAGGGAGATGGTGAAGTCGTTGAGCGGTTGTTTGTGTTGAGCTCTTGACCTTCACGTCCTTGTTGGTGATGGTGTCGATGCCGATGTGATTTTGCCGAAGATGGTAGCTCGGAGACATGTGCTCTTGAGCGTCTTCTCGAAGATGAGGAAGATCGCTTGTAGGACTTGATGAGGGCTTTGATCTCCTCCATTTGAGCTTGCATCTTGGCGCCGGTGGAGTTGTTCGTGGCATCGAACTTGTCGTTGTTGTTGTAGACCGAAGATGAAATGCCTTGCCTATCCATCACAAGACTCGAGTAGAGGTGAGTAGGAAATGAGATAAACAATACCAAGTTACCTTTTCCCAAAGTTGAAGATGTATCCCGTTTCACTCAATGGGAGATGGAAGAATAGTGGAATTGGTACCGGACTTGTTCACTCACACCTACAAACTAAAGCTTATGGAGTAGCTCGGTGAGGATAGTGGCACAAAAATTTAATGTAAAATGTTAGCAAGAGTCAATAATGTTGAAAGAGATTCACAAATTCGCAAGTGAAACAAGTAGACCAATAGCAATATGTGGCACACGGAAACGCACACACGGATAGATAAATGGGGTCGTGCAACCAAGGAATGAGCACAAAATGTGGAGTCCATGGAAAATGCTCGTGTTGCACAAATCAAGAGAGATGCTAGCATGATTGCTCAATAGGCGGATACGACACTTGTGCACAACCTATAGGAGAAAAAAATGCAATGACTTCTATTCCAAGTATGCTATGTATGTATGGTTCTTGATGTTCCTCTCAAGGTGATCCAAGATGATCTTATATGCAATGTGGTATGATGCTATGGCACTTGCTTACAAGCTTCTTTGCTCTTTCTCTTTTGATTAAAAGCTTTATTCTTTTTTTGTATATGGCCACTTTGCGAAATGCACAAACCAAGATAGTAATTGTGTATATGCGGGAACAAACTTGAGTCACACGAGATGATATGATACCGATATGGTATGGTATGTATGCAATGTATGGTGTAGATCACTAATGTGCACAAGTAATGTTGTCGGCAATACTCAAATGGCTAGTCTCGATAGGCAAGTGACGCAAAATGGGCTATGGGTTATCAATGCAATGGCAAGGGAATATACAATGGAGGGATACCACGATACCAATATGATATGGAGGTTACCGTCCGTGGCAATGATGAGTGGCGGTGTTCTTGATGTAGATACCAAGATGATGGAGACTTGTCCCTAAGTAGCCGAAACACCTTAGGAAACAGAAAAACCGCGAACTCAAAATTTCAAATGTCAAATGTCAAATGGTGGTAGCGGGATGCGGTGGTGGTTGTGGAAGCTCAATGGAATTGGGGAATGGAAATGATGGGTTATGAGATGCAATGCGGAAGTGGAGGGTAAGCTGGTGGACTATACACGGTGTCGGAGTTGGAAGCACGGTCCCTAAGTAGCCTAAACACCTTAGGAGACACAACTCACAACACAAACAAAATTGGGTTAAGTTGGGATGGCGGAAGCGTAAGGTGGTCAAGCCTATGCGGAAGTTATGGTGGTGGTGGTGGTTGATGAAGAAGCAATCGTCCCTAAGTAGCCTAAACACCTTAGGAGACCCGAATCACTACTCAAGCAACCACAAATGCTATAAGGAACAAAATTGGTTAGGTTGTGGAAGTCGGTGGTGGTCATGCGGAGGTTGTGGTGGAAGGCCTAGGCAAAGATGCCAAAGTTCCAAAAATTTGATGGAGTCAAATGGTGATGGTAGTATTTTTGTGGGAAGGGGGATGTCAAGAGCTTTTCAACGAGCTAAAGAACGCGAAAATTGGACTCCGGATGAATTAGTTATGGACAAAACGGTGAAACGGGAAAGCTGAAATGTACACGGGCCGGATATCCGGGGGTGGGGGCCGGATATCGGGGGGATGATGTCCAGAACCGTGTGGATTTTATGCTCCAGGAGCCGTATGTCCGGCTTGGGGCCCGGATGTCTGGCCCGACGATTCCGGATCTCGTTTTGGACTTCAAAACTCGATTTGGGGGCAAAATTGATGGGATTTCGTGGATGGAAAGTGGGGAAACTTGGGGATATGCTAGATTCACTCGAACCCAAGCAAATCCATGGATAAAAATCAACAAACTTCATCAAACCAACAAATCAACAAAATTAGGCTAGAAAACACAACCGGGAGGCTCTGAAATCGTGATCAACGTGGCTCATGATACCAAGATGATGGAGGATGGAACCCTATACGGTCGATCTTTCACGAAAGGAGCGGATCCCAACTAAGAACACGAAGAACACGGGGAAGAACGGAGATAAATCACAAGGGGAAACACTCAAGAACAAGTCCAATCACACATCCACTAAACAATCAAACACACAAGATCCACAAGGTACATGAACAACAAAGGGAAAGATACAAGGTAAGGTTCATATCCATGAGAGGTCTTGAATCCACGAGGGGATCTTCCCGTGAGGGGTCTTGAATCCAAGGTGGATCTTCTTCAAAGAGGGGCCGCGGTCTCTCTCATGGAGTAGATCCGTAATGGATGAGCAAAGCTCTATCTCTATATGAGTTACTACTTTGCTAACCCTAACTAGGAGGAGGGGAAGGAGTATATATAGTCTAAGCCACGAAGGGGTAAGTGGGAAAGGGTTACATGGGCCTCTGGCCCGACTCTGCGCGCAAGCAGGCGCCGGATGTCCGGGCTGGAGCCGGATGTCCGGGCTCTCGTGAGACGCCACATGTCCGGGGCGATTGGTCGGATGTCCGGCCAGAGCGGGGTGGCCTTCTGTTGGATCCTGTTGTTGATGCCGGATTTTCGGGGGAAGGCCGGATGTCCGGGCTGTGGCGTCGCGCCGGATGTCCGGGCCCATGGGCCGGATGTCCGGCTACTGATGCTTCGGTTGTCTGTTGGTGCAGCTGTTGGGCGGCTGCATAGGCACCGGATGTCCCGCCTCTGGCCCGGATGTCCGGCCGATGTAGCTTCAGCAGCTCCGTCTTCTTCCGTCGTCGCTTCCAGGCTTCCCTCTCGGATGGGGTAGTTGTTCCTTGGCGCTTGAACTCCTCCTCGTCATCCGTGAAGCTCCAAGAATACCTATGCATGCACACGGGAGAAGTGTCAAGTAGTATACCATCCTCGAAGGGGTCAAGTGAGCACGTGTAAAGGAGATGAGTCACCTTTGTGTATGTGAAGTAGATGTCGCACGTGTCACACGCCGAACGGACTCTTGACATGGTGATGTCCATAGGATGCTCCGCATCAGCTAGCGTCTCTCTAGTGTTGTGCAACAAGAGCATTTTTGTGGATTCCACATTTTGGCTCATCCTTGGTTACACGGCCCCACTTATCTTTTTGTGTGTGTGTTTCCGTGTACCTTATATTGCTCGGTATACTTGTTGCATTGCAATCTTGCGAATCTTTTCCAATATTATTGAAGCTCACTTACCATTGCATCAAATTTTGTGCCACCATCCTAACCAAGCTCCATCATAAGCTTTTACTTGTGTAGGTGTGAGAAACCGACAAGAATTGGTACCAATTGTGCTATTTCCTTGTCCACATTGGAGTGATCATTGATCCACCTTCAACTTTGGTCAAGGTACATTTGGTATATGTTCTTCTCTTTCTCCCACTCACATATTTCTCTTGGAATGATGGATAGGCCAAGTACTTCTACCAACCCACTCTTCATTGAGTATGATGACGACATGAACTCCTACGTCACCAAGAGTCACCTCTTTGGTGCACAACGTGCTTTGCATCAAGAGCAACAAGCAATGAGTGAAAGCATCGACAACCTCGCCGCCGACTTGCGACTCTCCGAGCAACGTACAAGGGACTACTTCGACCACAAGCTCGACGATCACAAGTAAGAGAATGACGCAAGAATGGATGAGATTCGTGCTTTGTTGCTCAACCGCTCTTCTTCCACTCCGTCCTCATCAAGACGGACCCGCTCAAGTCGACACTCCGACTTCACCCTCTCCGGCTCAAGTACACCGACATCGAACACTCTTCGATGTGCCGCGCGCAACGATCGTCAAGAAAGCCTCAATCCTCTACGCGACACCAACTCTTAAGAGCACCGACAATGTCAAACCCAAGAGGCTTTTGCGCTAGCACAAGAACAGCAACGCCAACGCCAACATGAAGAGGAAGAGCGAGCGCGTCTACACCAAGAAGCACAAGATGCCGAGGCACAACGTCAAGCGCAACGATTGCGAGATGCTCAAGCACTTGAGGTACAACAAGCCCTCCAAGATTCAAGTCGAGCCGTAGCCAACCGAGGCCGACAAGCTCGTGAACATGAAGAAGCATTTCGCGAAGAAGCTCACGAACGATGACATCAAGCTCGCGTGCAACGTCAAGCTCGACAAGTTCCTCCACAAGTTCACCAAGAGCATGAAGACAATGGGAATCCTCCACGACAAGAGCAACATGAGGTTGACAACCCCCCTCGCCAAGAGCACAACGAGCTTGACAATCATCAACAACATGGGCATCATCATCCCCGACCCCAACACAATGAAGAGTAACGCCACGGCAAGCTAAAGTTCACCATGCCCAAGTTCAATGGAAGCAATGACCCCGAAGAGTACCTTTCATGGGCATTGAAGGTTGACAAAATCTTCCGCTTACACAACTATGAATAAGAGAAGAAGATCGTGATGGCATCCCTTGAGTTCCAAGATTATGTCCTCATTTGGTGGGAACAAGTCATCGAGCGCCGAGAGGCAAGAGGTGAACCACCCATCACTACTTGGGTGCAAATGAAGGATGTCATGAGAGCACGCTTAGTGCCTACCTGCTACAACCGCGACCTCTTCAAGAAACTTCAACTACTCAAGCAAGGAACCCAGATCATTGAAGAGTACTACAAGGAGATGGAGATTGCCATGATAAGAGCCAACGTCACGGAAGATGATGAGCAAACTATGGCACGTTTCTTGAATGGACTCAACTATCCTATCAAGAAGATCGCTGACTTCCAACCATACTCGAACCTCATCGAGCTAGTGCATCAAGCTACCAAAGTGGAACGTCAAGTGCAAGACGATTACAAGTATGCCAAGTTCTCATCCAAGTCATACGACTTCTCCAACAACCAAGCTTCAACGACTCCAACACCATCTGCCAAGCCTTCTACAAGCAACATCGACAAGTTGAGTTCCAAGAAAGCTTCATCAACCCCAAGTCATCCTCCTACAACAAGCAACTTCAAGCCGAGAGCTTCATCATCATCTACTCCAACCGATGAGACCGTTAAGACAAGTTGCTTCAAATGATTCACATGCGGAGGCCGAGGCCACAAGTCCTACGAGTGCACCAACAAGCGGACCATGATCCTCAACGATGACGGCACTTATGACTCAATGAGCAAAGGAGAAATGGATGCCCTTGAGCAAGTCGCCATGCACCGACAAGTGAACAATGAAGAAGAACAAGTCTTTTGCTATGAAGATTCAAGTCCCGCTCTTGTTGTCTCCAAGGTATTGACTCTACAACATCAACAAGAAGAAGACTAAAGATGCCATATCTTTCATACCAAGGCCGGCGTCAATGGAAGGTCCATCAGGGTCATCATCAATGGAGGGAGTTGTCATAACCTCGCAAGTGAAGAACTTTGCTCCAAGCTCCAATTTCCCACGACGAAGCATCCTCATCCCTACAAAGTTCAATGGCTTAGCGACTCCGGCACTATCCAAGTCGAACATCGAGTACAAGTCTCCTTCAAAATTGGTGCCTACAAAGACACTTTGGAGTGCGACGTCGTTCCCATGACCGTTTGCCACCTTCTTCTTGGACGCACATGGCAATTTGATAGAGGTGTCATCCACAACGGCCGAACGAACCACTACATTTTCAATATGAAAGGAAGGAGTACGTACTTCGCCCCATATCTCCAAGCCAAGTGATGGCCGACAAGCAAGCCACCCATCGTGGAGGGAATAGTGAGAGAGCGAGCCACCAAAAAGACAGTGAGTGCCACAAGCCCAAATCGAGCGCCTCCACGATGAGCGACAAGACTAACTTAGTCATGTTTGCCACCAAAAATGAGATAAGAGGAGTGTGCGAGAACCCATCTAATGTCCTACACTATGTCCTTTTGTGCAAGGACAATGCAACACAAGCTAACACGTCTCACGCTCTACCTTTAGTGTTGTCTTCTCTTTTGCAGGAATTTCAAGATGTTTTCTCCAACGAGCTACCTCCGGGACTACCTCCACTACGAGGCATCGAGCACCGGCATCGACCTCATCCCCGGAGCACCTCTTCCGAACAAAGCTCCCTACCGCGTCAACCCCGAAGAAACCAAAGAAATACAAAGGCAAGTAAAGCGTCTCATAGACCATGGACATGTGTGTGAAAGTTCGAGTCCTTGTGCCGTTCCGGTCATTCTTGTTACAAAACGAGACGGTAGCTTTCACATGTGCTCCGATTATAGACCTATCAATGCTATCACCATTCGCTATAGGTATCCCATTCCACGCCTTGATGATATGCTTCATGAACTTAGTGGTGCCACTATATTCTCTAAAATTGATCTTAAAAGTGGTTACTATCAAATCCGCATACACGAGGGTGTTGAATGGAAAACCGCTTTCAAAACCAAGTTTGGGTTGTATGAGTGGTTAGTTATGTTTATGGGTCTATCGGAAGCACCGAGTACTTTTATGCGTCTTATGAATCATGGTTTTCGCCCTTACATTGGTGTGTTTGTTGTGGTCTACTTCGATGATATTCTTGTTTATAGCAAATCTCTTCAAGATCATGTTCGAACCGTTTTGCAAACTCTTCGAAATGAGCATCTCTTTACTAACATGGAAAAGTGCCGTTTTGGCGTTGATACGCTCGTTTTCTCGGGTTTTGTTGTATCTTCTAAGGGTGTTCATGTAGATGAGTCTAAGATCAATGCTATTAAGACCTGGCCCCAACCAACCAACTTGCAACAAGTGCGAAGTTTTCTTGGCCTTGCGGGTTTCTATCGTCGCTTTGTGAAAGATTTTAGCACCATTGCTTATCCTTTGCATGCTTTGAGCAAGAAGAATGTGCCTTTTGTTTGGGGACCATCCCAAGATACCGCTTTCAATGAGCTTAAGAATTTGCTTACTCATGCTCCCGTGCTTGCTTTACCCAACTTTGACAAGCCCTTTGAGATTCATTGTGATGCTAGTGGTAATGGCATAGGAGGTGTGTTAACGCAAGAGAAGCGCCCCATAGCTTATTTTAGTGAGAAACTTTCCGGAGCGCAACTCAATTATCCCATATATGACAAAGAGCTATATGCTTTAGTCCGCGTTCTACGTCAATGGGAACACTGTCTTCGCCCCCATGAATTCATCATTCATACCGATCACGAAATGCTCAAGTATCTTAAGGGCCAAACCAAGTTGAACAAGCGTCATGCTAAATGGAGTGAATTTATTGAGTCTTTTCCTTATATCATCAAGTACATTAAAGGTAAAGACGATATTGTGGCGGATGCCCTTTCCCGCATATGCATACTTGTTACTCAACTTGAATTGAATGTCATTGGGTTTGAGCACATAAAAGACTTCTATGAGCATGATCTTACTTTTACTACTCCTTATGCAAAATGCTTGACGCATACATCTTGGGAACGCTATTACATCAAAGATGGATATCTTATGAGAGCTAACGAGCTTTGCATCCCCGAGTCTTTTCCTTGTTTGTTGCTTTTGCAGGAATCTCATGGAGGAGGCTTAATGGGACATTTTGGACGCGGCAAGACTTTTGCTACGCTCTCCAAGAACTATTATTGGCCTAAGATGTTTCGCGACATCAACCGCTTCACCAACCGATGCTCTACATGTCGCAAAGCTAAGTCTCTAGCTCAATCACATGGCCTTTACATGCCTCTCCCAATTCCATATCAACCATGGGAAGACATTAGCATGGATTTTGTACTTGGTTTGCCTAGAACTAGAAATGGAAAGGATTCGGTATTTGTCGTTGTGGACTGTTTCTCTAAGATGGCACATTTCATTCCTTGCAACAAGATAGATGATGCTTCACATGTTGCTAATATCTTTTGTAGATAAATTTTGCGTCTACATGGAGTGCCAAAGTCGATTGTATCGGACCACGACGTCAAGTTCCTAAGCTACTTTTGGAAGACCCTAGCGCCAAGCTCGGAATCAAGCTACTCTTATCCACGGCTTACCATCCTCAAACCGACGGCCAAACGGAGGTGAGCAACCTTACACTCTCCGCTCTACTTCGAGTGCTCATCAAGAAGAGCATCAAGGAGTGGGGGGAGTGCCTACCTATCGCTGAGTTCGCCTATAACCATGCAATACACTCAACTATCGGCAAGTCCCCCTTCAAGGTCGTCTATGGATTCAACCCATTGTCACCATTGGACATTCTTCCTCTACCACTCCAAGAGTGCATCAATATGGACGCAAGTGCATGTGTGAACCATCTCAAGAAGGTGCATGAAGATACAAGGCACACCATCGAGCACCAAGTACAACGACTTGCAACCAAGCTCAACATCAACAAGCACCCTATGGTATTCAACATTGGAGATCTTGTGTGGCTACACCTTCACAAGGACCGTTTCCCCCACGAACGCAAGTCCAAGCTTCAACCACGAGCGGACGGACCCTTCAAGGTGCTTGCACGCTACAACAACAATGCATCCAAGATTGATATCCCACGTGACAAGTACGCCGTGAGCGACATCTTCAACGTCAAAGATCTCTCTCCCTACCATGGTGATGAGGATTTTGATCCGAGGTCGGATCTTCCCCAAGAGAGGGGAGATGATGCGGAGCATCCTATGGCCATCCCCATGGACCTACCATTGCCTCAACAAGAGCCACGAGGACCCATGACACAAGCTAGAGCTAGAGCTCTCGAGAACGAGGTGACTTCTTTCCTTAGTGATATTACATATGATCCTCTCGAGACATGACCTAAGTCCGAGGTGTTGTGCATGATTAGGTACCAAGAGGACCCTTCCGGAGATGCACGTGAAGGTGAACAAGTCCCCAAGTCCATGGAGAACCCACGGAAGGAGTCAAGAACACCTCCCAGGACCCGGACATCCGGCCATGACCCCGGACGTCCGGCCCCTGGAGCGTCGTCCACCACAAGCTGCGCAGCCGCCAAGCAACTACAGGCCCCGGACATCCGGCCGCCAGCCCGGACATCCGTCCTTTCCCGAGCTCCCGGATATCCGGCCTCCAGCCCGGAAATCCGAACCCCTCCAATCTCGAGAGCAACAAAGCCAGCCGCTCCAGCCCGGACATTCGGCCTCTCCAGCCCAGACATCCGGCCCCGCGTGAAAGCCCGGACATCCGGCCCGGCGCCCGGACGTCCGGCCTCCCCTGTTTGCGCACAGTGAAGGGTCGAGGCCCGTGTACCCCTTCAACCCCCTAGACTATATATACTCCTCCTCGTCCCTCTTTCTAGGGTTAGCATTGGTTTAGCTCATATTTAGAGATAGAGCATTGCTCATCCACATTGGATCTACTCCACGAGAGAGACTGTGGCCCCTCTTCGGAGAAGATCCCTTTGGATTCAAGACCCCTCTAAGGGAAGATCCCCTTGTGGATTCAAGACCTCCTCACGGAAAAGACCGGCTACCTTTGTATCGTCCTTAGTTGTCCGTGGATCATGTGATCTCTTATGTACTTGAGGATCTAGCACATGTGTGACTATTTCGTGTTGGTTTAGTGATTCTCTCGTGTTTTCCCTTGTGTTTCCCCTCGTGTTCTTCGTGTTCTTTGCGGGATCCGCTCCTTTCGTGAAATATTGGCCGATTAGGGTTCCACCCTACATCACTATACTTGTGGGTTATCACCTCCCCGTACTCTCCGCTACCGCAGAGCGGGCACACGTCTCTGTCAGGGCTCGGGGTCGCTCGCCATGGTGACAGAAGGGTAACAGTCATAGGTAGATGTGCAGCCTGGTGTAGGCAGTTCAATACAGAAACCCTAGTCAACCTCGTTCTAAATTGACTACTGAAAAGAGAGGGAGGGAGGGAGAGATGCTCGTGCAATGCGTGGCTGAATCGGGAATAAAAAAAAGTAAAACCGGTAGGAAGGACAAACAAATCGGTGGGGTATCCCTTCGATCGATGGAAACAATGGGTAGCAACCAACATGGTAAGCTTACCAAACCAGCATGCAAATGAAACAATAGGAAAGAGTACGTGACAGTTTTACCTTGATGATTAGTGTGGCCTCTCATGGCTAATAATTAGGTGCCCACCCATGAGTAGAAATCAAACCAAATCCTAGTTGATTCCAAAGTCTTTGGTGGCATTTCTTCAAACATGTCACACTCCAGTTGTTTATCTTGTCATCACTTCTAAAAATTAAAACTTATGCATCACCCGTAACATATTTCAAGTGAGGATACCAATCCATGTTGAATAAAAGAAGTCACTAAGAACATGTATGAGGCAACACGCAAATGAACACCTACTTAACTGAAGATAAGATAAGTTCTATATCGAGTTTCTTCAAAAAAGGAACACATCAATTGAGTTCTCGACAACAACTTTCCCGAGAAGGACATGCCGTAGAAAAGAAATCTTGATCCTAGCATTTGGCAATTTGTTCCAGACCAAGCTTCCTTTTCTTTGTGCCACCATGGTCCTAAATGTGCAATCTCAGATAGTGGTGCTGACTATTGACTACTGAGATAATCCTACTTGCCACCATTCACCCTTCTATAAGCTAGTGTTATAGAAAAGGGCAAATCAGAGCTAACAAAGGGCATACTCATAGTGTAGTGCTCCTTTCTACAACAAAGATTGTACTAAGATCATCGAGGGACTGCTACATAAAAGCAAGCTATAGGGTTTTAGCAACATAAAAAGGATCTAAATCATTTCTTACTTTAGCATAATCGTTTCCCAAAATGAAAACAATACTGGAACACATTACGGTTCAGCCAGAAAAATGTATCAACAAACATGATTTTGTTTTGACAAAAAAACAACATCCAAACCTGCTACATGCTAAGTAAAATCCTCTACACAAATACATCATCTACAAGATGCATGTAACGATTAGGGATTACCCACACGTGCGGTGATGACGGTCGGAGTGCTTGGAAATCCATGCACAGAAGAAACGTCTGCCATGGTAATGCACAATGTCAAGTTGTCAACGACAAGGTGGAGGTATGGATTAGGGATCGCCCATGGAGTGATAACAAACAAACATGTGAATTGACTTTGATAGCCTTGTAAGATGAGCTCACATACCCAGCTTCAGGGTAGATAACAATTTGAATAATTTGTAGTAACAAATCTGAACCAAAATATATACGCACCAGAACACGATGCATGTAATATAAATTCAAATGGCAAATGCAATCAATGTAAGAGAGAACCAGTTAATAGCAGCAGTTATGATCACCCGCATCACCCCTGCTATATAAACTATTGTTGTATGCCGCCGTTTGCAAAAAAACACAAGAAAATAAAACTAATAACTAATTAACATTGATGCTCAAATTGTGTGCACAAAAACCATTAAAACAAAAAATGAACTTCCATTAAGCAAACAAAAAGGGAACCGTTCCTGGCCCATGTACCATCCTTCGCTATGGGCCCATGTGCCTTATCCTTCTCCTCCAGCATTCCTCTCTTTTCTCACCGACGTAGCACCTCCCATCTCCTTTTCCAAGCACCCGCCGTCCCTTTCGGTTATATGTGTTGCTCCTCTGGCGAGCCTCGTCGTCTGCATAACGAAAAGGCGAGTTTGCCACCGCTCGTACACTACCTATCCCTGCCTCTCCCTCTTACCACATCCATCCATTGCTGAGATTGGTGCCGCAAGCCAAGATGCATCTGCCCAACATCGATAACCGTCCCGTTAGACCGACGCACAAAGTTGGCCAAAGAAAAACATATGGTCAAATTGAGGAAATACTTTTGAGGTTAAAATTACAAAAAGAAAACTTGCAAACATCTAAGAAGTTACCCCTCTATATATAAAACAAGATCACAGAACAGCTAATCTGGATTGCTGCTTATGACCATATCAACCATTAGAGACGATTACATAATTTAGCCCAAACTTAGGACTCATTTTCACAGTTTTTGCCACTTTACCGAATAAAATTGGTCATGTATAAATGTGTATGGTTGACACCTCACAAGCAGCAGACTTCAATTAGCTCCCACCTGTACACTATTTAGGAGTTCATGCGAGCAATTCCTGTACAGAGCAACACACTCTATGTTTCAGGACAAGTGTGTACTGTATTTTAGAGATTAACAACTAAGATTTCTGTCTTGGACCAATTAGATATATCCTTGCAGCTAGCACTCTCATTGAAATAATTTCTCACGGGAATCTACTTGTGTACTAACTACTAAATTATTAGATGGGTTATCTGGGTTTTTAGCTACCAGGTGTGCTTTTACACATATATAAGGGGTGTTTGTTTTCAGGGACTTTTTTGTGTAGGGACTAGAAAAAGTCCCTCTTAGAGACTTTTTTACTAAACGGGAAGGACTTTTTAGGGACTAAACTAGGCATTTGGGACTAAATGAAGAAGACTCTTAAGGAGAGTCTTTTTTGGACTTTTCCAACAATGCCCCTCCATGCACCCATTGGCCCGCCACCCCATGGTATTGTTTGATTGTTATTTCTCTATATACTAGGGGCAACATGGTCATTTAATAGCCTTTAGGAAGAGACTAGGGACTTTTTAGTCTCTAGAAGCAAACAGGGAGGGACTTTTTAGGGACTAGCAGCGTGTTTGGCAAAAAATGGGAAGGGGAATGGGAGTTTAATGTAGGGAGTTGTATTGAGATTAGACATGGGATGAGTCGTTTTATTCCCAATCCTCTGTTTGGCGCATGATGAAAATTATGTGTGCGAGTTTGATGAGAAATTGTATTCCCATGTTTGGTTCGTGGGAATTGACAAGGAAATAGACAAGGGAAATTAACGTAAGTTATGATGAAGGGCTAAGATTGACTCACTAAAACAATTCCCTTCCAACTCCCACCCCCTCCCGTGTTAATAAAACGGTGGGAGTTGGAGTCTCAAGTCCCATGACTATTCCCTTATCAATTCCCAATCCCCCTAACCAAACAATAGATTTGAAGTCCCGTACCCCTTCAATTCCCATTCACTAGCTCTAACTACCCCCAACCAAACATGCTGTCGGGACTTTTTAGTTGGGACTAGAAAAAGTCCTAGGACTAGAGAACCAAACACCACCATAAACACATGAACCAAATATTAATGGTTCTACTATAACCCTGGCCACTACCACCTTAAATTGAGTGATTCCTTATTCCTTATTTATTTATGACAGGAATAAGGTACCTTCATGCGTTCCCTGTTTAAAGACATTGCAAACTACAGTGTTCGTTTGTGTACTGTCATGTGTATACACATGCTACAAAGCATGTGTACCCGATAGGAGAAAATACAAGGAATGATCTAAAGCAAAACAATGGGATTTAGCCCAAAGCAAGGACTCGTTTCCCCATTCTTAAACTGTCGGTGCTTCCACTTCTATGATCCTATAAGTGTAACACCCTCGATGCGACTATAGCTCCCACGTGTCGAGGCACGACTTAGAGACATAATCACATTGAAGGCATATGTCGCAAGTTAGGCAATCTTCACAACATCCCATGTAATATAAATAATAAAGGGGAGATAACATAGTTGGCTTACACTCGCCACATCAAACAAGTACATAAATAACATTACATCATCCAAACACTCATGGGCCGACTACGGCGCCAAAATAAAAGAGAACCCAACATGCGACAACGGTCCCGTTCACCCCCAACTGGCACCACTACTGATCATCGGGAAAGGAAACATAGTAACGTTGAGAGTCTTCGTCGAACTCCCACTTGAGCTCATACGTGTCTCCTGGAGCGGAATCATCAGGCCCTGCATCTGGTGTAATAGTAATCTGTGAGCCACAGCGACTCAGCAATCTCGCACCCTCGCGATCAAGACTCTTTAAGCTTATAGGTAAGGTAAGGTAACATATGAGTGGAGCTGCAGCAAGCGACTAGCAAGTATGGTGGCTAACTTATTCGCAAAAGAGAGCGAGAAGAGAAGGCAAAGCACGAGCGAGAAACTAGAGAGCAACCTGCGCAAACATTACTCCAACACCGTGTCCACTTCCTGGACTCCGCCGAGAAGAGGCCATCACGGTAACACACTCAGTTGATTCATTTTAATTAATTAAGGTTCAAGTTATCTACAACCGGACATTAACAAATTCCCATCTGCCCATAACCGCGGGCACGGCTTTCGAAAGTTCAATCCCTGCAGGGGAGTGCCAACTTAGCCCATGACAAGCTCTCACGGTCAACGAAGGAATAGACCTCCTCCCAAGATGTTCCGATCAGACTCGGTATCTCGGTAACTCAAGACACTTTGATAGGTTAAAACAAGACCAGCAACACCGCCTGAATGTGCCGACAAATCCCGATAGGAGCTGCACATATCTCTTTCTCAGGGCACACTCAGATGAGCGCTCCATACAACTAAAACCAAACCTCGAGTTTCCCCGAGGGGGCGCTGCACAGGACTCTAGTTTGGACCAACACTCAAAGGAGCACTGGCCCGGAGGGGTTTAAGATAAGATGACCCGCGGGCTCTGGAAACCCGAGGGAAAAAGAGGCTAGGTGGCAAAGGGTAAGACCAATGTTGGGCATTGCTGGAAAAGCTTTAATCAAGGCGAAATATCAAGGGGTTCCCATTATAACCCAACCGCGTAAGGAACGCAAAATCCGGGAACATAACACCGATATGACGGAAACTAGGGCGGCAAGAGTGGAACAAAACACTAGGCGAGAGGCCGAGCCTTCCACCCTTTACCAAGTATATAGATGCATTAAGATAGCAAGATAATATAATGATATCCCAACAAGTAAATAAATGTTCCAACAAGGAACGGCCTCCAATCTTCACCTGCAACTAGCAACGCTATAAGAGGGGCTTAGCAAAGCGGTAACATAGCCAATCAACGGTTTGCTAGGACAATGGTGGGTTAGAGGTTTGACATGGCAATTTGGGAGGCTTGCAAGCAAGTGGTAGGCATCGTAGCAATGGCATAGAAAAAGAGCGAGCAAACTAGCATAGCAAAGATAGTAGTGATTTCGAGGGTATGATCATCTTGCCTGCACAGTTGTCAGAGTTGACTGGATCCTCAAAAGCAAACTCAGCGGGCCCCTCGTTAGCGAACTCGTCTCCCGGCTCTACCCAAACAAGACAAACAAGCAACAAGGATACAATCAACCACGTGCAACTCAAACAACACGATGCAAAGATGATATGCTATGCGGAATGCGATGCGGGATGCAAAATGCAAGATATGACAGGAAATGCATGAACCTGGCCTCAACTTGGAAAACCAAGTGTGCCACTGGAAAGATGAGACGAAATCGCTTGAAAACGATATAAAGAACGCCGGAATCGGAGTTACGGTTTGGAAATGGCAAGCGATTCAAAAATGACACCGGTCTGCGATTTACAGCAAGTAGGCATCTAAATGCAACGAAATGAACATGCTACAGCCACCAAATATGACAAAAAAATACATGGCAGGGATGCACACAAGATGCTTAACAAAAGTCTAGCACTGAGCTACGTCCAATTCATCCATTAACAGGTTCAAACAAGCATGGCAAAAATGCATATGACGAACAGATCTCGGACTTAGTGAAATTAACACTCGCCTGGAATTTCAGATCATGTAGCCCTCTTCGGAGCAACAAAACTACATGCTACAGGACATGAACATGACAAAGTAAAGCATGGCATGGAGCTACTCAAAGAGCTTAACAAAAGTCCCTTAGTGACCTTGAGCCAAAAGGGATCAGAAAATACAATTGCAAGCAAGTGAACATAGCAAAAACATAATCAGTTTTCAGACTTAGTGAAAAACTGACACATGCTGAAATATAACTCAAGTAGGCATGTTTACGAGCTCGATGCACTCACTACAGAGCAAGTCATGGCAAGACAAGCATACATCCATCAAGAAGGCACAAAATAAAAGCTAGATATGGCAAGAACAATAGCATAGCATGCACGGATCAACTACAACACCGGCAAAATTGCAAACAAGTTGACAATCTGCCCAGATTCACAAAGTAGCAAAAGTAGAGCTCGATTGACTCAAGCTAGGGTGCTCCATAATTGCAAACAAAGATATGGATGGATAGAGCACTACAATATTAACAAAACATCATTACTGATCATCCTCAAAAGAGGCACGGATCACTAGGAAACAACATGAACATATGGCATCATGAGATAAACAGCTCCAGGACTTAGTGAAATCACTAAGTCCCTGAAATCAGAATTAGCAAGTGCACCACTTTACAAGCTTGCACTAGTCAACACACACATCCTAAAAATACATGGGTTACACCTCTGGACAGATGACAAAACCCTTAACAAAACACATGTAGAACTCACGGGCATAGCATGCACACAATAATCATGGCAAAAATGACAAAAGTGCTAAACGGAGTAGCAGATCTGACAATAATCTCAAATAGCCCTCTTCTAACAGCATTTCGGGCATCAAGATGAGCTCAAATGAAAATGATGCAATGGAATGAAATGATGTACTCCCTAAGATGAACATTTTGATATGCTATATGCATGAATCGGAGCTACGGATGCAAAGTTACGGGGTCACGAACAGGGCAACATGGATTAAGAATTTCGGGACTTGACGAAATTTACCCCTAGGGTTTACTGTTCACCGAAACCGGATCTGGCGAAAACACTGTTCACGACGGCGGATCCGGCGCTCGCCGGCGACGAGGACTCGCCGGAGAGGAGGGAGGGCCGGCCAGAGCGGTGGCGCTCGCGGGAGTGCTCCGCGGGGGCCGGAGCGGGCGGCTGCGGCGGTTGGCGGTGAGCGG
>NC_041382.1:356544714-356586532 GCF_002162155.2 Triticum dicoccoides | reverse complement strand
CGATGGGCCGCGGCGGGCCGGCGGAGGAGGCGGCGCGGGTAGGCCACGTGGCGGCCTGAGACTGGCTAGGCGCGGCGGCGTGATTCCGTCCGCCCGGGACGGACGTGTCCGGCGGCGCGGAGGCGAAATTTAGGGTTTCGGGGGGAGAAGGAGATCCGAAAACCGTGGGGTGTTTAAATAGGCATAGAGGGAGCTAGGAGAGTCCAAATGAGGTGCGGTTTTCGGCCACGCGATCGTGATCGAACGCTCTAGATGATGGAGCAGAGTTAGGTGGGTTTTGAGCCAAATTGGAGGGGTGTTGGGCTGCAACACACACGAGGCCTTTTCGGTCCCTCGGTTAACCGTTGGAGTATCAAACGAAGTCCAAATGGTACGAAACTTGACAGGCGGTCTACCGGTAGTAAACCAAGGCCGCTTGGCAAGTCTCGGTCCAATCCGGAAATGTTTAATCCCCACACACGAAAGAAAGTTAGAAATGACCACCGGAGGAGAACGAAGCGCCGGAATGCAAAACGGACATCGGGGAAAATGCTCGAATGCATGAGATGAACACATATGCAAATGCAATGCACATGATGACATGATATGAGATGCATGACAGCGACAACAACACACGGAGACAAAAACCCGAACCCGAGGAAATAAATATAACTTAACGCCGGAAACGGCAAGAGTTGGAGTACAAATAGGGAAAGTTACATCCGGGGTGTTACAACACTCCATCACTACGAAAGGATCTCGTCCCGAGATCTAGGACTGAAAGAACGTCGGGTACTCAGAACGGAGGTGATCCTCGCGTTCCTAGGTTGCTTCACGGTCAGAATGGTGTGACCACTTGACTTTGAGAAATTTGATTGACTTGTTGCGAGTCTTGCGTTCAGTCTCTTCAAGAATAGCAACTGGGTACTCACGATAAGAGAGATCTTCTTGGAGCTCAATGTCCTCGAAGTTGACGGTGCGGTCAGGAGTCTTGAAGCACTTTTGGAGCTGAGAGACATGGAACACGTCATGAACATTTGCAAAGTTTGAAGGAAGCTCAAGTTGATAGGCGAGGTCGCCTCTCTTGCTGAAAATCTTGAAAGGTCCCACGTATCTAGGGGCAAGCTTCCCTTTGATACCGAAGCGACGAGTACCTTTCATAGGAGAGACATGGAGGTAAACATGATCTCCGATCTCGAAAGCCAAATCGCGGTGATTACTATCATAGTAGCTCTTCTGGCGGGATTGGGCTGCTTTGAGGTTATCACAAATGACTTTGCACATTTCTTCTGCTTCTGTGATTAAGTCGTTACCCAAAAGCTGACATTCACCGGTTTCAGACCAGTTGAGAGGGGGACGGCACTTCCTGCCATACAGAATTTCGAATGGGGCCTTGCCCGAACTTGCTTGAAAACTGTTGTTGTAGGAGAATTCAGCATAAGGAAGACAATCCTCCCACTTCATGCCGAAGGAGATCACACAAGCCCTGAGCATATCTTCAAGAATCTGGTTGACACGCTCGACTTGACCGCTAGTTTGAGGATGGAAAGCTGTGCTGAATCGGATGTTGGTGCCCATGGCCTTATGAAAAGAATCCCAAAACTTCGAGGTAAAGATGCTGCCACGGTCTGAAGAGATCACTTGAGGAATACTTTGCAGAGAGACAATACGAGAGGTATAGAGTTCCGCCAATTGGGCTGCAGTGATCGACTCTTTAATAGGCAGAAAAAGAGCCACTTTGGTGAGTTTGTCGATGACAACGAATATAGCATCATTGCCACGCTTGGACTTTGGAAACCCAGTCACGAAGTCCATTTTAATGTGGTCAAACTTCCATTCTGGAATGGCAAGAGGTTTGAGGAGACCTGCTAGCCTTTGGTGTTCTGCCTTCACTCTTCTGCAGACATCACATTCATTCACGAATTGAGCAATCTCGCGCTTCATTCGAGTCCACCAATAAGCTTGCTTGAGGTCCTGATACATTTTCGTGCTCCCAGGGTGGATGGAGAGGAGAGAATTATGAGCCTCATTCATGATCACTTTATGAAGGTCACCTTTGGGTACAACAATACGATCCTCGAAGAAGAGAGTGTCCTTGTCATCAAGGCGGTAGCACTTGTACTTGGACTGACTCTTGGCAATCCCAATCTTCATCTTTTTCACCATAGCATCAAGAAGCTGCGCTTGGCGAATCTGGTCTTCTAAGGTAGGAGAGACTTGAAGGTTGGCAAGGAAACCTTGAGGAACAACTTGCAGGTTAAGTTTGTGGAAAGCTTCACAAAGCTCGGGTTAATAAGGCTTGAGAATCAGGCTGTTGCAGTAAGCTTTCCCACTCAATGCGTCAGCAATCACATTAGCCTTGCCTGGAGTGTACTCAATACTCGGATTATACTCTTGAATCATTTCGACCCATCGAGTTTGCCTGAGGTTGAGATTAGGCTGAGTGAAGATGTACTTGAGACTCTTGTGATCAATGAAAATGTCCACTTTTCTTCCCAATAGAAGATGTCTCCAAGTCAAAAGAGCATGGACAACTATCGCCAACTCGAGATCATGAGTGGGGTAGTTCTTCTCATTAGGCTTCAACTAGCGAGATGTATAAGCAACAACTTTCTTCTCTTGCATCAATACTATGCCAAGACCTTGGAGAGAGGCATCACAAAAGACCTCGTACGGCTTGGATTCATCAGGCGGAGTCAGAACTGGAGCAGTGATCAATTTCTCTTTCAAAGTGTTGAAAGCAATGTCACACTCCGGAGACCAAACGTACTTGACGTGCTTCTGGAGAAGATTAGAGAGAGGCTTCGCGATCTTAGAAAAGTTTTCAACGAATCTTCGGCAATAGCTTGCGAGACCGAGGAAGCTACGGAGTTGCTTCACGTTTTGAGGAGGTTCCCAATTCACAATTGCAGACACCTTCTCAGGATTCACGGCAATGCCCTTGGCAGAGATGATATGACCAAGATAAAGAACCTCATCGAGCCAAAATTCACACTTGGAGAACTTGGCGTAGAACTTGTGTTCTCTGAGCTTATCAAGAACCAAACGCAAGTGCTTGGCATGATCTTCCTTGTTCTTCGAGAAAACCAGAATGTCGTCGAGATAGACCAAAACGAAGTCATTGGTGTAGGCGTTGAAGATGAAATTCATCATGCGAGAGAATGTCGGAGGAGCGTTGGCGAGGCCAAAAGACATGATAGTGTATTCATATGAACCAAAGCTTGTCCGGAAGGCCGTCTTGGGAATATCTTGCTCACGGATTCGAATCTGATGATAACCCATACGGAGATCAAGCTTGGAGAATACTCGGGCGCCTTTGAGTTGTTCGAACAGCTCATTGATGTTGGGAAGTGGGTATTTGTTCTTGATGGTCTTCTTGTTCACTGGACGGTAATCAACACAAAGTCGGTCCGTTCCATCCTTCTTCTTCACAAAAAGAACACCACAACCCCACGGAGAAGAACTAGGCCGGATGAGACCCATTTTCTCTTGAATATCGAGCTGCTTCTTTAGCTCCTTCAACTCTTCAGGTCCGAGCTTGTAAGGACGCTTGCACACAGGTTCCGTGCCAGGCTCAAGATCAATTACAAATTCAACTGGCCGGTGCGGAGGCATTCCTGGAAGCTCTTCTGGAAAGACGTCTTGATATTCGCAAACGACTGGAATTTGAGAGATAGCATCCAATTCACCCTTCTCATTGAGAGAAAACAGACGGATTGTATTATCCCGAGCGACAAAGACAATAACATCCTCAGACGAATGAGTCAACTAAATCTGCCTGGCAGCACAATCAAGATGTGCCTTGTGCTTAGAAAGCCAATCCATTCCGAGAATAAGATCAATATCCAAGTTACCCAGAATAATTGGGGAAGAAAGGAACTTGTAGTCACCCAATGTGATAGTAACCTTAGGGATGCAGGTGTTAGCTGTCATCTGCTTGCCCGGTGACACAATTTGCAAGGAACTTTGCAGATACTGATAATCACACTCATACTTTGATGCAAAAGGTTTGGAAATGAAGCAATGTGATGCACCAGTGTCAAAAAGAACTTTTGCAGGAATATCATTAACAGGAAGGTTACTCATGATGACATCTGGTGAGTCCTCTGCCTGAGCTGCATTCACCATATTGACCTTGGCGAACTTGGGGTTATGCTTGACCACAGCTGTACTTGCCGATCTCATGGGAGGAGGAGGAGGAAGACGCCTCTGGTTGAAACACTTGTTGGCATAGTGACCCTTCTGTTGGCACTTGTTGCACGTGACCTCTGCAAGCGGACAGTTATACGGAGCACTCTATCTTGGAGCTTGAGACGAAGTCTTGTTCTGAAAGCCAGGGTTGGGTGGGTGGGAAGAACCACTGCCACCTTTACTCTTCTGCTGATACGGCTGACGAAACGGAGGAGGAGGAAGCCAATACTTCTGCTGCTTGGCCACTTGAGTAGAGGAAGAAGGAGTAACATCTCTGACTCGCTTCTTGGAAGCATCGCACCTCAACTGAGCAGCCTCTTGCTTCAGTGCCATGTTGTAGAACTCATCGTACCTCAAGGGCTCAAAGAGAACAAGAGTGAGCTGGATATCTTCTTTGAGACCACCCCTAAACTGATATATCATGCTCTTCTCATCAGGGACGTCCTGCTTGGCAAAGCGGGCGAGCTTCTGGAACAACTTGTTGTAGTCATAAACAGACAAAGAGCCTTGCTTTAGATTGCGGAATTCCTCACGCTTGCTTTCAACCACGCTCTGCGGAATATGATGAGCTCAGAAATCTCGACGGAAATCATCTCAAGTGATAACACGTCCACCTATGGAATCCTTGTACTGCTGGAACCATTCTGCAGCTTGATATTTGAGTTGGAAGGAAGCGAACTTAACAAAGTCCTCAGGCCTGACGTTACTGCACTCGAAATGCTTACACAGATCCACAAGCCAATCGTCAGCATCGGTTGCCTCAACACAATTGCTGAAAGGCTTTGGCCCGTTAGCAAGGAACTGGTTGAGTGTAGCAAAGTGACTCTGATTGCTGCCTTGATTACTTGACTGCCTTGATTGCGCTCTTGAAGAATTTGCATGATCAACTGTGTGTTTGCATTGGTTGCGGCCATCACAGCTTGCCATGCCTCCGGAGGAGGTGGAGGTGGTGGCGGATCAGGATTCGGAGTCGTGCGCGTTGGAGGAGCCACCCTGAAGAGGTTGACGTCCATTAGCACATTGACAGAAAAATATTGAAGCTGAATCCAACGGAATGAAAATTGAAACATATAGTCTTCACATCCGAACAAAATGAACGAATGCATTCCTCTTGAAATGGTCACATATCCATAAATTGAGAAGCCACGTAGAATTAAGGTAGAAAAATAAATCAACAAGGTACGGATCAAGAACGAATAATCGGTAAGAAATCCCAATCTCAAACCAAATATCCATGGAAGAAGAACTAGAGCTACTAGAATTCCCACCTATGAAACTCCCGAACCTTTCCGGTTATGCAATCAGGTGTTGGGGATACAGGGGAAGCATAATATCTCACCCAAACTAGCAAATCCTACATCCAGCTGTATCCATCCTTCAACACATAACCAAGAAACCTTCGGCAACCATCTACCTCAACCTTCGAAAAGCATCCGTTATACAAGTTATGGCGATACTCCCGAACTCCCGCCCCAGTACTGGGTGGCGTCGAGGTTATCTCACCAACGAACTGCATAAAAGAGATTTTCGATGTCGGCGTACTAAACTCAGGTATTCCAGAAACTGCAATGATAAAATTATGATGACAACACCTCAGAGCTCAACTCCCCGGGACACTTCCACTAAACCCCTGACAGGAGGCACCAAGACAATGTTCTCATCATAAAACCATCGGAACGATTCCAAGATACCCGCGTGATCCTAAAATTTTTTTTAGTGAAATTTGAGAAGAGAAGAGTCAAAACTCTAAGTCAGGATGCCTTACCAGAGCGATGAGGAGACTGGGAAGTAAAAAAGAATTCCTAAACTCTCCGATATATAATTCCTAAAGGACTCAAAACATTTTTCTAGACACAACTCGGCCACTAAAAACGATCAAGCAATGGGGCTCCTAAGGTCGGGGAAGGCTCTGATTACCAACTTGTAACACCCTCGATGCGACTATAGCTCCCACGTGTCGAGGCACGACTTAGAGACATAATCGCACTGAAGGCATATGTCGCAAGTTAGGCAATCTTCACAACATACCATGTAATATAAATAATAAAGGGGAGATAACATAGTTGGCTTACACTCGCCACGTCAAACAAGTACATAAATAACATTACATCATCCAAACACTCATGGCTCGACTACGGCGCCAAAATAAAAGAGAACCCAACATGCGACAACGGTCCCGTTCACCCCCAACTGGGCACCACTACTGATCATCGGGAAAGGAAACATAGTAACATTGAGAGTCTTCGTCGAACTCCCACTTGAGCTCATACGCGTCTCCTGGAGCGGAATCATCAGGCCCTGCATCTGGTGTAATAGTAATCTGTGAGCCACAGGGACTCAGCAATCTCGCACCCTCGCGATCAAGACTATTTAAGCTTATAGGTAAGGCAAGGTAAAATATGAGTGGAGCTGCAGCAAGCGACTAGCAAGTATGGTGGCTAACTTATTCGCAAAAGAGAGCGAGAAGAGAAGGCAAAGCATGAGCGAGAAACTAGAGAGCAACCTGCGCAAACATTACTCCAACACCGTGTCCACTTCCTGGACTCCACCGAGAAGAGGCCATCACGGTAACACACTCAGTTGATTCATTTTAATTAATTAAGGTTCAAGTTATCTACAACCGGACATTAACAAATTCCCATCTGCCCATAACCGCGGGCACGGCTTTCGAAAGTTCAATCCCTGCAGGGGAGTCCCAACTTAGCCCATGACAAGCTCTCACGGTCAACGAAGGAATAGACCTCCTCCCAAGACGTTCCGATCAGACTCGGTATCTCGGTAACTCAAGACACTTCGACAGGTTAAAACAAGACCAGCAACACCGCCCGAATGTGCCGACAAATCCTGATGGGAGATGCACATATCTCTTTCTCAGGGCACACTCAGATGAGCGCTCCATACAACTAAAACCAATCCTTGAGTTTCCCCGAGGGGGCGCTGCACAGGACTCTAGTTTGGACCAACACTCAGAGGAGCACTGGACCGGGGGGGTTTAAGATAAGATGACCCGCGGGCTCTGGAAACCCGAGGGAAAAAGAGGCTAGGTGGCAAAGGGTAAGACCAATGTTGGGCATTGCTGGAAAAGCTTTAATCAAGGCGAAATATCAAGGGGTTCCCATTATAACCCAACCGCGTAAGGAACGCAAAATCCGGGAACATAACACCGATATGACGGAAACTAGGGCGGCAAGAGTGGAACAAAACACTAGGCGAGAGGCCGAGCCTTCCACCCTTTGCCAAGTATATAGATGCATTAAGATAGCAAGATAATATAATGATATCCCAACAAGTAAATAAATGTTCCAACAAGGAACGGCCTCCAATCTTCACCTGCAACTAGCAATGCTATAAGAGGGGCTTAGCAAAGCGGTAACATAGCCAATCAACGGTTTGCTAGGACAATGGTGGGTTAGAGGTTTGACATGGCAATTTGGGAGGCTTACAAGCAAGTGGTAGGCATCGTAGCAATGGCATAGCAAAAGAGCGAGCAAACTAGCATAGCAAAGATAGTAGTGATTTCGAGGGTATGATCATCTTGCCTGCACAGTTGTCAGAGTTAACTGGATCCTCAAAAGCAAACTCAACGGGCTCCTCGTTAGCGAACTCGTCTCCCGGCTCTACCCAAACAAGACAAACAAGCAACAAGGATACAATCAACCACGTGCAACTCAAACAACACGATGCAAAGATGATATGCTATGCGGAATGCGATGCGGGATGCAAAATGCAAGATATGACAGGAAATGCATGAACCTGGCCTCAACTTGGAAAACCAAGTGTGCCACTGGAAAGATGAGATGAAATCGCTTGAAAATGATATAAAGAACGCCGGAATCGGAGTTACGGTTTGGAAATGGCAAGCGATTCAAAAATGACACCGGTCTGCGATTTACAGCAAGTAGGCATCTAAATGCAACGAAATGGACATGCTACAGCCACCAAATATGACAAAAAATACATGGCAGGGATGCACACAAGATGCTTAACAAAAGTCTAGCACTGAGCTACGGCCAATTCATCCATTAACAGGTTCAAACAAGCATGGCAAAAATGCATATGACGAACAGATCTCGGACTTAGTGAAATTAACACTCGCCTGGAATTTCAGATCAGGTAGCCCTCTTCGGAGCAACAAAACTACATGCTACAGGACCTGAACATGACAAAGTAAAGCATGGCATGGAGCTACTCAAAGAGTTTAACAAAAGTCCCTTAGTGACCTTGAGCCAAAAGGGATCAGAAAATACAATTGCAAGCAAGTGAACATAGCAAAAACATAATCAGTTTTCAGACTTAGTGAAAAACTGACACATGCTGAAGTATAACTCAAGTAGGCATGTTTACGAGCTCGATGCACTCACTACAAAGCAATTCATGGCAAGACAAGCATACATCCATCAAGAAGGCACAAAATACAAGCTAGATATGGCAAGAACAATAGCATAGCATGCACGGATCAAGTTGACAACAACACCGGCAAAATTGCAAACAAGTTGACAATCTGCCCAGATTCACAAAGTAGCAAAAGTAGAGCTCGATTGACTCAAGCTAGGGTGATCCATAATTGCAAAACAAGACATGGATGGATAGAGCACTACAATATTACCAAAACATCCTTAATGATCATCCTCAAAAGAGGCACGGATCACTAGGAAACAACATGAACATATGGCATCATGAGATAAACAGCTCCAGGACTTGGTGAAATCACTAAGTCCCTAAAATTAGAATTAGCAAGTGCACCACTTTGCAAGCTTGCACTAGTCAACACACACATCCTAAAAATACATGGGTTGCACCTCTGAAAGATGACAAAACCCTTAACAAAACACATGTAGAACTCACGGGCATAGCATGCACACAATAATCATGGCAAAAATGACAAAAGTGCTGAACGGAGTAGCAGATCTGACAATAATCTCAAATAGCCCTCTTCTAACAGCATTTCGGGCACAAAGATGAGCTCAAATGAAAATGATGCAATGGAATGAAATGATGTACTTTCTGAGATGAACATTTTGATATGCTATATGCATGAATCGGAGCTACAGATGCAAAGTTATGGGGTCACGAACAGGGCAACATGGATTAAGAATTTCGGGACTTGGACGAAATTTACCCCTAGGGTTTACTGTTCACCGAAACCGGATCTGGCGAAAACACTGTTCAAGGCGGCGGATCCGGCGCTCGCCGGCGACGAGGACTCGCCGGAGAGGAGGGAGGGCCCGCCGGAGCGGTGGCGCTCGCCGGAGTGCTCCGCGGGGGCCGGAGCGGGCGGCTGCGGCGGTTGGCGGCGAGCGGCAAAGGTGGCGGCGGCCTGGCGCGTCGGGGCGGCTCGGTCGGCGGCCGGGCCGGGCGGCGGGTGGCGGCCGGCATCAGGCGAGGAGGCGGGGCGGCGCTGCGAGCAGCGGAGGCGGCGGGGCGAGCCGGGTCGCGGGCGGCGGGGCGCGGGCCCGAGTGGCGGCGGAGAGGGCCCGCGATGGGCCGCGGCGGGCCGGTGGAGGAGGCGGCGCGGGGAGGCCACGTGGCGGCCTGAGACTGGCTGGGCGCGGCGGCGCGATTCCGTCCGCCCGGGACGGACGTGTCCGGCGGCGCGGAGGCGAAATTTAGGGTTTCGGGGGGAGAAGGAGATCCGAAAATCGGGGGGTGTTTAAATAGGCATAGAGGGAGCTAGGAGAGTCCAAATGAGGTGCGGTTTTCGGCTACGCGATCGTGATCGAACGCTCTAGATGATGGAGCAGAGTTAGGTGGGTTTTGGGCCAAATTGGAGGGGTGTTGGGCTGCAACACACACGAGGCCTTTTCGATCCCTCGGTTAACCGTTGGAGTATCAAACGAAGTCCAAATGGTACGAAACTTGACAGGCGGTCTACCGGTAGTAAACCAAGGCCGCTTGGCAAGTCTCGGTCCAATACGGAAATGTTTAATCCTCACACACGAAAGAAAGTTAGAAATGACCACCGGAGGAGAACGAAGCGCCGGAATGCAAAACGGACATCGGGGAAAATGCTCGAATGCATGAGATGAACATGTATGCAAATGCATTTCACATGATGACATGATATGAGAAGCATGACAACGACAACAACACACGGAGACAAAAACCCAAACCCGAGGAAATAAATATAACTTAACGCCGGAAACGGCAAGAGTTGGAGTACAAATAGGGAAAGTTACACCCGGGGTGTTACAATAAGCTGTCACTAATTAGTAATTAGTGATTGCTAGTCTGTATTATATGTGGGATGCAGCTTTGTCAAGCATCAGATGCGTACATGGGCAACTTTGTTCAACAACACAAGAACGAACGTATTGGCAGAGAGGGGAATGGTGACTTCTCGCATGTACTGTACATACAACAAGCAGGCGGGCCGACATGGATGGAACAGAGCGGCCGCCTCCTCCTTCTCCTCTGCCAGCGGCTTGGTCTTGGGTGTCCACCTCGAGCACGGTCGTCATCCGCCGCACGAGCTACGGGAGCCCTTCCATGAGGGCGAGGAGGCGGGGGCAGAACTTGGGCGGAGGGAAGCGCATCGGTGAGGGGAGCGGGAGTGCAAGGGGGCGGGGAGGCGCCGAAGTCGAAGTCCTCACCGAAGATAGAGGAGGCTAGGGTTAGCAGCGCCATGGCGGCGTTGGCGACGGTGAGAAAGAGAGGAGATGGGGGAGGAAGCGTATGTAGGAACGAGGTCCAAGGAGTGCATGAACGAACAAGTTAATGGGCCAGCCCAAGTTGGAGGTGGGCGTGAAATACACTTGCGGGCGAAACATAGAGTGATGGGTTGTGAGGTGAGACTACCAAGTCCTTCATTAGGAGTAGAGATTAATACTCTCACTATGCTGAATTAATTATCTTAGATTTGTCTAGATATTGATATATCTAGATAGAAAAATTTAAGATAAATAATTGATGATTATGCTTCTTGCGTCGGGTTTGTTTGGACGCTTGATGGTATCTGTTCGTCCATTTATGCAGAAAAGCTTCCAGATGTGCCACTGCCGTGTTCTAGCCATTGAATTGGGTAAGCCTTCGTGGTTGCAATTGTGACTCAAGCATGATTAAGGAGTTTATGGATGTTTTATTTTTCCGATCCATACACGCACTGATTGATTTTTTTAACACAATACAAACGCAAACGCTCATACATATATGTTTGCAACCATTAGTTTTTTAGCATGAATAAGAAAATAAATAGAACGAATATTTTATGAGCAGTTCAATGACTTATACTTGTAACATTACAGCGTGTTACTCGCAAAAAAGAACATTATAGCATGTTTAGGTTGTAACTTGGGTGGCAAAAGAGTTACGGGAGGAAAGTGGCTACTCCCTCCATCTTAGTTTACAAGTCTTGCACGAATATCTAGGCCGTCAATTTGACCAACTTAATATGAGGTATATATTTTTAAAAATATATCATTAGAAACTTTAGATGTTTACCCCACAAAAAAAACTTTAGATGTTCTATTTTCTAACGATATATTTTTTATGTTAAATAATTTATTTTATATAAGTCAAATTAACGACCTAGATACACGTGCAAGACTTCAAAACTGAGATGGAGGGAGTAGGTTAATTGCAAAATGAGCATTTAAGAAGTTTTTGGCTGTGTTAACTGAAGTGCTTGAACCCTGCATTGTGAAGGACGAATTTCACCATTTAATCTACACTAACCAAAGCCTACAACATTCTCGGTGAGAGATTTTTCCAATTACTCGCATCCATCTACTCATCTAGATTCCCCCAACCTTCTAGACATCGTTCATCATTATATTATTGTTGTTCACCGCACGCACCATCATCTGTGTAGTTTACAGACATGAAACAGATGCCGGCCGATCCTAGGGGTGTATCATTGCCACATGCTATAATTCTTCATCGAGTGTGTTTGTGAAGGATAAATATTATGATTCGGAATAATAAATGCTCTTGTTTATAGACATTATGTTTGCTATTAATCATGTGTTTAATTCATTACATTATGCCCGATTCATAATAATCATGTTTCCTCCGTAGCGAAGCACGAACATATGTGCTAGTAGACTAGCCAGAATGGGTAGTAACATAGACTTATAATGGGGAGTAACATATGTAGTAACATGAACACTTCATTTATTACGCTGTAGACTCATCTTGTCTTGAGATGTGATATTACTTATACTACTAGTAACTAGCTATGTTACCACTTTTCTCTCTTTCTTCATTTATTGCTTGCCATATTATCTATTTTATCTAGATACGTGTGATGTTACTACCTATGGCTGGCCACAGTGGGAGTAACATCACTAGTAACATCACACTTTTCAAGATAATTTTGCTTATGTGGCACATATTTAATGATGAGAGAAGCGATGGTGGTAACTTAGCTAGTTACTATAACATCATATATATCAAGACAATATGAGTCTATAGACTAATAAATGAACCATGACATGACACCACACATATGTTACTACCCACTATGGAGGTAGTAATACAACCTAGTAAAATGTGATGTTACTAGTCTAAGTTACTCCCCATTATGACTAGTCTTAGGCTAGCCATAGTGGGGTAAATTAGGTAGTAATTTAACACACCCCAAGACAATTTTACTTATGTGGCAAGTATTTAATGAGGTGAGAGGTGTTTGGAGTAACATAATATGTTACTGTAACATAGCGCTTCCTGAGGTAAAATGAGTCTATAAGGTAATAAATGAAACAATCTATGACACTACTACTATAATACTTTGCACTATTGAGGTAGTAACTTAGACTAGTCTCACATGCATGACACTAGTATAAGTTACTCCCCACTTTCTCTGCTTTTTGTCCGTTTGGGTCGGCCAGGCGGACGTGTGCGTCCGCATTTTAAAATGGGTCGGCTTGACCGCCCAACGGGGAGGCCGACCCAAATGTGCCGCCATGGAAAAATAATAATAAGTTGCATGAAATAAACATAAATAAACATAAAACATAAAGTGGCCGGTCAAACGCCGGCCAAAGTCCACCTAAATCTAATAAACATTCAATAAAACATTAAAAAAAGTCTGCGCCCGCCTGCTGCCGCCCGGCACGATGCCCTAGACGTCGTCGACCTTGCTCTTGCCCTTGCCGTCGACGCCGTCGTCGTCGGTGAGGTCGATGAAGACCGGAGCAGGGCCAGCCCACCCGAACACCGCCTGGCACGCTGCTAGGGCAACCTCCTCCGACGTCTGCTGGGGCGGAGGCATTGCGGCAAACCGCGCGCGCTCCTCCTCCGCCTCCTCGAGCCGGAGCACCTCCATGTCGCGTTGGAGCATGGCGTCGTAGCGCATCTGCTCCTCGTCGTCGGCCTGCTCCTAGCGGAGCCAGTGCTCCTTCCATCGCTCGAGGTGGGCTGCCTGTTAGGGAACGTAGTAATTTCAAAAAAATTCCTACGCACACGCAAGATCATGGTGATGCATAGCAACAAGAGGGGAGAGTGTTGTCCACGTACCCTCATAGACCGAAAGCGGAAGGGTTAGCACAACACGGTTGATGTAGTCGTACGTCTTCATGATCCGATCGATCAAGTACCGAACGTAGGGCACCTCTGAGTTCAGCACACATTCAGCCCGATGACGTCCCTCGAACTCCGATCCAGCCGAGTGTTGAGGGATAGTTTCGTCAGCACGACGGCATGGTGATGATGTTGATGTTCTACCGACGCAGGGCTTCGCCTAAGTACCGCTACAGTATTATCGAGGTGGACTATAGTGGAGGGGGGCACCGCACACGGCTAAGAGATCAATGATCTAATGTTGTGTCTCTAGGGTGCCCCCCTGCCCCTGTATATAAAGGAGCAAGGGGGTGCGGCCGGCCAGGGCATAGGCGCGCCAGGATGAGTCCTACTCCCACTGGGAGTAGGATTCCCTCCCCTTTCCTAGTTGGATTAGGACTTGGGAGGGGGGAAGAAGGAAAGAGGGGGGTCGGCCCCCTTGCCCTAAACCAATTCAGTTTGGGCTTTGGGGGGCGCGCCCCACACTTCCTTAGCTTCCCTCCTTTTCCACTAAGGCCCATGTAGGCCCATTAAGCCCCCGGGGGGTTCCGGTAACCTCCCGGTACTCTGGTAAAATCCTAATTTCACCCGGAACACTTCCGATATCCAAACATAGGCTTTTAATATATCAATCTTCATGTCTCGACCATTTCGAGACTCCTCATCATGTCCGTGATCATATCCAGGACTCCGAACAACCTTCGGTACATCAAAACATAAAACTCATAATATAACTGTCATTGTAGCATTAAGCGTGCGGACCCTACGGGTTCGAGAACTATGTAGACATGACCGAGACACGTCTCCGGTCAATAACCAATAGCGGAACCTGGATGCTCATATTGGTTCCTACATATTCTACGAAGATCTTTATCGGTCAGACCGCATAACAACATATGTTGTTCCCTTTGTCATCGGTATGTTACTTGCCCGAGATTCGATCGTCGGTATCTCAATACCTAGTTCAATCTCGTTACCGGCAAGTCTCTTTACTCGTTCTGTAATACATCATCCCGCAACTAACTCATTAGTTGTAATGCTTGCAAGGCTTAAGTGACGTGCATTACCGAGAGGGCCCAGAGATCTCCGACAATCAGAGTGACAAATCCTAATCTCGAAATATGCCAACCCAACAAGTACCTTCGGAGACACCTATAGAGTATCTTTATAATCACCCAGTTACGTTGTGACGTTTGGTAGAACACAAAGTGTTCCTCCGGTAAACGGGAGTTGCATAATCTCATAGTCATAGGAACATGTATAAGTCATGAAGAAAGCAATAGCAACAAACTAAACGATCAAATGCTATGCTAACGGAATGGGTCAAGTCAATCACATCATTCTCCCAATGATGTGATCCCGTTAATCAAATGACAACTCATGTCTATGGTTAGGAAACTTAACCATGTTTGATTAATGAGCTAGTCAAGTAGAGGCATACTAGTGACATTCTGTTTATCTATGTATTCACACATGTATTATGTTTTCGGTTAATACAATTCTAGCATGAATAATAAACATTTATCATGATATAAGGAAATAAATAATAACTTTATTATTGCCTCTAGGGCATATTTCCTTCAGTCTCCCACTTGCACTAGAGTCAATAATCTAGATTACACAGTAATGATTCTAACACCCATGGAGCCTTGGTGTTGATCATGTTTTGCTCGTGAAAGAGGCTTAGTCAGCGGGTCTGCAACATTCAGATTTGTATGTATCTTGCAAATTTTTATGTCTCCCACCTGGACTAGATCCCGGATGGAATTGAAGCGTCTCTTGATGTGCTTGGTTCTCTTGTGAAATCTGGATTCCTTTGCCAAGACAATTGCACCAGTATTGTCACGAAAGATTTTCATTGGACCCGGTGCACTAGGTATGACACCTAGATCGGATATGAACTCCTTCATCCAAACTCCTTCATTTGCTGCTTCCGAAGCAGCTATGTACTCCGCTTCACATGTAGATCCCGCCACGACGCTTTGTTTAGAACTGCACCAACTGACAGCTCCACCGTTCAATGTAAACACGTATCCGGTTTGCGATTTAGAATCGTCCGGATCAGTGTCAAAGCTTGCATCAATGTAACCGTTTACGATTAGCTCTTTGTCACCTCCATAAACGAGAAACATATCCTTAGTCCTTTTCACGTATTTCAGCATGTTCTTGACCGCTGTCCAGTGATCCACTCCTGGATTACTTTGGTACCTCCCTGCTAGACTTATAGGAAGGCACACATCAGGTCTGGTACACAACATTGCATACATGATAGATCCTATGGCTGAAGAATAGGGAACATCTTTCATTTTCTCTCTATCTTCTGCAGTGGTCGGGCATTGAGTCTTACTCAACTTCACACCTTGTAACACAGGCAAGAATCCTTTCTTTGCTTGATCCATTTTGAACTTCTTCAAAACTTTGTCAAGGTATGTGCTTTGTGAAAGTCCAATTAAGCGTCTTTATCTATCTCTATAGATCTTGATGCCCAATATATAAGCAGCTTCACCGAGGTCTTTCATTGAAAAACTCTTATTCAAGTATCCCTTTATGCTATCCAGAAATTCTATATCATTTCCAATCAACAATATGTCATCCACATATAATATTAGAAATGCTACAGAGCTCCCACTCACTTTCTTGTAAATACAGGCTTATCCAGAAGTCTGTATAAAATCAAATGCTTTGATCACACTATCAAAGCGTTTATTCCAACTCCGAGAGGCTTGCACCAGTCCATAAATGGATCGCTGAAGCTTGCACACTTTGTTAGCTCCCTTTGGATCGACAAAACCTTCCGGTTGCATCATATACAACTCTTCTTCCAGAAATCCATTCAAGAATGCAGTTTTGACATCCATCTGCCATATTTCATAATCATAAAACGCGGCAATTGCTAACATGATTCGGACAGACTTAAGCATCGCTACGGGTGAGAAGGTCTCATCGTAGTCAATCCCTTGAACTTGTCGGAAACCTTTCACAACAAGTCAAGCTTTGTAGATAGTAACATTACCGTCAGCGTCAGTCTTCTTCTTGAAGATCCATTTATTCTCAATTGCTTGCCAATCAACAGGCAAGTCAACCAAAGTCCACACTTTGTTCTCATACATGGATCTCATCTCAGATTTCATGGCCTCAAGCCATTTAGCGGAATCTAGGCTCACCACCGCTTCTTCATAGTTCGTAGGTTCATCATGATCTAGTAGCATAACTTCCAGAATAGGATTACCGTACCACTCTGGTGCAGATCTTACTCTGGTTGACCTACGAGGTTCAGTAGCAACTTGATCTAAAGTTTCATGATCATTATCGTTAACTTCCTCACTAATTGGTGTAGGTGTCACAGAAACCGTTTTCTGTGATGAACTACTTTCCAATAAAGGAGCAGGTACAGTTACCTCATCAAGTTCTATTTTCCTCCCACTCACTTCTTTCGAGAGAAACTCCTTCTCTAGAAAAACTCCAAATTTAGCAACAAAAGTCTTGCCTTCGGATCTGTGATAGAAGGTGTACCCAACAGTTTCCTTTGGGTATCCTATGAAGACACATATCTCCGATTTGGGTTCGAGCTTATCAGGTTGAAACTTTTTCACATAAGCATCGCAGCCCCAAACTTTTAGAAACAACAACTTTGGTTTCTTGCCAAACCATAGTTCATAAGGCGTCGTCTCAACGGATTTCGATGGTGCCCTATTTAACGTGAATGCGGCCGTCTCTAAAGCATTGAAAGATCGTGGATGTCGCCTAGAGGGGGGGTGAATAGGCGTTTTAAAATAATTACGCTTTAGGCTTGAACAAATGCGGAATAAACCTAGCGGTCAATTTGTCAAGCACAAAACCTAAAACAACTAGGCTCACCTATGTGCACCAACAACTTATGCTAAGCAAGATAAGCAACTATGTGATAGCAAGATATATGACAAGAAACAATATGGCTATCACAAAGTAAAGTGCATAAGTAAAGGGCTCGGGTAAGAGATAACCGAGGCACGCGGAGACGATGATGTATCCCGAAGTTCACACCCTTGCGGATGCTAATCTCCGTTTGGAGCGGTGTGGAGGCACAATGCTCCCCAAGAAGCCACTAGGGCCACCGTAATCTCCTCACGCCCTCGCACAATGCAAGATGTCGTGATTCCACTAAGGGACCCTTGAGGGCGGTCACCGAACCCGTACAAATGGCAACCCTTGGGGGCGGTCACCGAACCCGTACACTTTGGCAACCCTTGGGGGCGGTCACCGGTACCCGTCAAATTGCTCGGGGCGATCTCCACAACCTAATTGGAGACCCCGACGCTTTCCCGGAGCTTTACACCACAATGATTGAGCTCCGAACACCACCAACCGTCTAGGGCGCCAAGGCACCCAAGAGGAACAAGCTCTAGGGTGCCCAAACACCCAAGAGTAATAAGCTTCTCAAACTTCACTTCCACGTATCACCGTGGAGAACTCAAACCGATGCACCAAATGAAATGGCAAGGGCACACAGAGTGCCCAAGTCCTTCTCTCCCAATCCCACCAAAGCAACTAATGCTAGGGAAGAAAATGAGAGGAAGAACGAAAGAAGAACACGAAGAACTCCAAGATCTAGATCCAAGGGGTTCCCCTCACTTAGAGGAGAAAGTGATTGGTGGAAACGTGGATCTAGATCTCCTCTCTCTTTTCCCTCAAGAACTAGCAAGAATCATTGGAGGGATTGAAAGTTAGCAAGATCGAAGAAGGTCAACAATGGGGGAAGAACACGAGCTGAAAAGATTAGGTTCATTGGGGAAGAAGACTCCCTTTTATAGGTGGGGGCAAATCCAACCGTTATGCTCACAGCCCGCACAGAGCGGTACTACCGCTTCAAGGAGCGGTATTACTGCTAGGGCGGAAGTACCCCTTTGAAAAACAACAGCGAGGAGGCAAAAGGCCAGAAGAACCGCCGGAGCGGTACTACCGCTCGTCCTCACGGTACTACCGCAAATGGTAACGGTACTACTGCTTGCGACCGGTACTAAAAAAAATACATCCGGGCCTACCACCGCAAGACTTGGGTTGATTTTTTGGTCCGGAGCGGTACTACCGCTGTAGGAGCCGCGGTAGTACTGCTCTGGAGCGGTAGTAAAAAATTACATCCGCTCCAATTCGCGGTAGTACCGCTGCAGCCTTTTCAGAACACCAAAACTACCACAACTTTTGCGAACGGACTCCGAATTCGATGAAACCAAGTTTGTTGGAAAGCTAGCGACAAGGGCTAACACAATCTTCAAAGAAATATCAATAAGAAGCAAATGAGAAAAGTCCCATAAGAAAATGGTGAGAACCCTTCCTCGGAAAAGACCGGTAAAACCTCCAACACCGAAAACATCATAGAAGATGCATGCGAACTCCATTTTCGATGAACTCAAGTTTGTCATCAATATGACCATAAGCTCTAAGCCTCACAAAGAGAACCAAACAAGAACCAAGAAAGATGATGCAAGTATGCAATGGTTTGAGCTCTCTACTAATGATACGATCAAGCTACCAACTTGAGAGCCCCCCTTGATAGTACGGCAAACGATCCTATAACCCGGTCTCCAAACTACCACCATGAGACCGGTAAAATAGAAAACCTATCAAGGGCAAACCTTTGCCTTGCACATGGTCCACTTGAGCTAGATGATGACGATCTTGACTCCCTCAAGTTGGACCACATTTCTTGATTGTGTTGGCTTGATGAAGACTAGATGATTGCTCCCCCATAGTCCACTATGGGTGATCCACTCTTCGGCACATCTTCACAAGTCCATTGTCACCACAATGGACGGCAAGCTTCAAGCACTTGATCTCTTCGTGATGATCCACTTGAACTTGCACACGGCAATCTTGATGACGATCACCACTTGATGTCATCCTCTCCATGGGTTGAGTGATATCTTCCTCTTGACACAAGCCCATGAACACGTACCTAACCCCACGTAGAACTTTCACATAGACCATGGGTTAGTACACAAAGCACAATGGACAATGCTTACCAAACCATGGGATCACTTGATCCCTCTTGGTACATCTTCTACGCTTTGTGAGTTGATCAACTTGATTCACTCTTGACTTAGTCTTGATCAACCTTGAATCTTTCCAACTCTCTTCATTTGGATGATGTCTTGAAGGTAAACATGAATGATCACACAATCTTCTTCTTCAAGACATGCTTGCAATAAGCTCAACTCTCACATGACCAAGCTTTGGATAATTCCTTAATAGCATCTTGGTCAACACAAACTCTCCTTGAAACCAACACATGTACTCCAAGAAAAGCCTATGGACAAAACCTTCAAATATAACTCAAGGCAACCATTAGTCCATAGAGATTGTCATCAATTACCAAAACCAAACATGGGGGCACCACATGTTCTTTCAATCTCCCCCATTTTGATAATTGATGACAATCACTTTCAAGAGAGTTTATACAAGGAATTATGCATCACCATGCACTGCAACAACCAATAATGCATGCGAATGAGATGCAAAAGCTAAGGAAACATAAACCAAAGCTTCTCCACAAAACTCTCTGAAACTTCTCCCCCATTGGCATCGATTGCCAAAATGGGCGAAAAGCTTAGAGGGCCAATATAGATTGTGGTCCTCCATAAATTTAGTATTTCTTAACAAGAGAGTGGAATGCAATACACACATCCAACGGTAAATACTTGGAGGAAGACAAACTATATTGAGGCCCAAAGATTGCAAAGGGAGGATATGCCACAAAGACATAACAAAGAGAGAAACAAGCAATCAAAAGATATCTATTGAAGCAAGCTATCAAAAGATACCAATTGAACCAACTAGGCCAATGATCCTACAAGCCACATGAATAAAAGATATTATGATATGAGCAAAGGAGTGTTCTAAAGAAACTAGAGAGGCTCCCCATGATTTGTGCACACATAAGAATATTTGAATTTGGAAACAAAGTGCACAAAATTGGATCATAGCTCCCCCAAAATCAATAGAAACTTACAACAAGTGCAAGTGAGCATATAGGAAACTAAGCCTAGTACATGTAACAAACACATGGTTGAGCAATAAGTGAAAGAGGCAACTTAAGAATGGGCTCAACCAAAATGATGTGTGAGTCAAGGCAATGCACTTGAGAAGACTAATGTACGAATGAGCATTAAGCATCAATAAAGTCTTGAAAGATTGAGGCAACACAGTGCAAGGCCTATCATTCCCACACACAACAAGCAAATGGGTTCACAAGCTTACTAATAAGCATATAGAGAACCTATGCTTGTGACAACCCGCAGTGAAGATAGAATATGAAAGGCGCGTCAAGACGAGGGATGCCAATTAAGATGGCAAAAACCTCGTAAAGAAAAGCATGAGGAAAATAATGTTCACCACACAAAAGCGCATCAAGATGCAACGATAGAAGACACGCACTCAAGGCAAAAGCTTTCACGGAGCCACCAAAGAAATAACATAAGAAATACAAGGTGGACGTGAAAGAAAGGATATCATCTAGAGATGTAATTTCTCTCAAGTGTATATGGTTCTGGGTAGACTAGATCATGATGATATATATCTACAAAGAAGAATGTACACCCGAAATAGTTACAACACAAAGGAACAAGATATCCAAAAGGAAATCATACATATACTAATAAGATATTTGCTTGGAAGCATATCACATGGCTAGATATGGTCTTATAGTATATAAATGAATTCCTACCACACACACATCAAAGACATCACAACTAGCAACAAGACATCATTGTTGGGATGCTTTGAGAAAGGAAACAAGTATCACAAGAAAGAATGGATAACATGCCATGATACAACCTACACAAGGTTGATGCAAGAAATGTGTGCATGAAGTATATGAAGATACTTGTTACCGAGATAACATTGGAAGGATGTAGTAGATACCAATTGAAGGTACAAAGTAGTTCATTGATCATCCTAGCTTGACTCCAATAAGCACATGGTGACAACACCTTCCTTGTGAGTGAGTCGAGCATCCAATGCATCTCCACTTGTTCCTAGAACAATAACACAAACAAAATGGTACCCAAACTCATTGGGACCAAAGAGTTAGATAACCAACAACACATAGGACAAACTCCACATAAATATGTGCATATAGATATGAAAATGAATTTCATGCACATCTCATCCAATTTGAGACTTGGTGGAGTTCCCCCTATATATTGGGTCAAAGAAAGAAAACATGCCAAAGAAACTACAAGAAGTAAATATGCATG
Source organism: Triticum dicoccoides (assembly GCF_002162155.2). Lineage (NCBI taxonomy): Eukaryota > Viridiplantae > Streptophyta > Magnoliopsida > Poales > Poaceae > Triticum > Triticum dicoccoides. The sequence goes on along the minus strand of NC_041382.1, from coordinate 356,564,636 downwards.
CTCAAGACTTTCAAGAACCGAGACCAAAAGACAAAGAAATACCAAGCGAAGAAAAGATACCAAATGAATAAATCATCACTTGGAGGATATCCATAAAAGATACATCAAGGAATGAGATATCCATTGATACACTCAAAAAGAAAGATGTCAAACTCCCAAAAGAGAGAATGGTTCCAAACAAACCAAGCCCTCTACAAAGTTTCATGATGGCACAAAGCACCAAAAAGAAATGGCTTGCCTTCCACAAACACACACTTGATAAGGATCACAAGTTGAGTGTTTTATAGAGAATAGGATAGCTCCCCCAAGACTAGTGCATTATAGAGAATTTGCATTTGAATACAAAATGCACGAGGTGGGATCACCACTTTCACTATATCTAGAAAACACTAGACAAGGTCAAGAAATTAACAAGATCCACAAGTGGTATGGAATACAATGGGAGTTGACACAATCCTGGGCAAGAGATAAAGCAAATAAAAGCAAAGGCCAATGTAAAGATGATCAATAATTTCTACCACACATAACTGAGTACCAATTGTCAAAAGACAAGAAGTATTTGGAAATAATTCCCGGTGGTAGATAACAAGGATATCCTACATCATCTTCACTCCAAACAAAAAGCAAATTGCAACTTGTAGAGCTAACATGCCACCTAGGAACAAGATAATTTACAATATCAACACTAGGTGACAATATCTCAAATGTACACATTTTCTAGGCTAGTAATATACACATAGCATATTACTCCCCCATAATGTGATACCAATTAAGGATAAACAAGAGGCAAATAAAATGATCCAAGAAGAGATAATTAATGGACTATTTAGAATTTGAATTTCTCATGAGAAGACATACCACATGGTGACTAGATAATCTTGAAATATCAATACTATATGGTATTACTCATGTACACACATTTATAGGATTGTGAGGTGCACAAAGCACATCACTCCCCCATAATGGGATATTTCATTAATCTCTCACAAGAGCCAACTAAGAAATAAACAAGATGCAAAAAGGCTCAACACACAACACACACGTACATGATGTGCAAACCAACATACACATACTTGATTTCTCAAGATAAGCAAATTGGAAGCACAACATATACAAGCACATGCAAGGTACAAAACCACAACATGCTAAGGGGCAAGTAACTTTCAAGTAAACAATTTAAGCACGAGTTACCGCAAGGAGGAACACTGGATATAAGATAGAAACTTGATAACCCGAATTACTTGGCTTGAGACAATAAGAATGATGAAGTCCCCTTAATTCTTCATAATGTAGCCAAGTCTCCAAAGACCTCCAACAACACCTATTGATCAAGTATGAGCTAGTTGGTCCCCAACCAAGTTGGGTCCTAAGAGGTTAGTCACAATAGGCTTGGCTACCCAAATGGTTATTTGCTTCAAACCACTTTGAGTACCAACAAACTTGGCAACCACATTGCCAACCTTATCCTTCCCAAGAGAATAGACATCATCAATAATAATTGGGTTGGATAAGTTACCACTAGTGCATGAAGAAGCGAGGTGACCTTTCTCGCGACATAGGTAGCAACTTCTACTCTTCACTTTCTTCTCACTTGATTTCTCAACTTGAGAAGCATAAGCTTGAGTCTTCTTGGGAAGAGGCTTTTCTTCAACTTGAGGTTGAGAATGAGAGTGAACTTGTGGCCGCTTCCCTTGTTGCTTGTCACTAATGGGCTTCTTCTTCAATGGGCAAGATCTAACATGATGCCCTTCTACTTTGCACTTGAAGCAAACAATCTTGGCCGAATTCTTGACTTGTTCTTGACCCTTCGTTTTGTTCACCTTGGACTTCTTCTTCTTGTTGGAGTTGAATCCAAGTCCACCTTTGTCATTGGGGGATTTTTGCACACTCAAGATATTGTTGAGAATTTCCCTTCATGACTCTTTTCCAAGTCTTTCTTCAAAGAAGTGACTTGGGCCTTGAGCTCTTTGATTTCCTCTACATGGTTAGTCTCAACACAAGTACTAGAGGAAGTATAAGCTTCATCGTTAGAGCAACAAGGTAAGGAAAGCAATTCATCACAAGATGTACCAACATTGTGAGTAGATGAATTACTAGGACTAGCACATGGCAACATAGCATTTTGACTAGAAGTAGTGCTAGTATCCACATGAGGCTCGCTAGATGTTACCTTAGCAATCATGGCCTCATGAGCTAACTTTAGCACATTATGGGATACTAGAAGATCATCATGAGAGCTTGTGAGCTTTACATGATTTTCTTCCAACATCCCATAATTTCTAGATAGCAAATCAAGTTGAGCCCTTAGCTCAACATTCTCCTTCAATATGGATGCTTCAGAAGAGATAGAGTAAGTAGCACAAGCATCATCATTAAGAGGAGAAGACAACTGGGCAAGCTCTTTTGAATACGAAGCTTTAAGTTGAGCATGAGACTCGGTGAATTTGATGAACTCACTCTTAATGACCCTTGATCCATTTTTGAGGTGCTCAAAGTTCTCAAGGAGTTTAGCATGCACAACTTCAAGCTCCTCATTTTTAGTTTCAAAATCATTGGCCACCTCAAGAGCTCTATCACGAGATTCCCTCACTCTAGATAATTCTAGAGCAAAAGTCTCCTCAAGAGATTCCTTGGTGGTTTGTTCAAGTTCAAGAGCTTGAGAGAGGTCCGCAATCTCATTAGCGTAATCACGCTTATGACCTTCCATTTTATGAATGGTGACCTCAAGCTCCTCAAGACGAGATTCCAACTCATCAATATATTTCTTGCCTTTAATGGCAATAGACATGATTTCCATGAAGTTGGAACGAGCAAGTTTATTTTTGTGAAGAGCTTTAAAAATCATTTCCCCCTTAGTTTTTAAGGAGGCAACATTATCATTCTCTTTATCATTATCCTCATCATCATTAGCATCAACATTATCATCAAGAGACATATTGGGGTACAAAGTAGGAGATACCTTTGACGCCTTAGCCATAAGGCAAAAAGCAGTAGATGATGATGTAGGATCCCTTGAGGCACCATTAAACACCACATCTTGTTCCAGGAGTGTTGGGTTTCCTCTACATTGTTAGCACAACAATTCGAGGAAATATATGTATTTTTATCATGGCAACAAGACATAGTACACATATCATCATGAGATTTAGTTAAGCAATTTATACATGATATGCAAGGACTATCAACACAAGCATGTGAAACATTTGGAGTGCTCGAAGTGTTAAAGCCCAAAGAAGGATCATTGTAATAAGATAGTGATGAAGGATCATCCACAATAAGCATACTATCATCATTGCAATGACCAAGACTACTCACCATATCATTACCTTGTGGCAAACCACATGTAGGTGAAGTAGAAGAAGTTGAGAAGACTATACGACCGGAGGTGGAGGGAGAACAATCATGCCCACAAATCTTGGACACGCCATATTTGTCTTGAAGCTTCATCCATAACTCATGAGCATCCCGGAACGGCATGAGTTGAAATAAAACTACGTTGCTCAAAGCATCGAAAAGCACATTAGAAGCTTGAGCATTGAGATAAGAGTTTTTCTCATCCTTTAAAGATAATATTAGGGGATCCTTTGGAGGAGAAAAACCCATATCTAAAATTCCTTCTAAATTTGGGTCCATGACCCTAAAGAGATTAAGCATGCGAATTACCCAAACATCAAAATTTGTGCCATCAAAACTAAGAGTGTCAGAGAATCCTAATCCCCTAGTCGACATGTTTACTCTCTAGGCGGTAAAGCCTAAAAAGAGACACGAGGCTCTGATACCAATTGAAAGATCGTGGATGTCGCCTAGAGGGGGGGGTGAATAGGCGTTTTAAAATAATTACGGTTTAGGCTTGAATAAATGCGGAATAAACCTAGCGGTTAATTTGTCAAGCACAAAACCTAAAACAACTAGGCTCACCTATGTGCACCAACAACTTATGCTAAGCAAGATAAGCAACTATGTGATAGCAAGATATATGACAAGAAACAATATGGCTATCACAAAGTAAAGTGCATAAGTAAAGGGCTCGGGTAAGAGATAACCGAGGCACGCGGAGACGATGATGTATCCCGAAGTTCACACCCTTGCGGATGCTAATCTCCGTTTGGAGCGGTGTGGAGGCACAATGCTCTCCAAGAAGCCACTAGGGCCACCGTAATCTCCTCACGCCCTCGCACAATGCAAGATGCCGTGATTCCACTAAGGGACCCTTGAGGGCGGTCACCGAACCCGTACAAATGGCAACCCTTGGGGGCGGTCACCGAACCCGTACACTTTGGAAACCCTTGGGGGCGGTCACCGATACCCGTCAAATTGCTCGGGGCGATCTCCACAACCTAATTGGAGACCCCGACGCTTGCCCGGAGTTTTACACCACAATGATTGAGCTCCGAACACCACCAACCGTCTAGGGCGCCAAGGCACCCAAGAGGAACAAGCTCTAGGGTGCCCAAACACCCAAGAGGAATAAGCTTCTCAAACTTCACTTCCACGTATCACCGTGGAGAACTCAAACCGATGCACCAAATGCAATGGCAAGGGCACACGGAGTGCCCAAGTCCTTCTCTCCCAATCCCACCAAAGCAACTAATGCTAGGGAAGAAAATGAGAGGAAGAACGAAAGAAGAACACGAAGAACTCCAAGATCTAGATCCAAGGGGTTCCCCTCACTTAGAGGAGAAAGTGATTGGTGGAAACGTGGATCTAGATCTCCTCTCTCTTTTCCCTCAAGAACTAGCAAGAATCATTGGAGGGACTGAGAGTTAGCAAGCTCGAAGAAGGTCAACAATGGGGAAGAACACGAGCTGAAAAGATTAGGTTCATTGGGGAAGAAGACTCCCTTTTATAGGTGGGGAAAAATCCAACCGTTATGCTCACAGCCCGCACAGAGCGGTACTACCGCTCCAAGGAGCGGTACTACCGCTAGGGCGGAAGTACCCCTTAGAAAAACAACAACGAGGAGGCAAAAGGCCAGAAGAACCGCCAGAGCGGTACTACCGCTCGTCCTCACGGTACTTCCGCTCGACCTCACGGTACTACCGCAAATGGTAGCGGTACTACTGCTTGCGACCGGTACTACCGCAAATGGTAGCGGTACTACTGCTTGCGATCGGTACTAAAAAAAATACATCCGGGCCTACCACCGCAAGACTTGGGATGAGTTTTTGGTCCAGAGCGGTACTACCGCTGTAGGAGCCACGGTAGTACTACTCTGGAGCGGTAGTAAAAAATTACATCCGCTCCAATTCGCGGTAGTACCGCTGCAGCCTTTTCACAACACCAAAACTGTCATAACTTTTGCAAACGGACTCCGAATTCGATGAAACCAAGTTTGTTGGAAAGCTAGCGACAAGGGCTAACACAATCTTCAAAGAAATATCAATAAGAAGCAAATGAGAAAAGTCCCATAAGAAAATGGTGAGAACCCTTCCTCGGAAAAGACTGGTAAAACCTCCAACACCGAAAACATCATAGAAGATGCATGCGAACTCCGTTTTCGATGAACTCAAGCTTGTCATAAAGATGACCATAAGCTCTAAGACTCACAAAGAGAACCAACAAGAATCAAGAAAGATGATGCAAGGATGCAATGGTTTGAGCTCTCTACTAACAATATGATCAAGCTACCAACTTGAGAGCCCCCCTTGATAGTACGGCAAATGATCCTATAACCCGGTCTCCAAACTACCACCATGAGACTGGTAAAATAGAAAACCTATCAAGGGAAAACCTTTGCCTTGCACATGGTTCACTTGAGCTAGATGATGACGATCTTGACTCCCTCAAGTTGGACCACCTTTCTTGATTGTGTTGGCTCGATGAAGACTAGATGATTGCTCCCCCATAGTCCACTATGGGTGAGCCACTCTTCGGAACATCTTCACAAGTCCATTGTCACCACAATGGACGGCAAGCTTCAAGCACTTGATCTCTTCGCGATGATCCACTTGAACTTGCACACGGCAATCTTGATGACGATCACCACTTGATGTCATCCTCTCCATGGGTTGAGTGATATCTTCCTCTTGACACAAGCCCATGAACACGTACCTAACCCCACGTAGAACTCTCACATAGACCATGAGTTAGTACACAAAGCACAATGGACAATGCTTACCAAACCATGGGATCACTTGATCCCTCTCGGTACATCTTTTATGCTTTGTGAGTTGATCAACTTGATTCACTCTTGACTTAGTCTTGATCAACCTTGAATCTTTCCAACTCTCTTCATTTGGATGATGTCTTGAAGGTAAACATGAATGATCACACAATCTTCTTCTTCAAGACATGCTTGCAATAAGCTCAACTCTCACATGACCAAGCTTTGGATAATTCCTTAATAGCACCTTGGTCAACACAAACTCTCCTTGAAACCAACACATGTACTCCAAGAAAATCCTATGGACAAAACCTTCAAATATAACTCAAGTCAACCATTAGTTCATAGAGATTGTCATCAATTACCAAAACCAAACATGGGGGCACCACATGTTCTTTCAAGCATAACCCCAAAACGATAGCGCTAAATCTGTAAGAGACATCATAGATCGCACCATATCTAGTAAAGTACGATTACGACGTTCGGACACACCATTACGCTGTGGTGTTCCGGGTGGCGTGAGTTGCGAAATTATTCCGCATTGTTTCAAATGTAGACCAAACTCGTAACTCAAATATTCTCCTCCACGATCAGATCGTAGAAACTTTATTTTCTTGTTACGATGATTTTCAACTTCACTCTGAAATTCTTTGAACTTTTCAAATGTTTCAGTTTTTGCTTCATTAAGTAGATATACACATATCTGCTTAAATCATCTGTGAAGGTGAGAAAATAATGATATCCACCACGAGCCTCAACATTCATAGGACCACATACATTTGTATGTATGATTTCCGACAAATCTGTTGCTCTCTCCATAGTTCCGGAGAACGGCGTTTTAGTCATCTTGCCCATGAGGTACGGTTCGCAAGCACCAAGTGATTCATAATCAAGTGGTTCCAAAAGTCCATCAGTATGGAGTTTCTTCATGCGCTTTACACCAATATGACCTAAACGGCAGTGCCACAAATAAGTTGCACTATCATTATCAACTCTGCATCTTTTGGGTTCAACATTATGAATATGTGTGTCACTACTATCGAGATTCAATAAGAATAGACCACTCTTCACGGGTGCATGACCATAAAAGATATTACTCATATAAATAGAACAACCATTATTCTCTGATTTAAATGAATAACTGTCTCGCATCAAACAAGATCCAGATATAATGTTCATGCTCAATGCTGGCACCAAATAACAATTATTTAGATCTAATACTAATCCTGAAGGTAGATGTAGAGTTAGCGTGCCGACTGCGATCACATCGACTTTGGAATCATTTCCCACGTGCATCGTCACCTCATCCTTAGCCAATCTTCGCTTAATCCGTAGCCCCTGTTTCGAGTTGTAAATATTAGCAACAGAACCAGTATCAAATACCCAGGTGCTACTGCGAGCATTAGTAAGGTACATATCAATAACATGTATATCACATATACCTTTGTTCACCTTGCCATCCTTCTTATCCGCCAAATACTTGGGGCAGTTCCGCTTCCAGTGACCAGTCTACTTGCAGTAGAAGCACTCAGTTTTAGGCTTAGGTCCAGACTTGGGTTTCTTCTCTTGAGCAGCAACTTGCTTGTTGTTCTTCTTGAAGTTCCCCTTCTTCTTCCCTTTGCCCTTTTTCTTGAAACTAGTGGTCTTGTTGACCATCAACACTTGATGCTCCTTCTTGATTTCTACCTCCGTAGCCTTTAGCATTGCGAAGAGCTCGGGAATTCTTTTATTCATCCCTTGCATATTATAGTTCATCACGAAGCTCTTGTAGCTTGGTGGCAGTGATTGAAGAACTCTGTCAATGACACTATCAACCGGAAGATTAACTCCCAGTTGAGTCAAGTGATTATGGTACCCAGACATTGTGAGTATATGTTCACTAACAGAACTATTCTCCTCCATCTTGCAGCTATAGAACTTATTGGAGACTTCATATATCTCAATCCAGGAATTTTCTTGAAATATTAACTTCAACTCCCGGAACATCTCATATGCTTCATGACGTTCAAAACGTCGTTGAAGTCCAGGTTCTAAGCCGTAAAGCATGGCACACCGAACTATCGAGTAGTCATCAGCTTTGCTTTGCCAGACGTTCTTAGCGTCGTCAGTTGCATCAGCAGCAGGCCTGGCACTCAGCGGTGCTTCCAGGACGTAAGTCTTCTGTGCAGCAATGAGGATAATCCTCAAGTTACGGACCCAGTCCGTGTAATTGCTACCATCATCGTTCAACTTTGCTTTCTCAAGGAACGCATTAAAATTCAAGGAACAACAACACGGGCCATCTATCTACAATCAACATAGACAAGCAAGATACTATCAGGTACTAAGTTCATGATAAATTTAAGTTCAATTAATCATATTACTTAAGAACTCCCACTTAGATAGACATCCCTCTAATCCTCTAAGTGATCACATGATCCAAATCAACTAAACCATGTCCGATCATCACGTGAGATGGAGTAGTTTCAATGGTGAACATCACTATGTTGATCATATCTACTATATGATTCACGCTCGACCTTTCGGTCTCCGTCTTTCGAGGCCATATCTGTTATATGCTAGGCTCGTCAAGTTTAACCTGAGTATTCCGCGTGTGCAACTAATTTGCACCCGTTGTATTTGAACGTAGAGCCTATCACACCCGATCATCATGTGGTGTCTCAGCACGAAGAACTTTCGCAATGGTGCATACTCAGGAAGAACACTTATACTTTGATAATTTAGTGAGGGATCATCTTATAATGCTATCGTTAATCAAAGAAAGATAAGATGCATAAAAGATAAACATCACATGCAATCAATATAAGTGATATGATATGGCCATCATCATCTTGTGCTTGTGATCTCCATCTCCGAAGCACTGTCATGATCACCATCGTCACCGGCGCGACACCTTGATCTCCATCGTAGCATCGTTGTCGTCTCGCCAATCTTATGCTCCCACGACTATCGCTACCGCTTAGTGATAAAGTAAAGCATTACAGGGCTATTGCATTGCATACAATAAAGCGACAACCATATGGCTCCTGCCAGTTGCCGAAAACTTCGGTTACAAAACATGATCATCTCATACAATAAAAATTAGCATCATGTCTTGACCATATCACATCACAACATGCCCTGCAAAAATAAGTTAGACGTCCTCTACTTTGTCGTTGCAAGTTTTACGTGGCTGCTACGGGCTTAGCAAGAACCGTTCTTACCTACGCATCAAAACCACAACGATAGTTTGTCAAGTTGATGATGTTTTAACCTTCGCAAGGACCGGGCGTAGCCACACTCGATTCAACTAAAGTTGAAGAAACTGACACCCGCCAGCCACATGTGTGCAAAGCACGTCGGTAGAACTAGTCTCGCGTAAGCGTACGCGTAATGTCGGTCCGGGCCGCTTCATCCAACAATACCGCCGAACCAAAGTATGACATGCTGGTAAGCAGTATGACTTATATCGCCCACAACTCACTTGTGTTCTACTCGTGCATATGACATCTACGCATAAAACCTGGCTCGGATGCCACTGTTAGGGAACGTAGTAATTTCAAAAATTTCCTACGCACACGCAAGATCATGGTGATGCATAGCAACGAGAGGGGAGAGTTGTCCACGTACCCTCGTAGACTGAAAGCGGAAGCGTTAGCACAACGCAGTTGATGTAGTCGTACGTCTTCATGATCCGACCGATCAAGTACCGAACGTACGGCACCTCCGAGTTCAGCACATGTTCAACCCGATGACGTCCCTCGAACTCCGATCCAGCCGAGTGTTGAGGGAGAGTTTTGTCAGCACGACGGCGTGGTGACGATATTGATGTTCTACCGACGCAGGGCTTCGCCTAAGTACCGCTACAGTATTATCGAGGTGGACTATAGTGGAGGGAGGCACCGCACACGGCTAAGAGATCAATGATCTAATGTTGTGTCTCTAGGGTGCCCCCTGCCCCTGTATATAAAGGAGCAAGGGGGGTGCGGCCGGCCAGGGCACAGGCGCGTGATACGTCTCCAACGTATCTATAATTTTTGATTGCTCCATGCTACTTTATCTACTGTTTTGGACTATATTGGGCTTTATTTTCCACTTTTATATTATTTTTGGGACTAACCTATTAACCGGAGGCCCAGCCCAGATTTGCTGTTTTATGCCTATTTCAGTATTTCGAGGAAAAGGAATATCAGACGGAGTCAAAACGGAACGAAATCAACTGGAGAAGTTATTTTTGGAAGGAAACCCACCTGATGGACTTGGACTCCACGTTAGAAGATACAGGAGGTGCTCACGAGGGTGGGGGGCGCACCCTCCCCCTGGGTGTGCCCCCCTGCCTCGTGGGGCCCCCGTAGCTCCACCGACGTACTCCTTTCACCCATATATACCTACGCACTCTAAAACTTTCAGAACAGAACCTAGATCGGGAGTTCCGCCGCCGCAAGCCTCCAGAGCCACGAAAAACCAATCGGGACCCCTTTCCGGTACCCTGCCGGAGGGGGATCCATCTCCGGTGGCCATCTTCATCATCCCGGCGCTATCCATGACGAGGAGGGAGTAGTTCACCCTCGGGGCTAAGGGTATGTACCAGTAGCTATGTGTTTGATCTCTCTCTCTCGTGTTCTCTCTCGTGTTCCCTCTATGGCACGATCTTGATGTATCCCGAGCTTTGCTATTGTAGTTGGATCTTATGATGTTTCTCCCCCTCTACTCTCTTGTGATGAATTGAGTTTCCCATTTGAAGTTATCTTATCGGATTGAGTCTTTATGAGAACACTTGTTGTATGTCTTGGTGATCAACTTGCGGGTTTCGTGACATTGGGAACCTATGCATAGGGGTTGGCACACGTTCTTGATTCTCCGATAGAAACTTTGGGGCACTATTTGAAGTACTTTTATGTTGGTTGGATAAATCTGAGATTGTGTGATGCATATCGTATAATCATGCCCACTTGAGGTGACAATGGAGTATCTAGGTGACATTTGGGTTTTGGTTGATTTGTATCTTAAGGTGTTATTCCAGTACGAACTCTTTTATAGATTGATCCGAAAGAATAGCTTTGTGGTGGTTTCGTACCCGACCATAATCTCTACGTTTGTTCTCCGCTATTAGTGGCTTTGGAGTGACTCTTTGTCGCATGTTGAGGGCTTGTCATATGATCTATCTATGTTATTATTGTTGAGAGAACTTACACTAGTGAAAATATGAACCCTAGGCCTTGTTTCCTATCATTGAAATACCGTTTACGCTCACTTTTACCGCTCGCTACCTTGCTGTTTTTATATTTTCAGATTACAAAAACCCATATCTACCATCCATATTGCACTTGTATCACCATCTCTTCGCCGAACTAGTGCACCTATACAATTTACCGTTGTATTGGGTGTGTTGGGGACACAAGAGACTTTTTGTTATTTGGTTGCAGGGTTGTTTGAGAGAGACCATCTTCCTCCTACGCCTCTCGCGGATTGATAAACCTTAGGTCATCCACTTGAGGGAAATTTGCTACTGTCCTACAAACCTGTGCACTTGCAGGCCCAACAACGTCTACAAGAAGAAGGTTGTGTAGTAGACATCAGCGCGCCAGGAGGAGTCCTACTCCCACTGGGAGTAGGACTCCCTCCCCTTTCCTAGTTGGATTAGGACTTGGGAGGGGGGAAGAAGGAAAGAGGGGGGCCGGCCCCCTTGCCCTAAACCAATTCGGTTTGGGCCTTGGGGGGGGCGCGCCCCACACTTCCTTGGCTTCCCTCCTTTTCCACTAAGGCCCATTAAGCCCCCGGGGGGTTCGGGTAACCTCCCGGTACTCCGGTAAAATCCCGATTTCACTCGGAACACTTTCGATATTCAAACATAGGCTTCCAGTATATCAATCTTCATGTCTCGACCATTTTGAGACTCCTCGTCATGTCCGTGATCATATCCGGGACTCCGAACAACCTTCGGTACATCAAAACATAAAACTCATAATATAACTGTCATCGTAGTGTTAAGCCTGCAGACCCCACGGGTTCGAGAACTATGTAGACATGACCGAGACACGTCTCCGGAAAATAACCAATATCGGAACCTGGATGCTCATATTGGTTCCTACATATTCTATGAAGATCTTTATCGGTCAGACCGCATAACAACACACGTTGTTCCCTTTGTCATCGGTATGTTACTTGCCCGAGATTCGATCGTCGGTATCTCAATACCTAGTTCAATCTCGTTACCGGCAAGTCTCTTTACTCGTTCTGTAATACATCATCCCGCAACTAACTCATTAGTTGCAATGCTTGCAAGGCTTAAGTGATGTGCATTACTGAGAGGGCCCAGAGATACCTCTCCGACAATCGGAGTGACAAATCCTAATCTCGAAATACGCCAACCCAATAAGTACCTTCGGAGACACCTGTAGAGCACCTTTATAATCACCCAGTTACGTTGTGACGTTTGGTAGCACACAAAGTGTTCCTCTGGTAAACGGGAGTTGCATAATCTCATAGTCATAGGAACATGTATAAGTCATGAGGAAAGCAATAACAACAAACTAAACGATCAATTGCTATGCTAACGAAATGGGTCAAGTCGAATGATGTGATCCCGTTAATCAAATGACAACTCATGTCTATGGTTAGGAAACTTAACCATCTTTGATTAATGAGCTAGTCAAGTAGAGGCATACTAGTGACATTCTGTTTGTCTATGTATTCACACATGTATTATGTTTCTAGTTAATACAATTCTAGCATGAATAATAAATATTTATCATGATATAAGGAAATAAATAATAACTTTATTATTGCCTCTAGGGCATATTTCCTCCATCGCCTCCTCCTCCGGCGTCGCAGCGAAGTGGACGGGAGGCGCGCTCACCCACTTGCGGTACTGACCCGTCCACGAGTAGGCCTTCTCTGGCCAAGTGAGTGGAGGCGGGGAGCGCTTACGCGTCGCCCAAGTGGGTGGAGGCGGGGAGCGACAACGTGACATCGGGGTACAACAATGGTTGCCTGTACTCCTAGTGCCATCGCGCTTGGTGCACCGGGATGTGCAGGCACTGGCGACCAGAGCGGAAACGCGTCGCTGCTGGAGGAGGAGGGGGAAGGGGAGCACGGGAGGACGAGGCGCCGGGGGTGCCCTTGCCCTTGCCATTGTTGCTGCCGAAGAGGCCCATGGCTAGGGTTTGCGGTCGCCGGCGAGGAAGCAAAGGTAGTGGTGGGGGGGGGTCAGATGTGGACGGGAGAAGTGGATGAGGCCGACCCCGCCGCACGCGTGGCTAAAAAAAGACGCTTCCACTGGCTGACGCGTGGACCCGCTGTCGGTGGTCGTCATAAATAAGACGACCGGTGGCGGTTGGGTGACCGCCAAGTGGGGATGCGGCAGACGGCGAGGAGACGCGCAGCGTGTCCACTTCGCGTCCGCGCCGACGCATACCAAGTGCAATTTTGGGCCGGAAATGGGTCGACGCGGACACCAGGCGGACACGATTTGAGTTTGGGTCGACGCGTTGGGCCGCCACTTTTGTCCGCGTCGATCCAAACGAACGCGGGCGGACGAAATGGGTCGCCCCATTGGAGTTGCTCTTACTCCCACTATGAGTAGTCATAGGAAACAATTGGCCCTGTTTGGTTCGGCTGTGGATTTCTAAAAGCAAACCAACTGATACAGTTTTTTTTTCAGATTTTGGCCCGCAGCGAAATCAGATTTTGAAAAGCACGTCCTAAGCTGCTTTCGTTTTTGGTTCAGATTTTGATAATGGATTTTTGAAATCGGATTCTACTGGGTTTGTTCTTTGATTCAGATTCTGGGTGACAGCGGAATCCATAAAGGGGCGAAGGCAGCCTCGGATTCCGCTCCGGCGGACCGGCCCTCGTCACTCCGTGCGATAGTTGCCGTTTGTCCTAATCAAACCGATCCATTTCCTCTCCAACAAGTTGACTCATTTCACCGCTGCTCCGAGCGTATAATCCTTAATTAGCAACCACCGACGGCCGCAATTACCTCCCACCCCCGCCCCACCCCTCGTAAACCCCGATTCCTCGATCGAATCTAGAGCACAGGTGAAGAGGAGGTAGCCGGCGGCGGGCGAGCGGCCAAGTCTCTCAGGTGTCTTCGACGATGGGGTTCATCTCGGGGGTGGTGATGGGGTTGGTGGTCGGCGTCGTGATCATGGCCGGGTGGAGCCGCGTGATGCAGCGGCGCAGCAGGAAGCGCGTCGCCAAGGTTCGGCCGGTCTCACGCGCGCCAGCGCCATCTTCAATCCTCTTGCCACTCCAGTTGGATTGCTCGCGGTTACTGCTAGGCGTACTGCGAAGCTCGTTTTGCGGTTGCGACTTTTCATTTATTTGTGAAGCGAACATTTACAGGCTGCGGATATCAAGGTCCTTGGGTCTCTTGGCAGGGAGGACCTCAAGAAGCTCTGCGGCGACAATTTCCCCGAGTGGATATCCTTCCCACAGTATGAGCAGGTTAGCACTAGTTCAACTGATTTGTCTTTAGTGCGATTTTAGTCGTGTGTTTGTTAACTACTCCCTCCGTAAAGAAATATAAGAGCATTTAGATCACTATTTTGGTGATCTAAACACTCTTATATTTCTTTACAGAGGGACTACATACAAGAGAAACTAGAATTCACGGACTTGACCACTGGATTCACGAGTGGTAGACTGTAGTACTTGGAATGTCTGTCTTGGAAAGGTTTTTTCTTCACTTAAGTTATATGTACATGTAGGCATCTCGAGATGCAAGTGTAGGTGGACCTAGGCAGGTCTGGTACGATTTTCTTGTTTGATGACCTCGATGAATTACTATTGAAGCCTGTTAGATATTATGTACTCCCTCCATTCCATAACGTGCGCATACAGATGTTTTGAAAGTCAAACCTCACAAATATGGAATGCCAAACATATATCATTAGATTCATCATAACATGTAGTTCCATATTTTATGTATTTTGTACTGTAGATACAAATAGTTTTCTCTATAAACTTGGTCAAAGTTTGACTTTTCGAATCAGAGGGAGTATCACATTGATGCAGAGGCCGGAGTTTCAATCTCCTTTTCGAAAAAGGTGTCAGATGTCTGAATCACTGAAGGTTTGGGCGCCCTGTCAAATTCAACTTCTTCCGCATCTTTGGATCTCCTTCTCTTCCGAATCCTCTTCAATCCCTTGCCCATCTTCTCCCCCCGAGGCATCCTCCTCCTACCACCTCACCACTCCCCCTTTCTCTTCTGTGCATTTGCATAGAACTCTCCCACCACCTGGGACTGAGTGCACACCCAAGCTTTTTTACTCGCCCACTAGATGCCGACTAATCGCCGAGCCGGTGCATCAAAAGGTTGTGACCAGGCGATTAATGGTGACTAATCACTGACAAGATCAGGCTAATCACTGAGCTGGAGGCATCGTGACTCGACGTGACTCCGCGGCACAAAAACCTTGACCGCACCGCACCACCTCCTTGCACTACCATACCACGTCTCGTACAATGCCTACACATGCCAGTGCTGCCCTGCCCACTCTAATATCCACTCCTTTCTTAGGCCATCATCACTTGCCGCCCATGGCTGATGGTGCGCTGTGCCTCCATGCCTACAACCGACCTTGCTACTGCCTCCATGCCTACAACCGACCTTGCTACTGCCTCCATGAGGGCACTAATAAATCCGTCTAGTGAACATGATCAAATCTCTTGATGGAACTCAAGAAGAGGAGAAAAAGAAGGAACGTAAGGATCTTACATCAAACGTATCTGGATCGACAGCTAGATCGTCTCACTGACTCACTCAATGATGCCCAAATAGAAAGACTTTTAATAAAGTAATATACCATGATAGGCTAACATGCAGTAATTACATGAAGGGGTAATATTTTAAAGCTCAAGAATTGTTGGTTTGTATTTGCCTAAAGACGAGGACATTTCTGTGAGGTGGAGCTTCTATCATCTTCTGCTAAGTAAATTTTGTACGCGCAGCTAGTTTATGAGAAACTGTTCATGCTTACTTCATTTCTCAACATGATCAATGGATATTCTGCCTACATTTTCTGTCCCCACAGGTGAAATGGCTGAACAAGCATCTCAGCAAACTTTGGCCTTTTGTTTCACAAGTAAGATTTTCTTTTGGCTCTTAAGAAAATTTAGAGTAACGTAAATGATAAAATACTTTGCCAATTGGAAAATCCTGCTTGCTAGTAACGGACATGTGGTGTCCCTTTATAGCAATTTCGGTCCCTTAGTGTATGTTGTTTCAGCAAGCTGTTGAACTACAGACTGGTTGTTCTTTAATTTTCTGTGCATTCCAGTCCTGGCATTTCATGGGGTATGTTTGATATTCTTTTTGGTTATGTTGATTATGTTGTTAACTTCCTATTACTAGCACAAAACAGCTTGAAATTTTCTCTCACTTTTGTTGCTGCACCGCGAAGATTTACTGAGTGTAACAAAATGATTTTGGCATTTGGAGTATCCCTTCTTTATTCAATCTTTGCATCCTAGACTTGATGATCACGGTCATGAACATAGCACCTTCTATGCTATTAAGAGCCTATTAAATGTTGTTTGGAGATTCAACTTTGGTGCTGGTCACACCAATTATCATATTTGTATGTATGGATACTATGTCAAAATAATATACTTCAAATTATTTATAGTTTCCACAAAGTGAAATGGTGTCCTAAGCCGTTTCCTTCTGGCCACTGGTAAATAGCATGAATGTGTTGATCAAGACGAATGGTTGTATTCTTTGTTTTAATACAACCCCGTATTCCTGTGCACCTAAGGTTTTTTTTTCTGTTTTTTATTCTACAGTAATGTCTATATGCCATGTGTGTACTACTAAGTACTAACTATATTTCTCTTTTGGTTTAGGCTGCAACTGCAGTTGTTAAGGAATCTGTTGAACCCCTGCTAGATGATTATCGACCTCCAGGAATAAAATCTCTGAAGTTCAACAAATTCTCTCTTGGAAATGTCTCGCCAAAGATCGAAGGTCTCATTTTTTGTTTTTCGGATTCTCTAGTATCTAGAATGCACTGATACAGATATGTGTATCAATATCGGGCTGATACGGATACGTAAATTCACCATTTTGGAAAAGCACCAATACGGGGATATGTTTTACTATTTTCTTTTTTCTCCAAAAAAGTGTATAGAAGCTAGGAACAACAACTGATTTCTCTATAACTGTAACATGGCTCCACAATTGTGCCCTTAGGTTGGTAGGTTGAGTAGAAGGATCCATCAGGATTAGAGGAGATGAGATCATGAGGGGAGAAAGGAGAAAAGGAAGTGAGCTTATCTACGACTGTCAGCTGAACGGCTCAGTGTACATACCTTGGGAGGTTGTGCCGACCTCAATCGTTGAGCTAGGGGCTAACGCCCACCGGGGAGATGCGCGAGTCGGTGTTGCATCGGCTGCTGCTGCTGGGGTGCGGTCACCACCGTTGCCACATAAGTTGTCGTTGTCAGTCTTTTTCTTAAGGTAGTCTTTTTCTTAAGGTGGTTTCGGTGCTGGAGTTCTGGTCGCTGTTGTAGTCGCTAATGGCGCCATACTCATAGTTGGCGTAGAGAGCTGTTTGTGGTGCCGACTAGCCGGTGTGGAGGAGCTGTGTCTCTCATAGCAGGAGGAGCGACCTGGTTTGCATGAAGGTAGGGAAGGGAACCTAAACGGTGACAAGGGTCGAGACGTCAGCAAAGCGTGAGTTGAGGCCACATAGGTAGTCTTGCACGAGCGTCTGGTCGGTCATGGGTTGCCTGACGTCTAGAAGTGTTCCATAGAACGACTTAAGGAGATGACACTAGGCGGTGATGGTGAGATTGCCTTGGGTGAGAACACACAACTCCGCCCCGACTTAGAAGGCGTGGGTGAGCGTCTATGCCTCATGGGCGGTTGGTTCTCCACCATGATGATGTCGAAGACATCCTTGATGATGGGGCCATACAACCTTGGAGAAGTTCGGCAGCCAGGGTGTCATCATAGACATGACTGGTGAGCTCGTACTTGCCGAAAAGGACGTTGATGAGCATGCTCCACTTCGAGAAGTGGAGGCCTCGAGGTAGAGGATGTCGGGGACATTGACGGCGAGTGAGGCCGACGATGTAGCCGGGACCATGGCGGAGGAGAGTGCCGCGGTCGTTGCGTAGAGCCGGGCGGGCGAGGACAGCACACCCATGGTAAATGAGGTGTTCATGGTTTTTGTTTTTGAAAAGGAGGATAACCCCCAGTCTCTGCATCGAGCAACGCACACATCCATCTTTATTGTATTATTCAACATAGTTTGACAAAATAAATACATGGATCAACCCAAAACCACCTTCCTGGGGATCAAAGTCGCTACACGTACTAGTTTGATGATGTGCCCTTACCACACACCATCTAATCCGGTGGCCCCACCAAGCCGCCCCACGGCGAGCAGAGATCACCAACCGTTCTAGCAGAGTCGCTACACCTACTAGTTTGATGATGTGCCCTTACCATGCACCATCTAATCCGGTGGCCCCACCAAGCCGCCCCACGGCGAGCAGAGATCACCAACCGTTCTAGCAGACCCTCAGCATGCACCGTATGCGCACGCTCCATCTTCTGCCATCCCAATTTCTAGAGAGATCAATGCATTAACCTTGCCAGGCCCAACCGCCGTCGACGCCACCACGACACCAAACAATGCCACGACCCTGCGCGCGTCCATCAACACACGCCCATCATCGAGACCCCGCTGCGCCAGGCCGCCGAGACCGCGTCACTGACGCGGTAGATGCCACACCGCACAACCTCCTGATCCAGATCGCCACCAATGCCAACCCAATGGTGTCCACGAGCAACCTATCTCCCAAGGCGGCGCCTTCAAGAAGGGAACGACTCCGAAGGCGCCGTCCTTGCCCGCCGCAGTTAGGGCTTTCATCTGAGAGACAAATGATGGGATGGAGGTAGTAGCAGAACTGACGAACGTCTCCATGGAGGAAAAACAGCGCCCTTGGGTGTGGCTGCCGTCGCGGCTGACCAGTGCTGGTGAGGGATTTCTCATCCCCACATCCAGCAACATTCGCATCGAGGACCGGCAAGTGTTGCGACCCAGATCCATACGAATCACACCGGAGAGCAGGGGAAGGAATGGAGGTGTCCTGATCTAGATCAGACACCACCCGCCGAGCCAAGCAGTGCCCCAATTGATCCAGGAGCCTACCCCCGAGCGCACAACATGCTCCCCATCGCCACCTTCCTTGGCTGCGCCCCGGGCTTGCCTCTGGCACCAGTCTCTGGCGGCGGCGAGGAACCAAAGGGAATGGGGGAGGCTAGGCTGCGGCGGCGTGAGATCCACTAGCGAGTCGGGGTGCTGCGGCGGCATGAGATCCACCCAAACGAAACGGTTTCTACATGCATACTGAGTCGTCTGAGGTGTTTATGGTGGTCATCGGAGATTGGATTGGGAGAGGCATAGCTGGAGGTAGGATCAGTCTGTGGCCGATACCATGCAAAGGAGAAGGGATTTGGGGCGTCCAGTTCTCGTATGTTTGTATAGCTTGTACAAGGTGCCTTGCAAGGCAAGAATAGTCAATCAGAACAACCGAATATTAACATAATGGGCTAGAGAGGTAAGGTGAGAGATTGCCTAACATCTATGCATGGTATATAACTTAACAGTCGTCGTAATAAGGTTTGCACCTCAAGAAGGCAGCCTGCAATTCAGGCAATTCTGCGCAACTTGTACTCTTGTAGGCTTCCTCTTTGCCTCAAATGATTAAACTCATAAAATATACCAACCGCATTTCTTACCTCAAACCTCTCTACAATCTCTTGAGTTCACTCTTGGCAAGATAGATGCTTGTCCCCTATTCAGTAACAAACATCCCCCCCCCC
>NC_041382.1:356533318-356544474 GCF_002162155.2 Triticum dicoccoides | reverse complement strand
TCAAGAATGCTGTTCCACCCGTTTTAACTTATGGTCAGCAAAGAAAAATGTTACCTCGGTAAAAGCAATTTTAACATGGTCCCTCTTACCTCCTCTTTTCACATGGGAGGTAAGAAGGTAAGAGTTACTCAGACCCACTACTTAATGGAAGCAACGGCTCAGATCTATTATATACTCTTGCCTCTCATGTGAAATGAGGATGTAAGAGGGACCATGTTAAGAAACCTTGGTATGAGATACTGGTGCATTTGGGATGCAATTTTTAGTTGTTCTTCAGTTGAGATTATTACTCTGATTCCGGCCAGTTGTGATGTTAATGACCTTATTTTTCTTTCATGTTTATATTTATATGAGTTCACGTTCCACGTTTACTCATACCACACTAAGCTAAATTTTAATCTCGTTGCTTCTGTACTAAATAAGTACTCCCTCCATTCCAAAATATAGTGCGCCCGCGCTTCCCGAGGTTCAACTTTGACCATAAATTTAACCAACGAGACCAACTGCGGCAGGAGAAAAAATTATATAATTGAAAACTTCTTTCGAAAACGAATTCACTGATATAATTTTTGCTCCCGCCGCAATCGGTCTTGGTAGTTAAATTTACGGTCAAAGTTGAAACACGTGGATAGAGGAAGCACTACATTGTGGAATGGAGGGAGTATGACTGAAAGATATCATGCGTTGTTATTTTTTGTGAAGGCATCCGTATCCAAAATCTTCAGCCAGGCCAAATCATAATGGATATAGATTTCCGTTGGGGTGGTGATCCAAGCATAATCCTTGCTGTTGATGCTCGAGTTGCATCACTGCCTATTCAGGTTTTGACTGTTTCTCTGTCTTTACTGTGGTTAACCTTGTAGGAGTGAGTTCTTATTAATTATACTTTTTTGTGAACCATCTCTCAGCTCAAGGATCTCCAGGTCTTTACCGTTGTTCGTGTCGTATTTCAACTATCAGAAGAGATTCCCTGCATCTCTGCTGTTGTCGTTGCTCTCCTCGCAGAGGCATGTATCTACTACTAAGCAGTTTTTGTATTTGAAAAATATACAAAAACTGGCAATTTCTTCAGTATATTTTTATTCGTAGCTTCACACAAGAGAACATCTGATTTTGAATTGAAGATAGGAAGAAAAAGAGTATAATGTTAACTGAGATGAGTTTTCAACTTACACACTGGACAACAAAAGCAGAGTGTCTACTCTTTTATTAACTGTGGACTGCTTCGTAATTAAGATGACATAAAATTGGAATTTCTTGGAGAAGATTTATTTGCTTCATTTCCTTGCACTTATTGGTAGTAGTTTGTTTCCCCTGCAGCAATAGTCCCAGTGCTTACCTCAGAATGGATCCAAAACATAGTTTAACCTGGGAAGGCTTTAACATTTGACCCACCCTGGTAAAAAAACATTTAACCCACAAAGAGAACCTATTTCTTGCAGTATATCATGGTAGCAGTTTAGACACTGCCAGTTTTTTTATATGGCAACTTTGGTACCACCAGTCTGATGTGTTGATCCTGGTGGCATTTCCATGAGACAATTTGGTAACGAAGATTCATGCTATGAAGCTCCTGCTATAGTTGAAAGGTTTTTAGATGTAATATTTGTGTCGACAACATTTCACAAGAAAAGTTATAAATGGCATTCCTGATGCGTGGAACCTTTTGCATTATCAAAGATGCGCATTTCCTGTATATTCGTTTATTGGGTTTCTTTGTGCTTCAGCCAGAGCCTAAAATACAGTACACATTGAAGGCTGTTGGGGGTAGTCTGACTGCTATTCCAGGACTTTCTGATATGATTGATGTAAGATGATTTGAATTTTTTTTTGAACATTGAGATTCTACTAACAGATTATGTTAGAGCTGATTCTTCTTCGTTCAATTAGGATACTGTCAATTCAATTGTCAATGACATGCTCCAGTGGCCACACAGGCTTGTTGTTCCACTTGGCGTCAATGTTGACACAAGGTGAGTTTTCTTCATTTCACTGCTGCGAAGGTCAATGGATCCCTGCTCCCCAGCTACACTGTGTGTGTGCCACTGGAAAATCATGTGGATGAAATTGCGACTGCAAGGTTGTGTAAAACTAACTGCTTTGCAGTGGGAGGTGACATATTTATAGGCAGGTAGTTTTGCAGTGGTATGTCTCGTATGAACCTTAGTTCTGTTATGAACCATGGTTGGAGAAAGATAAGACAGAGGTGAGCCAGACAGAGACCCCTGTACCTCTGAATGAGGGAGGGATCTTAGGACAAAGATGAGACAATAGCCTGGGATGTGGAACTGTAGAAATATTTGATATATTAGCTTCCAGCTATTAGCCCCCCTCCCCCCCCCCTCCCCTCCAGGTGACCTGGGGCTGGGGGGCAAACCCTAGATGGCAGCCGCCGCCCCCTCCTCATCTCCTCTCCTTGCCGCCTCCAGAGGCAGCTTCCGGGTTAAGCCTCACAGTTGAAGGGGGGCGGAGGGTGTCAGGCTGCAAGACATTCAGTTCTGGGTGTTCTAATCTTCAGCAAGTGGACGGCTAGGATTGAAGAACGCGATAAGATCCGATGGCTCGCCCTGCTCGCATCTACCGAATCGTTATTTACCTTTACTGTATCGTTTCACCTTGTCGTCACTATTTACTTTCCTCCCTTGCCAGCTGAGCTTCTTAAGCCAGCCCTCTCCTTTGTAACCGTATGCCATTTCTGAGAATTCTTTCTACCAAACACTTTACAGCTAATATAGCATATAACATTTGATGCTTATACTCTCGTGCTCAAGTTACGAACCCTAGCTTTCCCCCAAGTCGACCTCGATCTAGTTATGGCGCGTGACAATTGGTATCATGAGCCTGGTGGCTCCTCGGTGGCGTAGTGTTCTGCGTGAGGCAAGTAATTTCCCACCCTCCACACCCTCTCTTGCGGTGGTGTTGGCGGCACTGGCGGCGGTAGACCCATTCAGCAACAGCTCGTGGTGCAGGACTGGTTGCCGGAACACATCATTTCGGTGCTAAAATCCCTGGTCCTACAGCGGGTGGTGTTGCACAGTGACGGCGAGATTCATCGGTGCCCGAAGGGTCCAGAGCTTCAGATCGGGTTTCTGCAACCGGTTGTAAAATTCCTCTGACACTCCGGGATCAGGATGGGGCGCGCGAAGATGTGCGTGGATGAAGGTGACATACCTAATTTTCTTGCTATGAACGGCGATGTGTTGCAAAATCGAGAAGACACGACAGAACTTAAAGGTGACATGGAGGATCTGCGCAAGGATGTCCATGCTATCCATCTCAAGCAGGACGCCATTGCCAAAGTGGTGACGGGCGTGCAAGCCGCCATCTCTGTCCCGATTCAACAGTTGGCAACTATGGCCGATGTGCTCAAGAGTTTTGTTATCCAGTCGATCCAGTGTGTGTGTGCATATATCAGCATGCTACCATCCAGTAAGTTTGATTGGGCAACAGCCATGAAGTTCTTAAAATTTTATTTCGGAGCATCATTTCATCTAGCGTTCTCATTCAAATGCACCCCCCTGTAATAGACACTAAGTACTGTTCTTCAACGGCGTAGCCAGGAATTGTGGACACCCCGGACTGACTGCTGAAGGCCCAGCCAGAAGGCAAGGTAATGGGCTGCGCCCAGGGCCAAACGTGGTATCATCTAAAATATAGGCAAGGAATTGTTTCTACGTCCCGAGCCATGACCTGGGCTGCCTGGTGCCCAGAAATGCCTTTGCTGTTCTTCATCTCTAGATATTCTTTGCACAATCCAACATGTATTTCATACGGCAAAACATTTTATGCACACACATTCCGACACAAGTACATAATTTCTTGGTTTGATTTCTTTGACTAGCTTATAAGGATTTCTGATTGTTCTCCTTTGCGCATATTTCTTTTGAAGCTTTCCTTGTATACGTCTAAGATCCTGTTGGCATTTACTGAGTTTTAACTCTTTGATTTTCCACTGTTGTACTTACTTTCTCTGCAGTGAGCTGGAGCTTAAACCTGAGGGAAAGCTTTCTGTTACTGTAGTAAAAGCAACATCTCTGAAGAATAAGGAGTTGATTGGTAAATCTGATCCCTACGTGACCCTGTATGTGCGTCCCATGTTCAAGGTCAAAACAAAAGTCATAGATGACAACCTAAATCCTGAATGGAATGAAACATTTGAACTGATTGTTGAAGACAAGGAAACCCAATCTGTCATTTTTGAGGTAATTCTACGTTGTCCCTCCCCTCAACCTTTGAAGATGCGACTGCATTGTATTTCCCAGGAAAATAATGGGTCGTTCTCAACCAAATCTGTTTACAATATGTATTTCGCGAATGCAACGCGTGGCTGATGCTATTTGGCACAGGATGGCCCCTCTCAAGTGCAACACGATTAAGATGTTCACTAGCTAAATGCCTGTGCTTTGCTACGGGCAACAAAATAATATTAATGCAATATTTTTACACCCAAATATTGAGTGTTTTAAAGACTTACATGAAGGGCAACTTGGTCAGTAATAACATTGACAATTATTAGTTTATTTCCTCCCATCACAGCTAACTTAGTTATGCTGCTTCGCCAGATATGGTACAAACTATATTATGATTTTACACACACCTCAACTCTCTTGGTACCAAATTAATTATTTTACACAGAGAACTGATTGGATTTACACATTATAATGGCAAGTTGAGCGTTGTATAACAGCAATGAGCCTCATGTATCATATGTCATCATATGCCACACCCGCTTATTCAAGAGTTGTTATTAATCCTCTAGGAGAAATTTATTTGACACGCCTACCTTTTTCATATGCTTTGAATTAGGCTTAGATCAACATTTAATATGATATACAGTTATACACATGCATGGCATCAATGACAAATAGATTTCTGAGTGAACAATATAGATGAGCTCCAGCGAACCTTGGAGGAACACGAGTGAGGACTGAGTAATCTCTCCGCTTCTGCCATTCTCATTGAGCACCACAAGCTTGTTGAACGAGTAGCAGCCTGTCCGGCGAGCTCAGGCTGTTGGTTGCGTGCGCTGCCTTACCATTTGACCTCCACGCGTGCCCCCCGCAGCAACATTAGCTGCCTCGGGTCACAAGCTTTGGGGTGATGAGGTGGGAGGCGCAGGTGGATGAGCCTGTTGTCCATCCAAGACGAAAGGATTGAACCCTCACCGTCGCGGTGCATGCCACCGGGGAGCGTCCTGCTACGTCCGCAGTTCAGGTCTCTAAAACTGAACCTACATTGGACTCATTGGCTAGTGCAGCGCACGAGTTGGGCCATGGGCCATGTAATCCTGCGAGGGCCCAAGGGCATGTAGCTACTTAAGCGTGCGTGAAACCACAGTTAGGGTTTTATCAGTAAGAAAGTTGCGGCTACTCGCTCTTACCCTCTCGTGCTTCCTCACTTGGTCCCTCTCTCTTCTCACCTAGTCCCCTCCTCTCGATCCCCAATCCATCAGGCATTACATAGCCTTTCCAATTCTTTTTCTTCTACCTCCTCTGATCGCCGCCGCCGCTGTCAAATTGTCTTGACCAGTCGGTAACTCCACCGTGTTAAGTGTGGTTCATCTCGGTGAATCGCTCGAAATCCTGCATGGGGTTCGATCTGGTTCGGAGCGAGACGACAACACCCCCATCCAAACCGTTCGCTCAGACCCACCACGTCCTCTCGACCATGGCGGAAACCACTGACCAGTTGAAGAAGCTGCTCGAAACCGTCATCCATCCCTCCACGCGAATCAAACCACCGCTGACCAACGCGTTGAGGCTCAGCTCGCTTACAACAAGTAGGATTCTCACAAGCTCAAAAATCTCGCCAAACAGATCAACCTCACCCAAGTGGATGTCACGAGCTCGATTCTGCAGCAGCAGCAACTGCGGGTGCCATGTCGCCCACCCGGCGCCACAACCATCACCGATCTGACGGTTACACCGCCAGCCACGGCTCACGTGCCGCCGCTCTATACCACCAATCAACACTGGACCCTACCGATACTTGCCTCCTGAAAAGGAAGAGATCGCGAAGCAAGTTCAAGACTTGCTCCAGTTTGGCGTGATCGTGCACAGTATGAGCCCGTACGCCGCTCTTGTTCTGCTGGTCAAGAAGAAAGACGGTAGTTGGAGGTTCTGCATCGACTTTCGCCGCCTCAACAAGATCACTGTCAAGAACAAATTTCCTCTTCTGGTCATCGAAGAACTCCACGACGAGCCCGCGGGTGCATCTTATGTTTCCTAGGTAGACCCCTCCGTGCGGGCTACCACCAAATTCGCATGCGTGTCGAGGACAAGGAGAAGACGACTTTCAAAACCCATCATGGCCATTTCCACTTTTGGGTGATGCCCTTCGGCCTCTCCAACGCGTCGGCGATGTTCCAATGCTTCATGAACACCATCTTCGCCAAGTTTATCTGTAAGCTTGTCATCATATTTCTCGACAACATCCTCGTCTTCAGCATTGGCCTTTGCCAAGTTTATTTGTAAGTTTGTCATCATATTTGTCGACTACATTCTCGTCTTCAACACTGACCTGCAGGAGCATGAGCAATACTTGAGCATGGTGCTCTCCATTCTTTGTCAGCACGAACTGTACGTCAAGGCCTCAAGTGCTCTTTTGTGCAGCGGAGTATCGACTACTTGTGCATGTGATCTCCAAGGATGGAGTCGCCACCGACGCCAGCAAGACCAATGCAATGCATGCCTGGCCCGTACCAACTGTTAAGCTTAATGCACTAGTCAACGCAACCAACAACCCAAACTGATGGAAAGGGCTAGGCAATCCACATATACACTTCAACACCCCCTCTCACGTGTGACGCGGAAAGTCAACACGTGGATAGACATAGAGGTATGGCTCGGGAGGCCTATATGTGGA
Organism: Triticum dicoccoides; assembly: GCF_002162155.2. Lineage (NCBI taxonomy): Eukaryota > Viridiplantae > Streptophyta > Magnoliopsida > Poales > Poaceae > Triticum > Triticum dicoccoides. Next base: position 356,537,610 of record NC_041382.1, on the reverse strand, counting down.
CACAAAGGGGGAAACCGCAAATTTTGGATAAATTGCGGAAGCCATGATTTGAACTCAAGACCTTAGGCTCTGATACCATGTTAAGCTTCATACACTAGCCAACACAACCAAAAGCCTGAACTGATGGAAAGGGCTAGGCAATCCACATATACACTTCAACACCCCCTCTCACGTGTGACGCGGAAAGTCAACACGTGGATAGACACAGAGGTATGGCTCAGGAGGCCTATGTGGACACAAAGGGGGGAACCACAAATTTTGGATAAATTGCGGAAGCCATGATTTGAACTCAAGACCTTAGGCTCTGATACCATGTTAAGCTTCATACACTAGCCAACACAACCGAAAGCCCGAACTGATGGAAAGGGCTAGGCAATCCACACATACACTTCAACACCAACCACCGCCACGGAGCTTCGGGATTACTCGGGCTCACCGAGTACTATTGGAAATTCGTCCCCAACTATGGTGTCCTTACTCACCTCCTGACCAAGAAGGGCTTCAATTGGGACGAGCGAACCCAGGAGACGTTCGATCTCCTTAAGCAAGCCATGGCTCGGACGCCCATGCTCCCTCTGTCGGACTTCTCCCGGCCGTTTGCCATCTAGACGGACGCCTGTGACACGGGCATGGGCGTGGTGCTCGTGCAGGACGGTCACCCTGTGGCTTACATGAGCAAGGCATTGGGCATCAGAACCGGAAGCTATTGACCTACGTAAACGAATTTCTTGCCGTGAAAAAATGGCGAGCCTATCTCTAGCACAGGCCATTTGAAATCGCCACCAACACAAGAGCACGTGTGCCCTAGGCGACCAACAGTTGGACACAGAGCTCCGACGCAAGGCAATGTCAAAACCTGTCGGCCTTTAGTTCACATTTCGGTAAAAGAAGGGCACGGACAATGGGGCAGCCAATGCGCTGCGCACATGGGGCACCAGCTCGCGCTCGACGCGGTCTCCATCTGCCAATCACAGTGGCTATAGGAGGTAGACAACTCCTATGAGAAACAGACGCGACACACAAGAGCTCCTCGCCCAGCCGGCGATCCAAAGCCCTGACGACCAAGGCCGCATGTTCCTTCGCCAAGGTGACCGGCTCTGGATCGGCGCCAACACAGCTCTCCAACCAAGCTCATTTCGGCGCTCTATGAAAGTGTCGTGGGAGGCCAGTCCGGCATCGCGACGACCTACCAGCAGGTGCGCAAACTCTTCGCCTGGCCTGGCCTCAAGCACGTGGTCGAGGACTTTGTTCGTCGGTGCCTCATCTGCTAGAAGGCCAAGCATGACCATCATCACCCGGCGGGCAAGCTTCAGTCGTTGCCAATTCTTATCGAGCCATGGCACGATCTGACCAAGGACTTCATCGATGGTCCGCCCAAGTCAGGGGGCTACGACGCAATCATGGTCATCGTCGACCGGCTCATCAAGTTCGCCCACTTTGTGCCATTGCGCCACCCCTTCAACGCGACGCAAGTGGCTCGGGCCTTCCGGGATTCGATCATCAAGCTCCATGGAGTACCACACTCCATCGTCTCTGATCGTGACAAGGTGTTCATGAGTGCCATGTGGCGCGAGCACCTCACCGCTGCCATCACAAAGCTCCTGTACTCAATGACATACAATCCTCAAATCGACGGCCAGAGCGAGCGCATTAACCAATGCCTTGAAATGTACCTACGATGCACCATCCAAGATTGACCTAAGCACTGGCGCAAATGGCTCTCCGCAACGGAGTCTTGCTACAAGTTGACTCACTACTATTCGCTCAAATGCTCACCGTTCAAAGTTCTCTATGGCAAGGAGCCGAATTTGCGCGGCCTACTCTCCTTCAGCGACCAGCTGCCCACCTGCACGGCGAGCGGTGACCTGGACTGGGCCACACACACTGAGATGCTGCGCACCTAGCTTGAGCGTGCCCAGGACCGTTTCAAGAAGCAGGCTGATCGACATCCCACTGAGCGCATTTTTGACGTTGGCGAGCAAGTCCTCCTCGAGCTCTAGTTGTAGTTCCAAGTCTCTGTCGCTAGCAAGCCCTGCTGCAAGCTCGCGTACAAGTACTTTGGCCCCTTCACTGCCACCGAGTGTGTCGGCGCCCTTGCCTACAAGCTGGAGCTCCTGCAAGACAACAGGATCCACCCCGTCTTCCATGGCTCGCAGCTCAAGCCGTTCACCCCCAACTACTCATTGGTCTTCTTTGTTCTGCCCAAGATTTGAAACCTGACAACCACACCGCTAGCTCTGATCGCCATCATCCTGGAACGTCGCATGGTGAATGTTGGATTGCGGGTTCCGGCTAACCCTTGAGGTTCGAACTCTGGGGTGCGCACGAAGAACACACTCTCTCTAGTTCGCTCGCTCAACGATCTCACGGCCTAGCTCGATGAACCCAAGGAACAAGAGACACAAGGGTTTATACTGGTTCGGGCCACCTTGCAGTGTAATACCCTACTCTAGTGTGGTGTTGGTGGATTGCCTCACGGGCTATGGATGAACTAGTACAATGGACGAACAGCCTCAGGAGGAGAGGTGTTCTTGAGCTTGGTGAGCCGATAGATGTGAGGATGGAATGGATCTGATCCAAGATGAGTCCCCCCTCCCTATGGTGGTGGCTAGTCCTATTTATAGAGGCCCTGGTCCTCTTCTCAAATGTTTTAGGCGGGAAGGGATCCCACATCGGTCAAGTTTGAAGGGGGACAACTAGTACAAGCTATCCTGACAAAAGGTGGTTTTTGCCTGCCAAAGGCTTTGGTGGTGACGCTGCAGTGGGCTCCGTGGTGACCTTCGTCCCACCGTCCTGCTGGTCTTGGTCTTGTTGCACCGATATTAAAACATTTGCCTGATGCCTGGGACTCCTCGCCTGTGCCTGCCTCTTTAGCACGAAAAAGGAAACTGATACACTGCGCCCGCTGGCGCCTGCCTGGCCTTGGTCGTCATGGCTCACGTCACGTGAACCTCGCGAGGTGTGCCCCTTGCATAGAGATTTCCGCTCCTCGGGAGCCAGCCTAGTGAGGCTGCCCAGGAAGGTCTTGGCGTCGTCCGCCTCGCGAGGCTTGGCCCCTCGCAAGGGTCTTGAGCTGCTGCTGCTGAAGATGGGCCGTATCAGGCCATCGGTGGAGCCACGCTCAAGCCCGCAGGCAGGCAAGTCTGGGCACCCTTGGTCCTAGAATGCCGACAGTAGCCCCCGGGCCCAAGGCACGCTCGAGCTTGGTTTCGAGGCAAGGCCAAAGGGCAAGTGCGGAGCACCGTGGGCCCCAACCGCCTGCGGTCCTGATTGACGTGTGACGATTGACGGGACGTGGGCGCCTCCGCTTCCCCACGCTGCCTCGGCAATTGTTCGACTTGACGAGACCCTGCTGCACGCAGAAGAAAGATCATCATTACCTGTGATCGTGGAGGCCGGCAGTTGGCCTCCCTGAGGCTATAAATGAGAAGAGGGGCGGAGCCCCCGTTGCTCATCTTCTTCCCTACTCCGCTTGCTTCTTCTTTGCTTCGCCTTCTTGCTGTGACGCCCATGGCGCCGACGAAGAGGTTCTCGGCTGCGAAGAAAAGGAAGGCACGCCGGGAGGGGCCTGGCTCACCATCGCCCAAGACGGGGCGTGGCCGCCCCCGCAAGCACGTTGTGAACCCTGCTGTGGCCCCTCGGTGGCCGCAGCGGTGCCCCCTCCCGCGGCGGAGGCCGCTCTAGGCGGAGCAGCCCTTGCGTTGAGGGGAGGCGCGCCGTGGTCGCCTGGCCTCCTCGGCCGCGCTTCCATTCGGCAGAGGTGCTCCTGGAGTTCGTCGTGTGGTCGGAGTAGCCGTCCGGCACTTGGCTCCAGCTCCCGCGCTCCTTTACCGGCAAGCTGCCGACCGCAGGTCTTGACGGTTTCTGGTTGCAAGCTGACGGTTGCTGTAGCAAGGCCTCGTGGGCCGTGGTGGAGGTCTTCGCGGACAACGCGGTCCTGGCTCATGGCTGGCAGACATTCGCCCGCGCGCGCGGCTTGACCAGGAGGTGCACCCTCCAATTCAAGTACGACGGCGTCGCGACCCTCTATGTGAGGGTTTTTGGGGAAGATGGCCGCCACGCAGGGTGCTGCCCCGAGGACAGCGGTAGCGACGACGGGCCGGGCCTTAACAATGGCCGCGACGACGCCGGAGGCAAGCTCGCCCTTGGCGACGGTCGTGGCTCCTCTGGCGGCGGCAGCTCCTCCAGTGAAAGCTCTAGCAGCGGTGGCTACGACCAGCCGTCACGTCGCCGGGCTCGCTATGAGGACGGTGGTGGGTCGTCCCGCCGTCGCGCTCCGGTGAAGCGCGAGG
>NC_041382.1:356530553-356532781 GCF_002162155.2 Triticum dicoccoides | reverse complement strand
GCCGCGGGTGCGCGTGCCGCTTTTGCTCGTCCTTTTCCTTCTTCCTGCATTCCAAGAAACAAGTATGGGGCCCTGCGTGGGCGTGTAATGAACCGTAATTTTCATGCCATTTGTGTTACGTTTATTGTTCCTGTGTTGTATTATGGCATTCGTGCTTCATGTAGACATAGCGGGATGACTTAGCTGGATGCGCTCGTGGTAGTTTCCTGTCTCGTGAGGGCGCGCCCTCCGGCCCCTGGTGAGCCCTCCTTGCTGCTGGTTCGGGTGTCGTTAACCTCGGAAAGCGTCACAAAGCTGTGGAATTTGTTAGGACGTTCGTCGGGTGCTTTATCCTTCCCTGTGCGAGGCCTCAGGCATGGGCTAATCATGGCCTAGCACACCACGTCACGGTACCCGTGGGGCACAGACCTAGAGGGGTGCGCCAATCGCGAGCTCAGTTGAGGATGCCTCGCGAAGGTCAGGGGAGCCGAAGCTCTGGAGCGACAGGGCTATGGCGAGGTGCGTTCGTGGCTTAGGCTAGCCCACCGCACGCACACACCTGCCCAACCCCACGCGAGACACACGAGGGAGAGCGTCGGGCAACTGCCGTCCTCCCTGGCGTGAAACAAAGAACCAGACAAAGAAGTAGAGAAAAGAAAGGACTCAACCGAACAATCGAGAAACGCCAGAACTTCAAATTCCATTAGAAGGTTGTAAGCCAACTACAGAATGCAAATGAACATCCGCGTTTGGCACCTAGTCTAGTCTTCTCACCAGCACGGAGCTAAGTGCTGCCACTAGAACGTGGGAGGGAGCCCCCTAGGCCCGAGGGCGGCACTTCGGAGACTCCGGGGCGTGTACAACCCCCATTCATTATTACGTGAGAGTGTTACGAGCGGAGACCTTCACAGGCACCGGGCCTTGCTTCATGGGTAGAACTTCCGGAGGTGCTGGATGTTCAAGGCGTTCTGGATGGGGATCTCGTCCCGCGTCTCCAGGCGCACAACGCCAGGCTGAAGACGCGGGCAATCCTAAACGGGCCCTCCCACATGGATGAGAGTTTGTGCAGCCCTTCCCTGGAGAGCACCCGCCTCAGGACGAGATCGCCCATCTCGAGCGTCCTGGAGCGGACGCTGCGGCAGTGATACCGCCGCAGCGCTTGCTGGTACCTCGCCGCATGGAGCGAGGCTTGGCGGCGGCGTTCCTCTCCCAGCACGAGGTCCATCCTCCGCATGGCGTCCCGACATGCCTCGTCGAACGCCAGGACCCGCGCGAAGCGATGCCTGACCTTGTGGAGAACCGCTTCGGCTCCGTAGACGAGGAAGAACGGAGTCTCGCCTGTTGACTTGGTGGCGGTGGCGCGGATGGACCACAACATGGACTGGAGTTCGTTGTACCAGCCCCTGCCGCAGGCCTCAAGCTTTTTTTTGAAGGTCCTTGTCTTGAGGCCCCTCAGGACCTCCGCGTTAGCGCGCTTGGCCTGGCCTTGTTTCTAGGGTGCGCCACCGAGGCGTAACATATCTGCATTCCAAGGTTAGCACAATATGTTTTGAAGAGATTGCTAGTGAACTGCGAGCCGTTGTCGGTGATGATGCGATTAGGGATTCCGAACCGGCTCACGAGGCCCTTGATGAACTTGACTGCGGAGCCGGCTGGGATGGTGCGGACAGCTTCCACCTTCGCCCACTTGATGAATTTGTCGATGGCGACGTAGAGGTAGCGGTAGCCCTCGGGTGCTCGAGGGAATGAACCCAGGATATCCAGCCCCCAGACCGCAAATGACCACGAGAGTGGGATGGTCTGGAGGCCCTGAGCTGGTTGGTGGATTTGCTTGGCATGGAACTGGCAAGCCTCGCAGGATCTCACCAGCTTGGTTGCGTTGCTGAGTGCCGTGGGCCAGTAGAATTCGCTACGGAACGCCTTGCCCACCAAGGTGCGTGACGACGAATGATGCCCGCAGTCTCCGTCGTGTATGTCAGCTAGCAGTTCATTCCCCTACTCCCTGGAGATACATTGTAAGAGAACATCATTTGGTCGTTTTCGGTATAGCTCACCTTTCCGGATGCAGTAAGTAGTAGCCTACCGAGCTACGCGCTCAGCGTCCTCCTCCTTCTCCGGCAGAGTCCCTTGCAGCAGGTATGCCTTGAATTCTTCAGTCCAACACCTCTGCTGGGGTTCAAGCGCAAGGAGCAGGCGTGCTCCTGAGGTCGGGCCACAAACGGGAGCTCTTGAGGTCGGTGGCGGGGGGT
>NC_041382.1:356522217-356530404 GCF_002162155.2 Triticum dicoccoides | reverse complement strand
CTCGAAGACGCCAGGCTCCTAAGGCTAATGCCTTGACGCCCTCTTGGCGATATCATCAACGTCCATGTTTGTACCGCGGGGCACATGCTGTAGTTCTACGCCCAAGAATTGCTTCTTCATTTTGCATACCTCTGCAAGGTACGCCTCCATGTGCTCGTTTTTTGGCTCGTACACCTTGTTGGAGAAGTTGACGAGGAGCTGAGAGTCGCCCTTGATGGTGAGGCGCTACACTCCCAAGGCTGCCGCAACCTTGAGGCCGGCGATCAAACTTTCGTACTTCGTGATGTTGTTGGAGACCTTCTAATGAGGAATAATAGATGAGGAACATGAAAATATAATCATATGTCAAATCTGTTGTGCTATTTCTAGATACTTCTGTTGTGGTCTAGTATTTCTTTTTTTTCTTTATCCTATCTACTGTTTTTCAGAGTCTTCTAGTTGTTAGTAGCTATGAGTAGAATGGTGAACCTTAAATAATGTTTCTAGAGTATTCCAGCTATAAGTAGAAGTATGTGAAGGCTTCCCAAAGCCCTATAAATAGAGGTCCTCATCTCTACTTTGTAACCGGACTATGTGCCCCTACCTATAATAGAACTTGTTGTTCTTATCTAAGATCTTGGAGTAGATCTTGTGCCCTAGGAGTTCTGGATTAAACTCTTGCTGCCCTATCAGCCTAGATTCGCCTCTAGGGCGATATCTAGCGCAACACGTTGAAGTTGTTCCTTCAACACTTGTGCTATACACATTGTAGCAGCAAGGTGGAGTTGCTCCTTCATAACCTTTGTGCTGCTTCAGGTGGTATCAGAGCCTCATTGACCCATAATCGTTCTTGCTGTCCTCTCCGAGAGCAAGTTGGAGCAAGCAATGGAGCAATTGGAGAAGATGATGGATGCTGCTGAACAACAAATCAAAGAGCTGCGTGAAGATCTTAATAGGAGATTTGACCAGCTGGTTGAGATGATAAGAAAGGGTGTCCCCCCTGCTACCAATGAAGGAGATTCATCTAAAGAAGAGGAAGATGTTCATCAAGGAAGAAGGAGAGGTAATCTTGGAGCAAGACCGCCACAACAACATATTCAACATGCTTCAAGAAGGCCATTTATGTTGAAGCTTTTGAAGGTGAAGAATATGATGATGCCTTTGAAGAACCAAATCTTTACGCATATCGGAGAGCACCCAACCCTACATATGCAAGAGATACATACAAGGTGAAAGCTGAGATCTCAAGTTTTAAGGTCATGGAGGTTCCGGAAGATCGTAGAGTTCCTTTGGTCGCATACAAGCTGAAAGGAGGAGCCGGTGCATGGTGGTATCACGTTCAAGAGGAGCGCAGGCTGAGAGGAGAACCTCGTATGAGAACTTGGCGGCAAATGAAAAGTCTCTTAAAAGGAAGATTTTTGCCTGCTGATTATGACCAGATCCTATTTATCCAATTTCAAAATTGTGCTCAAGGAAATAGGATTGTTTCAGATTACACGGAGGAGTTTCTAAGGCTACAAGTGAGGTGCAACCTTGCTGAAACTGAAGATCAACAAGTTGCAAGGTACATCAATGGTCTCAGTGATACTATTCAAGATCGATTGATGATGCAATAAATCTGGCCCGTTGATCAAGCACAAGCTCTAAAGGCCGAGAGGTTTGTGAGGACAAGAAAGGCAACTAAAGCTTCATATCCTCCATATCCTCATACCGAAGGCTCGTCTAGGAGTCAGCCTAATAGAGTGGAAGAAAAGACGGCTCCACCAAAGGCAAAACAACCCATCCAGAAGCAAACTAGAGGCAAGGGCAAGTCCAATGAAGGCCCAAAATGCTATAAATATGGTGAAGAGGGACACATATCCAGCGGCTGCCCACTAAGGAAATTTGTTAACACAACTATCCATGATGGTGAAGGCGATGAGGAAGAATACGAATCTGAAGATGTAGAGGGACAAGAGGTTTGTCAAGAAGAAGGTGAAGAGGTGGTATGCGTGATTCAGCGTCTCCTATGTTCCACACCACAACCTGACGACACACAAAGAAAGAAAACATTTGAGAGTAAATGCACAGTGAATGGCAAGGTATGCAAGTTAGTGATTGATAGTTGCGGCTGCGAGAATCTTATCTCCCATAAGTTGGTGAGCCATTTAAAGCTTGATACTCATGATCATCCAAACCCCTACACTATTGGGTGGATCAAGAAAGAAGTGAATATGAGGATCACCAAACAATGCAACCAGCCACTTTCCTTGGGCAAGCATTATCGCTCAAATGTGTTGTGTGACGTAGTGGGAGACCTTGGCAATTTGATGTGGATACTACACACAAGGGCAAGGAGAACTCTTACTCTTTCATTTGGAACAAGAGAAAGATCATTATCTTACCAAACAAAACCGAAGGTAATACCTCTAAGGAGGAGGGAAAACCTATGTTAACTATCTCCCATACCTCTTATGAGTTTATGGAAGACTTGAAGGAGGCAGATTTGTGTGCTGCACTTGTTGTAAAGGGAGAAGAGCACCTGATTGTTGAAATTCCAGCAAAGGTATGTGGTTTATTGGCAGAATTTCAGAACATACTTGGAGAGCCACAAGGCTTGCCACCGATGAGAGGAATTCAACATAGAATTGACTTAATTCCGGGAGCAAGTCTTCCTAATCTTCCACACTATCGAATGAGCCCAAAAGAGCATGATATATTGAAGGAGAAAGTGGAGGAATTGCTGCAAAAGGGGCACATTCAAGAAAGCATTAGCCCATGTGTTGTACCAGCCCTGCTCGCGCCAAAGAAAGATGGATCTTGGTGCATGTGTACAGACAGTAGAGCCATTAACAAGATCACCGTAAGATATAGATTCCCGATTCCTCGTCTGGATGATATGTTGGATCAACTTAGTGGAGCAAGAGTGTTCACAAAGCTAGATTTAAGAAGTGGATATCATCAAATCCATATAAGACCCGGGGATGAATGGAAGACCACCTTCAAGACAAAGGAAGGGTTGTTTGAATGGCTAGCCATGCCATTTGGACTCTCAAATGCACCAAGTACCTTTATGCACTTAATGAATCAAGTCCTTAGACCCTTCTTATTCCACTTTTTTGTGGTCTATTTCGATGACATCTTGATCTATAGCAAGGATGATGATGAACACTTTGATCACATTCGGAAGGTGCTAGAAGTACTAAGGAAAAATGAGCTCTACGTCAACTTGAAGAAATGTGTTTTCCTACAAACACAACTTCTTGTCCTAGGATTCGTCATAACATGTGATGGCATTCGTGTTGATGATTCTAAGGTTGAAGCAATCCGAGAATGGCCAACTCCTGAGACCATTTCTGAGGTAAGAAGCTTTCATGGCCTTGCAACGTTCTATAGGCGGTTTGTGAAGAATTTCAGCACTATCATGGCACCAATTATCGAGTGTTTGAAGAAAGGAAAGTTCCAATGGACATAAGCAGCTGAAGCTATTTTTGATGAGATTAAACAAAAGCTATAACAAGCTCCTGTCTTGGTACTACCTGATTTCAACAAGACTTTTGAGTTGGGCATTGGAGCTGTCCTATCTCAAGAAAGGAAGCCCATTGCTTTCTTTAGTGAGAAGTTAAGTGAAGCTAGACAGAAATGGACTACCTATCAGCAAGAATTATACGCCGTTTTCAAAGCGTTGAAAACTTGGGAAGTCTATTTACTGTCCAAAGAGTTCATTGTTTATAGCGACCATCAATCCTTGAAGCATTTTAGAAATCAAAAGCATGTTGGCCGCATGCTAGCAAGATGGGCAGCATATCTGGAGAGGTTTAACTATCTCATCATGCATAAATCTGGAATAACTAACAGAGTGGCCGATGCTTTGAGTCGTCGTGCATGTCTCTTGACTTCTTTTGAAGCTGAACTTCCGGGCATGGATCAAATAAAGGAGTTGTATGAGGGTGACGAAGACTTTGGCCATATTTGGGTAAAGCACGCAAGGGGCTAACCATTAGGTGATGACTATTTGATGTAAGATGGATATCTCTTAAAAAATGATCGTTTGTGCATTCCAAAAAGTTCACTATGTGATAAGCTGGTTAGAGAGCTCCATTCAAGTGATCTTAGTGGCCATGTTGGACGGGACAAGACTATCGCTAACCTGGAAGCTCGCTATTTTTGACCACAAGTAAAGAGAGATGCTGGAAAGTTCGTTCAATGGTGCCCCGTATGTCAGACCTGCAAAGGCCAAGTCCAGAACACAAGGTTATACATGCCTTTGCCTGTTCTTGTTGCTCCATGGGAGGACATTTCTATGGACTTCGTCTTGGGCTTGCCAAGAACAAGACGAGGAAGTGATGCTGTATTTGTGGTCGTGGATAGATTCTCTAAGATGGCTCATTTCATCCCATGCCGCAAGACAACGGATGCTCATCATGTGGCAAACCTATTCTTTCGAGAAGTGGTTAGACTTCATGGAGTTCCAAGGTCCATTGTCTCAGACCGTGATAGCAAGTTTCTTGCTGCATTTTGGCTCACTTTGTGGAAGCAATTCAACATTGAATTGAAATTTTCTAGCATCGCTCATCCACAAACAGATGGACAAACGGAAGTGGTGAACAAGTTTTTGGGTAATCTGATCCGTTGCATTTGTGGAGAAAGAAAGGGGCAATGGGATTTGGCTTTATCTCTTGCAGAGTTCTCCTACAATAACTCCAAGCATAGGTCCACAGGAAGGAGTCCTTTTTTCCATTGTCTACACTAAAGTTCCAACACACGTGGTGGACCTGGTGAAGCTGCCATCAAGGGGAAACTCAAAATCAGCATTGTCCTTTGCTGATAATTACACCGAGTTATTTGAAGAGATTCGAGACGCTTTGGAAGCACAAAATCAGAAATATAAACAACTTGCTGATTGCAAAAGGAGGCCATAATCATTCCAAGTTGGTGATAAGGTGATGGTCTACCTTCGAAAAGAAAGGCTGCCTTTAGGTGTTAAAGGGAAACTTAGGCAGCGAAGGTATGGACCCTTCTCTATCATGAGGAAGATAAATGATAATGCTTATGTGATAGATCTTCCAAGCGATATGGGTATCTCCAACACTTTCAATGTTGCGGACTTGACTCTCTATCATCCAGAAGAAGCGCTCTATGAAGATAACTTGAGGGCGAGTTCCAAACAACCAGGGGAAAATGATGAGGAACAATAGATGAGCAACATGAAAAATATAATCATATGTCAAATCTGTTTGGCTACTTCTAGATACTTCTGTTGTGTTCTAGTATTTTTATTTTTTCTTTATCCTACCTACCGTTTTCCAGAGTCTTCTAGTTGTGAGTAGCTATGAGTAGAATGGTGAACCTTAAATAATGTTTCTAGAGTATTTCAGATATAAGTTGAAGTATGTGAAGGCTTTCCAAAGCCCTATAAATAGAGGTCCTCACCTCTACTTTGTAACCAAACTATGTACCCCTACCTATAATAGAACTTGTTGTTCTTATCTAAGATCTTGGAGTAGATCTTGTGCCCTAGGAGTTCTGGATTGAACTCTTGCTGACCTATCAGCCTACATTAGCCTCTAGAGCGATATCTAGCGCAGCACGTTGAAACTGTTCCTTCAACACTTGTGCCGTACACATTGTAGCAGCAAGGTGGAGTTGCTCCTCCACAACCTTTGTGCTGCTTCACCTTCTCACCCCGCTGGAAGCAGAGCTGCACGATGTAGTAGAGCTTGTCCTGGGTGGGCGAGATGAGCACAGCTCCAGCCCCCGCGCCCTGGCGCGCGAAGGCGCCATCGAAGTACATGACCTAGCCGTCTGGTGCTTCGCTCCCTGGCGAGAGAGACTGATCCTCGCATGCTTCGGGCCCTGGAGCGTCAGTCCATTCCGCCATGAAGTCGGCGAGCGCGGGTCCCTTGATGACCCTGGTGGTGCTGAACTCCAACTGGAAGGCCTGCAGCTCGATGTTCCACTCAGCGACCCTCCCCGCCGCGTTGGGGCTTCGGAGCACCCTCTCCAGCGGGCAAGCTGAGACGACCTTGATGGGCGGCCCTGAAAGTAGTGGCGTAACTTGCACGAGGCCACGAGGAGCGCGAGCAGAAGCTTCTACGGCATGGATAGCGGGCCCGCGCGTCTCGCAATACCGTGCTGACGAAGTACACCGGGTGTTCGACGAGGACGAGAGTGTTGGTGGAGTCCGAGATCTCCTGAAGCCTGGGCGCCTCCTGAGGCCGGGGGACCTCCGGAGCTTCATTGCCTACCGGGGCCACCGCAACCTCAGGAGCGTCGTTTTGTAAAGCTTGGTCATCTGCCGGTGTCGCTAAGGCCTCAGGGGTGCCGCCTGGGTGCCGCATCATCCCGACCGGATGTGCAGCGCCGTGTGGCAGGTTCTTGCCCTGGCGCTCTTCCCGGACGGCCACCAGTACTGCGCTAGTGGATTGAGGTGTGGCAGCCAGGTAAAGCACCAGGGGCTCGAGAGGACGAGGCGCCACCATCACCGGTGGGATGGTTAGGTATCTATTGAGGTCTTGAAACGCCATGTCGGCCTCCGGAGTCCACTCGAACGGGCCCTTCTTCATCAGCTTGAAGAACGGGAGGGTGCGCTCTCCCAACTTGGAGATGAAGCGCCTTAGTGAGGTTTTGCATTTCCTTGAGAGTTTGCGGTGGGCTCATGTCTTCTATTGCTTTGACCTTCTCTGGGTTCGCCTCGATCCCCCTGTACGACACGAGGAAACCCAGCAGCTTGCCGGAGGGGACATCAAACACACATTTCTTCGGGTTGAGCCGCAGATTTACCTTTGCGCAGGCTGGCAAAAGTCTCCTCCAGATCCTGAATGAGGGTCCTAGCCTCCTGAGATTTTACCACAACGTCGTCGATGCAGGCTTCAGCATTTCTTCCGAGCTGTTGGCCTAGGGCGATGTGCATCAGCCGCTGAAATGTCGCCCCAGCGTTATGCAGCCCAAACAACATGCAGGTGTAGCAGTACACCCCGCACGGGGTTAAGAACGCCGTCTTCTCTACGCCCTTCACTGCCATCTTAATCTGGTGGTAATCTGAGAAGGCATCTAGGAAACATAACAGGTCGTACTCGGCGGTGGGGTCGACGATCTGATCGATGCGCAGAAGCGGGAACGGGTCTTGGGGGCAGACCTTGTTGGTGAAGTCGACGCACATGCGTTCTTTCCCGCCCTTCTTGGGCACGACGACGGGGTTTGCCAGCCACTCCGGGTACCGGACTTCGCGGATGACACCCGCCGCCTGTAGCTTGCGGGTTTCCTGGACGATGAAGGCCTGCTTCTCTGTGGACTGTCGTCGCGCCTTCTGCTTCACCGGGCACACATTGGGGCACACCCTCAAGTGGTGTTCGATTACTCCCCTCGGGATCCCTACCAGCTGCTTGGGTTCCCAGGCGAATACCTCTTTGTTCGTGCGCAGGAATTTCACCAGTGCCTCTTCCTGGACTGGGTCCAGGTTGGCACCTATGGTGAAGGTGGCTCCTGAGGCCCCGTTCTCGTCGACCGTCACCTGCTTCGTCTTGGCCCGATCTTGGGAGAACAGTTGCTTCTTCTTGGCCGGTGCAGCCCCTTGGGTCTCGGGTGCTGCTTCACCTGCGGGGCGCGCCGCCGCCATGGCCCTGAAGCGAGCTTGAGGGACATCAGGGCCTCCTTGGTGTCCCTAGCCACGGTGAGGACGCCGTTGCTCCCCGGCATCTTCATGAGGTTGTATGCGGGGTGAGTTGCCGCCATGAACTGAGCTAGGGCTGCGTACCCGAGGATGGCGTTGTACAGGAGGCTGATGTGAACGATGTCGAAGTCGATGAGCTCGGTGCGGTAGTTGTCACGGGTGCCGAAGGTGACGGGGAGGCGGATCTGCCCTAGGGGGCTGGTGGAACCGCCGCCAACTCCGGAGAAGGGCTTGGTGTGACGGAGGCGGCCGTGCGATACGTGGAGCAAGCCGAAAGCTTCCACGGAGAGCACGTTGAGGCCAGCCCCGTCGTCGATGAGGGTCTTGGTCATCGCCATGTTGCAGATGGTGGGCGTGCAAAGCATCGGGATCGTGCCCGAGCCAACAGTGGTCGCCGGATGGTCCCCTGAGTCGAAGGTGAGGTCGGCCTTGGGCCCTGCCCATCCCGGGGGAGATCCCTGCTGCACAGAGGCGGCACCTGTTTGGCAGAAGAACTGCTTGAGGTGGCGATCTGAGGGCGGTGCCTGCGAGCCGTCAAGGATGGCCGCAACGGCGGG
>NC_041382.1:356519535-356521656 GCF_002162155.2 Triticum dicoccoides | reverse complement strand
CTGTCGCAAGGCGGGGGCGAAGGTCCGGAGGCCCATGACGCCTCCATGCTCGCCCGTCGATCTGGCCGACGGGGTGGCGCCTGCCATGAGGGCCGAACGGAGAGACGAAGCGGTCGGGGGGTGGGGGTGGGGGGGACGAGCGGAGAGGCGGGGCTCCGACGCACTCCTACCTGGCGCGTCAAATGTCGGATTGCGGGTTTCGGCTAACCCTTGAGGTTCGAACTCTGGGGTGCGCACGAAGAACACACTCTCTAATTTGCTTGCTCAACGATCTCACGGCCTAGCTCGACGAACCCAAGGAACAAGAGACACAAGGGTTTATACTGGTTCGGGCCACCTTGCGGTGTAATACCCTACTCCAATGTGGTGTTGGTGGATTGCCTCATGGGCTATGGATGAACTAGTACAATGGACGAACAGCCTCAGGAGGAGGTGTTCTTGAGCTCGGCGAGCCGATAGATGCGAGGATGGAATGGATCCGATCCAAGATGAGTCCCCCCTCCCTATGATGGTGGCTAGTCCTATTTATAGAGGCCCTGGTCCTCTTCCCAAATGTTTTAGGCGGGAAGGGATCCCACATCGGCCAAGTTTGAAGGGGGACAACTAGTACAAGCTATCCTGACAAAAGGTGGTCTTCGCCTGCCAAAGGCTCTGGTGGCGACGTTGCAATGGGCTCCGTGGTAACCTCCGTCCTGCCGTCCTGCTGGTCTTGGTCTTGTTGCATCGATATGGAAACCTTTGCCTGATGCCTTGGGACTCCTTGCATGCGCCTGCCTATTTAGCACGAAAGAGGAAATTGGTACACTGCGTCCGTTGGCGCCCGCCTGGCCTTGGTCGTCATGGCTCACGTCACGTGAACCTCGCGAGGTGTCCTTGCATAGAGATCTTCGCTCCTCGGGAGCCATCCTAGTGAGGCTGCCTCCAGGGAGGTCTTGGCGTCGTTCGCCTCGCGAGGCTTGGCCCCTCGCGAGGGTCTTGAGCTGCTGCTGCTAAAGATGGGCCGTACCAGGCCGTTGGTGGAGCCACGCTCAAGTCCGCAGGCAGGCAAGTATAGGCACCCCCGGTCCCAGAACGCCGACAGTGAAGAAGCGAGACGCGACGATCACTCAGCTCTGCATCCAATGGTCCACTCTACACGCTGATGGCACCACGTAGGAGGACTACGACGTGTTGCGCCATCGCTACTCAGACGTCGTCATCTGGGAAGAAGCAGCGTCACAAGGGGGAGCAACTGTCATGCCTGCATTTCAGGTCTCTAATACTTCCTAACCCCCCCCCCCTTCCCTCCACCCCCTCAAATGTAAAGGGTATGCAATAGCATTGCATTTGAAGAGGTGTAATACTAAAAAAAATGATAATCCAAATCCACGCCTTGAGAATGTCGTCGTAGCATGAAGAGTCTTCAAAACCCGCTGAGTCAAGCCAAAGGGATAACAAAGAGAAGGCACATCAGAAAAAGACACCACATCTGTAGAAGATACAAGATAAGTATGAAGAGAAGATGAGTTGTCAAAAGAAGATGGCACATCAAGATAATAAAGCATTGCGCAGAAAATCATTGCCCACGACAATCAACGTTGAAAGAAGCTCGATGGCTAAGACAATGGGCGTAGATCAACAAAGCAAAAGGAGTCCATGAAAATCCTATGGAAAACAATAAGGGCATGTAGGCCGCAAAAGTCGTATAGAAAGGACCAGGACTAGAGAAAGGCTGACAAACAAAGATATGGTGGACTCACATGGCATGAGAAACACAAAATATCAACGGATTTGGTGAAAGCAACGAAAAGATAGAAAACTAGAAAGCTGGGAAGCATACACGGGACGAAGATGCAAAAGCCATTGTGAAAGCAGAAGAGAAGCTACGGAGAAAGCTGTGCTGACGAGATGCTGACGAGCAGCAGCAAAGAGGAGCAACCGTACATGAGGACCTAGCAACGCAAGTAGCAGATGTGAGCAGCGGTAGTAACTACAGGGAAGAGCCAACACAAGGAGCAAGCAGCATGCAAGGAGAAATGGTTTTTAACGAGAAAAGCACTTCTCTTATGCAGGTTATCTACAGATGTATTGGTATGCTCCGTTTATGGTCGTCTCTACAACGTGTGGAGAATCGAGACTTGT
>NC_041382.1:356508569-356519358 GCF_002162155.2 Triticum dicoccoides | reverse complement strand
TCATGATTACTTGTATTTCGCCATTTTTACTTTTTGAGTTTGGACTTGATTTGACTAAGTGCATCTTAGTTACGCAGAGGCCGGGTGTAATACTTAGACCTTTTAAGTAATAAAATGCCCTTTATCGAAAATGTGAGGAGCAGCATGAACATCACGCAACAGATCGGACCAAGCCGAGAAGCATGGCGGCCAACCAGCTGCCCGATCTAGCAGACATGCACATGCGAAGCGGACGTGCAAGCCCTGGCGGACCGAACGATAGCTTCGATCGAGAGGCAGCCAGAGGCGCGCGCGTGCAGCCCGGCTAGGACGGCGGATCGGCGAAAGGCAACAACGCGTTGACCTTGTCTAGATCAATCTGGTCGGTTGGAGCGACAACCTGGAGCAACGCAAGATGGCGAAGCCTGCCGGCGGGATGGCAAAGCACGTAGTGAGATTGAGGTACGGCAACACGATTCTGGAGGAAATTGGGCAAAAAAGCAGACGAGGGCGGATTTGGAGGTCAATGGGACGACCCGATCTGGTAGGTGTGCATTAACCAGAGAGGAGAAGCACGGGGGTGACGGAGTAGCAGCCGGCAGTAGGAGATAAGGCAGCGACGACCAACGGCCGTGCATGATTGGATTAGGAGGTTGAGTTGTGGCGCTCGAAAACCCCCTTAAACCTAGGCTCATGATGTATCATGTTATGATGCAACTTATCTCTATTGCATAGCCGATGGGCATATATATATTACACATGACTTGGGGTACGAGGAAAGGAAACATAGTCTAATAAGGACTCCTAGACCAATGCTAATACTTCCTAACTCCTGCATCGGACTGAAAGTGCACTGGTTAGTGCAACGACACGAGTTGGGCCATGATATGCTAGGAGGGCCCAAGGGCATGTAGCTACTTAAGAGTCCCAATGGTCTCACCCTTTTGTGCTTCCTCACCTGCTCCCTCTCTCTTCTCACCTACACCCCTCCTCTTGATCCTCAATCCATCAGGCATTACACGCCATGGTGAGATGGCCTGGTGAGGCCTTCGGGATGCGGCACATAGTGTAGATCTTGCGCCGATGGAAGGCGGTGTGGCGGAGAAGGTTGGGGGCATCGTGATGTCTGGCAGAACAGGAGGCGTGCCGTTTTTGGCCCTCTGTCTCTGGCGCAAGATCCATAATTGCCTTCTGATTTTCTTTGGAAGAGAGCGTGATGGATCATGGGATAAAAACTGGTGGATCTTGGGGTAAAAATTCATGGAAAGAAATTGTAGGGGGGAGGGTGTGAGGAGTTGGATGAAAGGACGTGTGGACAACAGAATGTTGCGTTCTTTTAAGTACTCCATCTGGCCACAAATGGAGTATAGGATGTTCTAACTTTATCTGAATCTGATGTATATAGACACGTTTTAGTGTGTTTGTTCACTCATTTCAGTTCGTATGTAGTCCATATTGACATATCCAAACCATCTTATATTTGTGAACGGAGGAAGGAGAGATCCATGGGCCAACGTTTTCAATAAAGGGTGCTTTTATTAACTCAAAATGTAGCATCAAGCGGATACAAAGCATGATGAGCAACACCCGGCCTCTGCATAACTAAGATGCACACAGTAGTCATATAATACCGACGACATGCCTATGTCGAAGGAGGTGGTGGACCGATTCGGAGATTATGCTGCCATCCATGTTGAGTAAAATCCTCCTAGCCAACTGCATACATGAGATTCATGGGCCAATGTATCTAGCAGAGTAAATATACATAGTTATATAAATGAGAAGTTGATGGGAGAAACTACGTTAACATCGAGGACTTTGATTCATGAGTAGATTGTGCACCTTTCATGCAGTAACTTTAGTCTTCGGACTAGCCGGCTAGTTTATGAACCTTAACATTATGTCGGTGCTAGAAGAAGTCCTGACATTAAATGTTATTAGCATAATTTTGATGTAAAAATAATTATAATTATATTGTCAAGTATCTGGTAATGAGACTAAGAGTTCTAGTGTCGTGGACCATCTCCTAACGTAAGGGAACGGATTACCCGCTTTTTGTTCATTGTCAAACTTTTGGTTGACGGTTGTCGATGATAAATGGAATTATCTATGACCTGGCACCTCAACACCGTATCAACAGCCCCTACTAAATCTATAGATAGGTTATCATACCAAGGAGAAGCGCCGGCGAGCATGGAAGAGACTTTCCATCCAAGTACACGACCATGGCCAAGATCTAATCCTCATCCACGGCAATCAAGAAGCAGCATCCGCAACAAACAAGTAGCAACTGACAATTAGAATCTGCTATTGCGTAAAAAGTAACATCTGACTAAGCATGATCAACAAGCAACAAGCGACTATCGTCATCTGACCTGCGATGTGCATCAAGTTCAACATTCGTCATCATTCGATGACCTGTCACCCAACTAAATGTCAAGTTTGACTACAAGCCAACAACACATATCAAACAGAAGACTCCGCACCCCATCGAGGACAAAGACAAAGAAGACTACGCGTATCTATGTCGACCCACTTGCGAACCAAGCTCCATTATGAATATTGATGGGGGGCTTGTCGTATAAGCGGACCTCACTAAATCTACGTTGGAATTACTTATTGCCTGGCACCTCAACGTCGTATCAATGGGCCCCACTAAATCTACAGATAGGTTATCACACCAAGGAGAAGCACCACCGACCAGGGAAGAGGCTTTCCAACGAAGTACACAACATCAAAGGAAAACTCTCTACCATGTAGAAAAGGCTATACGTGTTGTAAACCAACAACAGTCCGACTCCTATCCCTATACGCCCTACGCACCGATATGGAGTCATCCATACCAGAGCTATATAAGGGGCAACAGGGGGACCATAGGAAGGGGATCCTCTCTTTTTTCGCCTAGTTCAAGCGTACACATCACGTAGAAGATTTCAGGCGCTGTTAGGAGCTAGGGTTCTGCTGGTTCTAGGACAGAGATTGTAGGGGAAAGATGGAGGAAGACGAGGTCGAGGGCGCGGCGGCCGGCGGCTGGGCGCCGTCCTTGCGTGGTGGAGAAGAGGCGGCGGTGGCGCAAGAGGCGGCTAGGGTTAGGTCTCTCGGCTCCCTAAGGGAAGCCGAGCAAATACTGATTGCTTCTTGCTTGATTAGATTGATACATCTCCTCTCCTTATATAGAGAGGTTTACTTGACTCCTAAGCAAACGACCCTAATAACGATAAGATAATTGGGCTAAGCCCCTAATAACGATAAGATAACTTGGGCCACAGCCCACTCTGGGCTAAGCCCCTAATATGCCGGTCATAACACTTTTCCCCGCCTACACAAACAGCTCGTCCTCGAGCTGTAAGGTGGGGAAGCGCTTGCTGAACTCCTCGGGGTGATCAACCAGCGTCAGACACCTCCGCGATAGCTGGGGCGGCCAGGTCGCCGAGCCCGGCGGTGATGGCGTCCTCCTTAATGTAGTCTGCAGCCTCCAGGTAGAAGAGTCGGGGGCAGACGTGGCCGGGCATGTAGGTCTCGTCGCAGTTGAAGCACAACCCTTGGCGGCGACGCTCGAGTAGCTCGGCCGAGGTGAGCCGGCGGAACGGGCGCGCCGTGGTCGCGGCAAGGGGTGCCGCGGAAGCCTGAGCAGGCCGACCCTGCGCGGGAACATCCGGCCAGGGTGGCGGCCCAGCGGCCCGGGACGGTGATGCCTGCTGGATGGCCACCGCGCGGCGCTCGGATGCGCGGGCGTAGTACATGGCTGCCTGGAGGTCCTAGGGTCCCTGCAGCTCGATGTCCATGCGGATTTGATCTGGCAGACCGCCGACGAAGAGTTCGGCCCGCTGGTGAGCTGTCACGCCAGGCGCCTGAAAGCGGTCGGTGTAGTCTTGCACCGTAGAGGTGAAGGGAAGGCGGCCCAACTCTGCCAGCCGGCTCCCATGTATCGGTAGTCCGAATCGAAGGAGGCAGAACTCGCGAAAATGCTCCCATGGGGGCATGCCGCCCTCGTCCTACTCGAGGGCGTAGTACCACGTTTGTGCTGCGCCGCGGAAATGATAAGAGGCAAGCGTCCGTTGCCCCTGAAAGAACTGCTCGCACTGGTTGAGCCAGTTGAGGGGGTCCTCAGCGCCGTCGTAGGTGGCGAAGGCGAGCTTGGCGAAGCGCGGCGGTGTCTGAGCATGACCGCCGTGAGTGTACGGCTCGGCGGTACGGAGCAGCAAAGAGGATGGCGTTGGTCCGGTGTGCACATGTGGTCCGCAGGAAAGCGGTGGCCCGTCGAAGCCAGCGTGGAAACCCGCGGAGTCGGAGGGCCCGTCGTACGGCAGGGAGGGCGCCGGCTGGTCCGTGGCCATGGGGTAGACTGGCGGCGGTGACGTCCCGGCCAACCAGGCCGGAAGCTGGGATGGCGAGGGCGGGAACCGCACTTGCTGAATTGGCACGCCCGCCGGCGCAGTTGTAGTCAGCCCGGTGCTGGGTAGCGGAGGCGCTGGCAGCGGCAGCTGCTGCTGCCTGGAAACAGCGGAGGCGACGGGCGCGGCTATGGCCGCGGCCGGCCATTGTGGCCAGATCGAGGCGGTGGCGGGGGCTGGCTGTAGCTGCAGCGAGGGCTGCAGCGGCCCGACCAGTGTCGCGGTGGCCTCGGGGTGCGGCGGCTGCCAGGGCTGCCAGGGCCGGTGGCTGCCAGGTGTTAGGGCCAGTTTAGCTAGGCCCACCGGGCAATCTTAGCCCACAAGTTATCTTAGTTAATTCTTATGCAAGTTATCTTAGGTTAATTCTTATGCAAGTTATCTAGGTTATAAATATAGGCTGTAAGACTCCTTTTGGAATTAAGCAATAAGAATATTATTATCCCTATTGCCCGGCTCCTCTGGGAGCCGGAACCCTAGCCGCCTCTAACCCTAGCCGCTGTATGGGAGATGGCGCAGCGGCTATGGTTAGAGGCGGCTAGGGTTCCGGCTCCCAGAGGAGCCGGGCAATAGGGATAATAATATTCTTATTGCTTAATTCCAAAAGGAGTCTTACAACCTATATTTATAACCTAGATAACTTGCATAAGAATTAACCTAAGATAACTTGCATAAGAATTAACTAAGATAACTTGTGGGCTAAGATTGCCCGGTGGGCCTAGCTAAACTGGCCATAACAGGCGCTTTCTGTCGAAATCACCACCACAACTCGCTGAGTTTCCCTAACTCTCCGGGCATCCCCCGGCATTGTAATCCTCGATATTCTCCATATATAGGAAAGAGCAAGGTAGGAAGTAGGGCTTTTACCCACCTTGCGCGCCTGAACCTGGGTAAATAGTTGTCCCCCTTTACCTGTGTTCTATATCTACTGGTATCCTAACGTGACATCCCCGTGACTACAAATTTCATGTACTAACTCTAGTACCATTGTTACGACCCAAGAAAAATCTCTCGACAGTGGTACCCTAATCAATACATTTTGTTTAATCAAATAGTCTAATTATAAGTGTTTCAAGTCTTTATGTAAGTGAGGAGCACAGATTTGCTGTTGGTTTCTCAACTATTAGAAACATTTGGTTTCCTTCTACCACAATTTTATAGGAAACTCTAATCATGATACTGATTGTACAATGTGGTGTTGTTGTAATTAATTCCTCGCATATCAAGTCTCTGAGTTCCAAACTAATGCTCAGAAGTCTTCATCTTCCTTTAAATCAATCAGAGATAGGCCTTTTCAGCAACAAAACTGGGCATGTGTGATCTGTGACATTGAAAAGTAGGAAGCTTGTCACAAATCCTATAGGGATAGAAAGCCATGAACACATTTTTCTTCATGAATGCTGGATCTGTAATACTTGTAAGCTGTAACTTGCAGCTTTACTGCCAATTTTTTGTGAACTAAGCCAAATCTAAAAGGTTCTAGACAGAACTATTTTCAAAATTATATACTGAAATGGAAAAAATAACTGTACCAAAAGTTAGGAACCTTAGCTGACACCATCCCCTGTTCGGAAAATAATTAGCACTTTACATCTAGTATGTCGTTCATCCCCTCTTGTTTGAACGTTTGAGAAATTTTGCTTGGATGAATTTTTTACTTAATTAGCCGAAGAAGTACCATAAGTTGTTCATATCTCTTTTTTTGTCTTACTATTTGTTATGTGGGGCCAGAAGTACCAGCGCTTGACCAAGGAGAGGGCCACACGCCTGCTGCTGCGTAAGGCTGAAATATGCCTTATATATCTCTTAATTAGTTATTCCCTTTTATATAGAGATTTGTTTCCAAGTTTGTTAGTCTGGCTTAACCAGCAATCCAAGATTAGACTGGAATATAGTCGCAGGCTATTTAATGCCTTATCGAGCACAGCTGCAACCTCGTTCTGGTTCAAAGGGTTCATACCACTGTTAGTTTTACAGTTTGTTGTGCTGATTTCTGAGTACTACTGGGTAACATATATGTTTGTTTTGACTTGTACAGGTTTATGATGAAGATAACCTTCAGCAAGACAAGAGGCTAGGTGTGGCTAAATTAGCAGTGAATAATATTGTGCCCCAGACTCCCAGTGAAATCACTCTGAAGCTTATGCAGTCAGTAGATTCACTTAAGATTAAAGACTACAGGGATAGAGGGTCATTACATCTTAAGGTTAGAGTGAGTTTTCTATTGTCCGTTTCTGCCAATGTTGCCTTCAATCTAGAGAATCTTATAATAGATGTTAAAGCATACACAATTGGAGATTGTTATTAGCATGGTTATATAACTTACAAGCATATCCTATTTGATTTCTTTGCTGGTTTACTAAAGTCATATCCTTGTGCATGTGTAGTTTGAAACATTGCTATCCAGCTTGGATTTTGTCAAGTCTGCTATCATAGTGAACTAATGAGTAACTGCATATGTCATGCATAAATAAGCACCGACTTGTTTAGTCCTGATCGCGTGAACACGTAATAGTAAAATGATGTGGTTTGACTGCACAGTAAAATTTCTGGACAAAATGATGCATCTAATATTTTGAGTCTTCAGGTCATGTATCATCCATTTACCAAGGAAGAACAACTGGAAGCCCTGGAGTCGGAAAAGAAAGCAATAGAGGAGAGAAAGCGGCTGAAGGAGGCAGGGGTAATTGGCAGCACGATGGATGCACTTGGTGGCGCAGCATCACTAGTTGGTTCAGGTGTTGGATTTGTGGGCACTGGCGTTGCCGGGGGTGTTGGGCTCGTGGGCTCAGGGCTTGGTGCTGGCGCTGGTCTGGTTGGTTCTGGTATTGGTGCCGTGGGCAGCGGCCTTGGTAAAGCTGGGAAGTTCATGGGGAGGACTGTGACAGGGCACTTGGGCATGTCTCGCAAGAGTGGTAGCAGCTCCACTGTTCCCCAACCTGACCAGCCTTCTGCATAACTTGATGTACAGTGAGAGTAGCGTGTCATCTTTACTTTTGGTTAATTGTGAACATACTTTCGGTTTGCATTCCAGTGTGCTGTATCTGCGGTGCAACTCATATAAACTACTATTTGTTGGTTTCTTTATTGTATTTTATGTGAACAATATCCTTGACAGATTACTGTAAATTACAACAACTTTCACAAACTAATGCAACAGAACGGTATTTAATACTTTCCAAATGATAAGTGTCACACTGCGTGGCACTCCGGACCTGGCATTTTTTATGACAATTCCAGTCACGCAAGGATGGTAAATTTTAGTGACACACAAGTTTCTATTAAAAACAAACTGAAGCATGAAAGTTGCCATACACTAAACCTACTGTCGAAAGCGTTCGGAGTTGACATGTGCTCTGTGACGCCCCCGATTTGACCGTACACTAATCATGCACGCAAACGTATACGATCAAGATCAGGGACTCACGGGAAGATATCACAACACAACTCTAAAACATAAATAAGTCATACAAGCATCATAATACAAGCAGGGGCCTCGAGGGCTCGAATACAAGTGCTCGATCATAGACGAGTCAGCGGAAGCAACAATATCTGAGTACAGACATAAGTTAAACAAGTTGCCTTAAGAAGGCTAGCACAAACTGGGATACAGATCGAAAGAGGCGCAGGCCTCCTGCCTGGGATCCTCCTAACTACTCCAGGTCGTCGTCAGCGGGCAGCACGTAGTAGTAGGCACCTCCGGTGTAGTAGGGGTCGTCGTCTACGGTGGCGTCTGGCTCCTGGACTCCAGCATCTGGTTGCGACCACCAGGAAGAAAGGAAAGGGGAAAAGGGGGGAGAAAGCAACCGTGAGTACTCATCCAAAGTACTCGCAAGCAAGGAACTACACTACATATGCATGGGTATATGTGTAAGGAGGCCATATCAGTGGACTGAACTGCAGAATGCCAGAATAAGAGGGGGATAGCTAATCCTGTCGAAGACTACGCTTCTGGCAGCCTCCGTCTTGCATCAAGTATAAGAGAGTAGATTAAAGTCCTCCAAGTAGCATCTCCAAGTAGCATCTCCAAATAGCATCTCATAGCATACTCCTACCCGGCGATCCCCTCCTCGTATCCCTGAGGTAGAGCGACCACCGGTTGTATCTGGCACTTGGAAGGGTGTGTTTTATTAAGTATGCGGTTCTAGTTGTCATAAGGTCAAGGTACAACTCCAAGTCGTCCTGTTACCGAAGATCACGGCTATTCGAATAGATTAACTTCCCTGCAGGGGTGCACCACATAACCCAACACGCTCGATCCCATTTGGCCGGACACACTTTCCTGGGTCATGCCCGGCCTCGGAAGATCAACACGTCGCAGCCCCACCTAGGCAAAACAGAGAGGCCAGCACGCCGGTCTAAACCTAAGCGCACAGGGGTCTGGGCCCATCGCCCATAGCACACCTGCACGTTGCGAGGGCGGCCGGAAGCAGAACTAGCCCCCTTAATACAAGAGCAGGCTTACGTTCCAATCCGGCGCGCGCCGCTCCGTCGCTGACGTCTGAAGTGCTTCGGCTGATACCACGACATCGGGATACCCATAACTACTCCCACGTAGATGGTTAGTGCGTATAGGCTCGTAGCCGACTCAGATCAAATACCAAGATCTCGTTAAGCGTGTTAAGTATCCGCGAACGCCGAACAGGGCCAGGCCCACCTGTCTCCTAGGTGGTCTCAACCTGCCCTGTCGCTCCGCCACAAAGATCCACACAGAGGGCCGTCGGGACAAAGGTCCTTTCAGCCCCCAATCCGTGAATCACTCGCGGGTACTCTTCGAGCTGACCCGACTTTAGTCACCATCTGTATAGTATGTATGTATGTATAGTATATACCCGTGATCACCTCCCAGGTGATCACGACCCGATAGTATAGTAAGGCAGACTGACAAGAATGTAGGGCCAATGATGATAAACTAGCATCCTATACTAAGCATTTAGGATTGCAGGTAAGGTATCAACAGGTGTAGCAACAATGTCAGGCTATGCATCAGAATAGGATCAACGGAAAGCAGTAACATGCTACACTACTCTAATGCAAGCAGTATAGATAAGAATAGGCGATATCTGGTGATCAAGGGGGGGGGCTTGCCTGGTTGCTCTGGCAAGAGAGAGGGGTCGTCAACTCCGTAGTCGAACTGGGCAGCATCAGCGTCGGTCTCGTAGTCTACCGGAGAGAAGAGAGGGAAGAAACAACGAATACCATGCAAACAAATGCATATCGATGCATGACATGACAAGTAACGATGCTAGGTGTGCCCAATCGCGGTAGTAGGTGATACCGACGAAAGGGGGAAACATCCGGGAAAGTATTCCCGGTGTTTCGCGTTTTCGGACTGATGAACCGGAGGGGAAAAGTTGCGAGTTCGATAGGTTAGGGGTGTGTGGCGGACGAACGGACTGCGTATCCGGAATCGTCTCGTCGTTCTGAGCAACTTTCATGTTGAAAATATTTTAATCCGAGTTACGGATTAAAAGATATGATTTTCTAAAGTTTTAGATCATTTTTAGAATTTATTTAATTTATTTAATTCAACATTATCCAGAATAGTGCATGCTGACGTCATGATGACGTCAGCAGTCAACAGGGCATTGACTGGGTCAACTGACATGTGGGTCCCGCATGTCATTGACAGTTAGCCTAATCAAGGTTAATTAAGTTAACTAGTAATTAGGTTAATCTAATCAAGATTAATTAACTTAATTAATTCCTTAATTAATTAATTTAATTATTATTAATTAATTAATTATTTTTATTTTTATTATTATTTATTTATTTATTTATTTATTTATTTAAACTCCCTTTTTTTTTAAAACGTTTCTGGGGCTGGGGCCCCTTTGTCAGTGGGCCAAAGGCCTAGCGGGTTTGGGCGCTATCGGGCGGGCGTTGGGCGCTGGGTGCGGGCGTTGGCGCCCGACTGGGCGAGTGCTCGCCCGCAGGGATTGCAGCGGGGCGAGGCCACCGGGGCTGCGGTGGGGCGCCGGCCAGGGCGGTGGCGTGGTGGCCGGCAGGGTGGCCGCGGGGCAGATGCGGGTCGGGGCGGCTGGGTGCGAACGGCGCGGCCAGCAGCGGCGCTTGGCGCGGGCGGGGGCGCACAGGCCGCCGCGTGAGGTGGGCTGCGGGGTGCGCGCAGGTGCGAGAGGAGAGGCCAGGGGCGAAGGGAGAGCAACGGCAGGGGACGGCCAAGGCGCGGCCACGGCGGGGCTCGCGCGGTTGCGGGCGAGGGAGAGAGAGGAGTGGGGCGCGTGCTCACATCGAGGAGTAGGGACGGGGCAGCGGGACTCGTGGGGGAGGACGGGGACGTCGTCGGCGTGGGAGCAGACCGGTGGGGGAGTCCGGCGAGGCGGCGCGTGCTCCGGTGAGGTGGTCCGGCGAGGAGGAGGATGGGGACGCGCGACGAGGTGGCGGTGATGACGGGCGGC
>NC_041382.1:356502976-356506675 GCF_002162155.2 Triticum dicoccoides | reverse complement strand
GCTAGGCATGACATCAAGTTACCAGGTCATCAAAGGGCCAACATCATAACTCTTGGAAAATTGTCCCAACCATCATATCTGACCGAGATTCAGATCCGATTGGTGTCATGATACCTCAGACTCAGGATGTCCGAGAAGAAAAGGTGCAACACAAATAGACGAAATGATATTTCAAGGTTCTCAGGGAATGAACTAGGGGAGTGGGTTCCTGAAACAATAGTTCATCATTAAATCAAGAAGAGGTGAGGAGGTGGCTGATTGACTCAGCGATAACACATCGAGGTATCCAAAAGATGGATCTCCACAAGTATGTGGATAAGGAGATAACATTTGTCATATCAAATGATATAAGGAAGTAAGCTCGAGGAAGACATACACAACTAAACATTGGTTGAACGGTGCACCCGAAATATGGGTTGGGTTGCACGACCAATGTCAGAATGGTGATTCAATAATTAATAGTCTAAGAAAGAACGGTCGACCATTAACTTCAAAGCAATAGGGTTGCTAGAAGGGCGGAATCCAAACAGCACCGCTCACCTGTTGGTACCCCGGTTGGAATCAACACAAGGACCAAGAAAGAATGGTGATGGTGAGAAGTATCAATATACCAAGAATTCTTAAGAGGTGGTGAAATTCCCACGGCATTCTTGACATAAGGGTGGTAATACTCCAAGGTAAAGGAGAACAATGCCGGGTAGCAAGGAACTCAAGGTATAACACGAAACACGAACAAGTTTGTGTTGGAGGGAAGGCAATAAGTGGCCGATGATAACACAACTCATCGAGGGCAAGGATGGTATTTCTCATCACGAATTTTTCAATAGATCTCTTGGAAGAGCTCAAAATGTTGATGATATTCACGACACATTTATCGCGAGAGTTCATGAAGATGTAATCGATCGGCGACGACATCAAGTCAAGTAATGATGAAGTGAAAGTTTATTGGAACCAAGGGTACGACACAAACTCGAAACCAAGCTTGTTGTTCAAGGCGAAATGATATGGCGATGAGGATCGACGTAAGGTTAGTTCATCGTCGAAAATTGTGCTCCGGGAAGAAGGACCAGGTAGCACAGTTAAAATATAGCATGGTAATGGTATAGCCGATCAGGTTAGGGAAGACGTGATCGCGTACAAACTCGTAAGCAAAGAAGATTACTAAGAGTTGTTTAATTGCGATGCGGACTCGATTCAGTTATCAATGTCCTTGAGTGTTTAATAAATCGAAGCCCATGAAAAATTGTAATCGGTGAGAATGTAGTACTTGATGAAGAACTCATAAGAAGTTATGCAGTTCCATGATAATCTCGAGATACCAGGGGGGTAATACTCGACACAAGATGAAAGTAAAGGTGGACTGGTGTATTGATCCATAGAAGACAATTGTTTTAACTTGTCCGAGAAATGGGATCAAAGAAGAACAATCATGGTCGGAACCACGGTTGAAAGGGGTCATCTCACAGATACCATATGTTAGTTATCAAGGAAATAGTTATTATTACAAGAAGCTTCCATGATAGGATCTACATCGTGTCCATGGGCATGAACACAAAGGTTCAAGGTCGACTCCCACTTGTTCAACGCATAACCTTTCATTCACCTCTCGTATTTCGAAAATGACATTAGTTGTTGAAAGTTTTTACCTGGTGCAATACCAGATAAGTATGACCCGTGACATCTTTCGGGTTCACACGGATTAGGGAAGGCATAGGTTCAACCCATGGGGGCATCTTAGGAACATATACCACAAACTTCGGAGTAAATAATACAAGCTCGAAAGTAGAGCATGATTCACAAAGCAGAGGATACAATTTACCAAAGGCATTATATACCCATGGAAAAGGCTCACAAGGTTATTTAATATGAAGGACACTGTCGGATAAAATCCAACAAAGGAACCGATGGTCCACAAGGGATTTGATGTGAGCATCGGTTCTCAACCAGAGGAAGAAGAATGCAAGGAGATCTGACTATAGAATCATCTGACTAATTCAAAGTTCAAATGCCAAAACCATTATGACTCCCAGATCAGGGGATCAAAAGCAACGCTCTGATCGAGGATGGATAAGTTGAATAGACTTAGGGGTACATCCGACGACAACTTGATTGATCGAGGACCAGCTCATGTTCAAAATGACGTCTGAGCCGGAGGGATGATTTCTAGGACCTGATTGAGGATTGCGAGCATTCGCAACAAATCGAATCAACGGACTCAAAATGATAATGACAATGGATGTCAACAAGATTACTAGACTTATGGGATTAACCATAATGCAAGCAATCAAGAATTTCAAGAGCAATAGGATGCTCAGGATTTTCGGAAGATCGAATGGTATTTCGAGGATTGGTGACATACAGGAATCAACTGGGGATGAGTGGATACTCGGTAAGTGCGAGAAATTATCCGTAGGGGTATTCAGGTGACAAAGAACAGTAAGGCAGTAAGCTCAAAGGATTATCGAAGCAACGACGAGTTTTTCAGGGCACCTTGTAATAACAAGACAAACTGGGGATGAATGTAAGAATAACAACTGCAAGTAGTTATTCATAAGGGTTGACGGTGGAAGGGGAATTGCAATCGCGATGAACACAAGTTCTCGGGTTAACAGCGGAGAGTATCTTCGGGGTCTTCACATGCAGCAGACGATCATCAGTAATAAAGCGATCTCCGGGTGAAAGTGATAACGAGATCCTAATGTTAGATTTAGCAAAATTTATTTTAACCCGAATAGAAGAGAGTTCAGAGTCCCAGAGTATAGGTCGAGGAATAAAAGATCCTAGTACCACCCGATGGCGACGTGCGCCCGTAAGGCACACAACCAAGTTAGTAAAAGTTTTTGCAATGTCTAGACTTGACTTCGGCCAAGGAGTGTGGAAGGGGGATTCCTACAGGCAGTCGGCTCTGATACCAACTTGTGACGCCCCCGATTTGACCGTACACTAATCATGCACGCAAACGTGTACGATCAAGATCAGGGACTCACGGGAAGATATCACAACACAACTCTAAAACATAAATAAGTCATACAAGCATCATAATACAAGCTAGGGGCCTCGAGGGCTCGAATACAAGTGCTCGATCATAGACGAGTCAGCGGAAGCAACAATATCTGAGTACAGACATAAGTTAAACAAGTTGCCTTAAGAAGGCTAGCACAAACTGGGATACAGATCGAAAGAGGCGCAGGCCTCCTGCCTGGGATCCTCCTAACTACTCCAGGTCGTCGTCAGCGGGCAGCACGTAGTAGTAGGCACCTCCGGTGTAGTAGGGGTCGTCGTCTACGGTGGCGTCTGGCTCCTGGACTCCAGCATCTGGTTGCGACCACCAGGAAGAAAGGAAAGGGGAAAAGGGGGGAGAAAGCAACCGTGAGTACTCATCCAAAGTACTCGCAAGCAAGGAACTACACTACATATGCATGGGTATATGTGTAAGGAGGCCATATCAGTGGACTGAACTGCAGAATGCCAGAATAAGAGGGGGATAGCTAATCCTGTCGAAGACTACGCTTCTGGCAGCCTCCGTCTTGCATCAAGTATAAGAGAGTAGAT
Source organism: Triticum dicoccoides (assembly GCF_002162155.2). Lineage (NCBI taxonomy): Eukaryota > Viridiplantae > Streptophyta > Magnoliopsida > Poales > Poaceae > Triticum > Triticum dicoccoides. Next base: position 356,503,123 of record NC_041382.1, on the reverse strand, counting down.
TAAAGTCCTCCAAGTAGCATCTCCAAGTAGCATCTCCAAATAGCATCTCATAGCATACTCCTACCCGGCGATCCCCTCCTCGTATCCCTGAGGTAGAGCGACCACCGGTTGTATCTGGCACTTGGAAGGGTGTGTTTTATTAAGTAT
>NC_041382.1:356500319-356501447 GCF_002162155.2 Triticum dicoccoides | reverse complement strand
GGGGGGGCTTGCCTGGTTGCTCTGGCAAGAGAGAGGGGTCGTCAACTCCGTAGTCGAACTGGGCAGCAGCAACGTCGGTCTCGTAGTCTACCGGAGAGAAGAGGGGGAAGAAACAATGAATACCATGCAAACAAATGCATATCGATGCATGACATGACAAGTAACGATGCTAGGTGTGCCCAATCGCGGTAGTAGGTGATACCGACGAAAGGGGGAAACATCCGAGAAAGTATTCCCGGTGTTTCGCGTTTTCGGACTGATGAACCGGAGGGGAAAAGTTGCGAGTTCGATAGGTTAGGGGTGTGTGGCAGACGAATGGACTGCGTATCCGGAATCGTCTCGTCGTTCTGAGCAACTTTCATGTTGAAAATATTTTAATCCGAGTTACGGATTAAAAGATATGATTTTCTAAAGTTTTAAATCATTTTTAGAATTTATTTAATTTATTTAATTCAACATTATCCAGAATAGTGCATGCTGACGTCATGATGACGTCAGCAGTCAACAGGGCATTGACTGGGTCAACTGACATGTGGGTCCCGCATGTCATTGACAGTTAGCCTAATCAAGGTTAATTAAGTTAACTAGTAATTAGGTTAATCTAATCAAGATTAATTAACTTAATTAATTCCTTAATTAATTAATTTAATTATTATTAATTAATTAATTATTTTTATTTTTATTATTATTTATTTATTTAAACTCCTTTTTTTTAAACGTTTCTGGGGCTGGGGCCCCTTTGTCAGTGGGCCAAAGGCCTAGCGGGTTTGGGCGCTATCGGGCGGGCGTTGGGCGCTGGGTGCGGGCGTTGGCGCCCGACTGGGCGAGTGCTCGCCCGCAGGGATTGCAGCGGGGCGAGGCCACCGGGGCTGCGGTGGGGCGCCGGCCAGGGCGGTGGCGTGGTGGCCGGCAGGGTGGCCGCGGGGCAGATGCGGGTCGGCGCGGCTGGGTGCGAACGACGCGGCCAGCAGCGGCGCTTGGCGCGGGCGGGGGCGCACAGGCCGCCGCGTGAGGTGGGCTGCGGGGTGCGCGCAGGTGCGAGAGGAGAGGCCAGGGGCGAAGGGAGAGCAACGGCAGGGGACGGCCAAGGCGCGGCCACGGCGGGGCTCGCGCGGTTGCGGGCGAGGG
>NC_041382.1:356466342-356499920 GCF_002162155.2 Triticum dicoccoides | reverse complement strand
ATCGGGCAGAGGAGGGGAAGGAGCGAGGGGAGCGGGGGTCTCGTCCCGATCCAGATTGGATCGAGGTGGGGGAGTTTTTTCCTCGATCCCGATTGGATCGGGAGGGGAAAGGGAGTGGCGTCGTGGGGGGGAGTGGGAGTGGTTGCCCTAGGGTTTCGGCCGACGGGGAGGATATTGGGGAGTGGGGTGGGCCGGCCTAGGTGGTGGCCTGGTGGGCCAAGGCCGTTTGGGCCACGGCCCAGTGGGGGGGGGCTCCGTTTCCTTTTTGTTAGTTTTCGTTTTTTTTTGTTTTCCTTTCTTTTATTTATTTTCTTTTCTTTTAACTTCCAATTTATTTTAGTTTCAATAAAATACCAAAGTGGCACCTAAATTGTTGTTACAAATTATGGCACAACCACAAAAATGTTTCATCCCAAAATAATATAGTTTAATATTCTACAAAATACGAAAGGCATTTAATTAATGGTTTTAGCTACTGTTTTAATTAGTATAGTTCATTTTAACATTTTATAAAAGTGTAGTTCCTCCGCCATATTTACTTATGCATTATTTGGCTCACCCTGAACATTTTTGTTTTAATATTTGAAAATTGCCTTTATTCTAAATTTGAAATTTGAACTGGATTTCGATCTGACGCGAGATTAGCCACTGTAATCGAGGTGACGTGGCATCGTTAGTAGAGGTTCACTGTAGCTTAAGTACCCGGGCGTCACATGCTCATACCTGACGTGTGGCATTTATCAGGGTCATAATCATTTCCTGTATTTATCATCATCTCCTCTTATTCTCGTTGTGATCAGCTAGCCTTCTTGTCCGAGGTACTTCCCCACGCCACCTCCCCTCCCTTCCCTAGACCTTATAAACGAGTTTGCCAAGTACGTCGTCTCCTACCCGTACCTTGCCATGGATTGTTTCTTTCGATCCCGCTTGACCCACCTGCGCCGAAGGAGACGAGCTCCTGGACTCCTCTCTGTGTACTTCAATTTGCCTTTCTCCTGTACTTGTTGAGGGTCCAAGTGGTAGGTCTTGCTGTACTTTAATGTGTGGTGGATTACTACATGAAGCTGGATTTATTTAGCTAATGCACATGGATGCATGGACGTTAATTACTACATGAAAATATTAAGGGCCCCTTCGAAGGATTTTTCAATATTTCATAAGATTTTTGGAGTATTGGAATTCTTAGCAATTTTCCCAACATTTACATTTTATTCGTAGGATTGGATCCTATCGGAACTTTTTTCTTAGGAATCATTTGCACTACATTCTATAGAAAATCTAGCATACACTCCAACCTACTCAAAATATTTCTTTGGTTTGCCCTTGATGCAATGAAACGTGTATTGAAGTAACTGTAGTTGGCCGATGTTTCTCAAGAGTTGTGTTCTTGCTCAATATAATTTGAAAATCCTAAAATCTAAAATAGCAATGCATTTTCTTTCCTACCTAACATGTTTTTCTTTAGCCTTTACGTACATTCAGAGCAAGTGCATTGTTTGTTTGATGGTTCTTTTTTTGTAGTTCGAGCAACATACTCTAAACGACATACACTCTGATTTGAAGTTGTTGAAATTTCAATGTACCTCTGTAATATCTAATATATTATTATTCACTGGTTGAAGCTGTTCTTGTAGTCTTATTTTTTATTATGAGAACTTCATAGGTGTTGTACATGCTCATGTATACTTATTTCTGTTAGTATCATCTTGTTAGCTTTGTACATGTTTCTTGATTGGTTAGTGATGAAATGAATTTGCGGAGCCTCGAATGAATTAGGAAGAGGGAAGAGGATGATGGTGATGAGAGGATTCTCTTAATTTGGCTTACATTGAACCAAATGCTTAGTAGAGGACAAAACGAGAAAAAGTTATGGCATAGCTTCATCCTATATGGCAAGAAGCATGTTAATGAAATCCTTGGGGGAATGTTAAGAACTACCTTGTGCTTTTAGGATGGAGTCACACATATTTAAAAAATAGGTCTGGCATCATATCTTAGAAGGGAAATGTTGATAGAGGACCCAACAATCAAGATGGAGGAGAAGGGACCTTTTTCATTTATAATTGTTCCACACCTCATCGTTTGAAGATCTTCATATGGAATTCTGACTGATGGACCTTTGACAAGTACATAGTCTTTCTTCGACATCATACCCACTTTATCTTGTTGATTTTCAAGCATCTAAGTATCGATGAACCCCATAGTAAGATCGCAAAAAGATCCAATATTCTTTCCACACTTTAGGTTCTCACCTCAACACTTCCAAAAATCTTCTCTTATCTTCTTAAAGTTTTGGATATTGACTTTCAATCAATTTGTTTGCAAAATTGCATACCTACCATAGATGGAACTCATACCGATCACCATCATGTGACAAAGCGGCCCTCTTTCAGAGTTGGAAGGGAACTCTTAACCAAAATATCATGGCTGCATCTAACTTTGACCTAAACATCACACTAATCTCATGTGGTTGGGAGGGTTCAACTACATATGCTAGAGTGCTCTAGTATGCTATGTACCCCAACTTTAAAGTACCCAAACAAAAGTTTTATTTAGCTGATGGTGGTTATGAAAATACCACATCCTTCCTTCCAACACATTAGGGTGTCTAGTATCACCTCAAAGAGTTCGACCATGGACACCATTAGACATATAACTATGATGATTTGTTCAATCATCGACATGCCGTGTTGTGCAACCATGTGGAAAGGCCCTAGGAGGTCTTAAGAAGTATTTCCTAATTCTCTGTGTTGGTACATTCCATCAAATAAGAAACCAAGTCAAGATTCAAGCATCGGTGGTAGTCTTTCATAACATCATCAAATGCATAATGGTGACGAGACTTGGCTTGACAACCAACCCAATAACATAGCTCACATTCATTTTGTTGACCTTAGACGGTGATGATCACCAACATGGGAACCACTAGTAGAACAAGGTCCTAGGAAAAAAATAGGGGCGAAATTGCTATGAGGAGGTAGGATGATTGTAACATGAGGAGCTAGTACACCCGCAAGCTAATTTGTTGAGCTATTTTGAAACCCAACCCCCAACTCTCTTGTATTAGTATGTCCTGCCGCATCCTGGTTGGCAAACGTCGTGGCAGTCGAACTCTACCCTTTTTGGACTTCCTCCTTAAAGGCACCTTGCCAAAGGATCAGGAAGAAGCTTGGCGCATTGTGCGTCGCTCCAAAGAATATGCCATCATCTATGGTGAGCTCTACAAGCGAAGCACCCCTAGGATCTTCTGAAAGTGTATATGTGAGGAAGAAGGCAGAGACCTCTTTGCGACATACATGAAGGCGTACGCGTACACCATGCCACAACACTCGCTCTGACAGACAAAGATTACCTTCAAGGTTTCTTCTGTCCTACCGCCATAGTATCCGCCAAGCACATCGTGCACACTTGTCTCGGTTGCCAGAAGTTTGTCCGTCAAATCCACATGCTGGGAACTCAAGACAACCCCCTCACATGCCCCTTTGCTATGTCGGGGTTTGGATATGGTTGGACCTCTGTAAACTGCTCTCAAGGGCTTCAAACATGTTCTTGTTGTCGTGGACAAGTTCACAAAGTTGATTGAAGACAAGCCTATAACAAAACTTGATGTCGCTAGCACCATTAAATTCATGAGAACTATCATCTACAGGTATAGCATGCCACACAAATTATCACTGATAATAGCTCCAATCACTATTGAGGATTTCCCTCACTTCTGCATCAATTAGGGCATAACTCTTGACTATGCCTCCATTGCACATCCTATGTCCAACGGAATGGTTGAACGGACTAACAGCCCCATGCTCTTAGTGTTGAAAATATTCATGATAATCGTTTATTATCCATGCTATAATTGTATTGGCCGGAAACTCAAATGCATGTGTGGATACATAGACAAAAGCATGCCCCTAGTAGGCCTCTACCGGACTAGCTCGTTGATCAAAGATGGCTATGCTTTCCTAGCCATGGACATGAGTTATCGTTTGATAACGGGATCACATCATTAGGAGAATGATGTGATGGACAAGACCCAAACTATGAACGTAGCATATGATCATGTCAAGTTTATTGCTATCATTTTCTGCATGTCAAGTATATGTTCCTATGACCATGGGATCATGCAACTCACTGACATCGGAGGAGTACCTTGTGTTTACCAAATGTCGCAACGTAACTGTGTGACTATAAATGTGCTCTACAGGTATCTCTGAGGGTGTCTATTGAGTTGGCATGGATTAAGACTGGGATTTGTCACTCCGTGTGATGGAGAGGTATCTCATGGCCCACTCGGTAATACATCATCACAATGAGCTTGCAAGAAATGTGACTAATGGGTTAGCCACGAGATATTGTATTACGGAATGAGTAAAGAGACTTGCCAGTAACGAGATTGAACTAGGTATGGTGATGTCCTCACTTGTTTGTGGAACTACACAAAAGGATTGTCCTCACTTGTCTGTGGATGTTGTGAACATCTAGCAGACACGTTCGGATGACTACTTCATAGTTTAGTGCGCCATGCTTTACGACTCAGAATCGGGGCTTCAAAGACGTTTTGAACACCATGGAACATATGAGATGTTCCAAGAGCTGGAATTGGTATTTCATGCTCATGCCTGTTTTGAGAGGTATGAGACCTCTAACAAGTTCTTTTCCTACAACATGGAGGAGAATAGCTCAGCCAGTGAGCATGTGCTCAGAATGTCTGGGTGCTACAATCGCTTGAATCAAGTGAGAGTTTATCTTCCAGATAAGATAGTGATTGACAAGGTTCTCCAGTCACCATCACCAAGCTACTAGAGCCTTGTGATGAACTATAACATGCAAGGGATGGAGATGATCCCGAAGATGTTTGCGGTGCTTAAGGTCGCGAAGGTGGAAATCAAGAAGGAGCATCAAGTGCTGATGGTTAACACGAGCATTGGTTTCAAGAAGGGCAAGGGCAAGAAGGGAAACTTCATGAATGGCAAGCCAGTTGCCGCCCTAGTGAAGAAACCCAAGGTTGAACCTAAACCCAAGACTAAGTGCTTCTATTGTAAGGGGAACAGTCACTCGTAGCGGAACTACCCCAAATACTTGGTAGATAAGAAGGCTGACAACTTCAATAAAAGTATATTTGATATACGTGTTATTGATGTGTACCTTACTAGTACTTCTAGTGGCACCTGGATATTAGATATCGGTTCAGTTGCTAATATTGGTAACTCGAAACAAAAGCTACGGAATAAACGGAGACTAGCTAAGGGCGAGGTGACGATGTGTGTTGGAAGTGTTTCCGAGGTTGATGTGATCACCATGGCACGCTCCCTCTACCTTCGAGATTAGTGTTGAAACTAGATAAATGTTATTTGGTGTCTGCGTTGAGCATGAACATGATTAGATCGTGTTTATTGCAATACGGTTATTCATTTAAGTCAAAGAATAATGGTTATTCTATTTACATGAATAATACCTTCTATGGCCATGCACCCAATGTGAATGGTTTATTGAATCTCGATCATAGTGATACACATGTTCATAACATTGATGCCAAAAGATGTAGAGTTGATAATTATAGTACCACTTTCTTGTGGCACTGCCGCTTAGGTCATATTGGTGTAAAACGCATGAAGAAACTCCATGCTGATGGACTTTTGAAGTCACTTGATTTTGAATCACTTGACACATGGGAACCATGCCTCATGGGCAAGATGACCAAAACCCCATTTTCCGGAACAATGGAACATGTAAGTGACTTGTTGGAAATCATACATACTGATGTGTGCGGTCCAATGAGTGTTGACGTGCGCGGTGGATATCGTTACTTTTTCACCTTCACCGGTGACTTGAGTAGATATGGGTATATATACTTAATGAAGCACAAGTATGAAATGTTTGAAAAGCTCAAGTATTTCAGAATGAAGTTGAGAATCCTCGTAACAAGAAGAATAAATTCCTACGATCCAATGGAAGGGTAGAATATCTGAGTTATGAGTTTGGCAATCACTTAAGACAATGTGGAATTGTTTCACATTTGACACCGCCTGGAACACCACAATGTTATGGTGTGTCTGAACATTGTAATCGTACCTTATTGGATATGGTGTGTTTTATGATGTTTCTTACCGATCTACAACTATCGTTTTGGGGTTATGCATTAGAGACAACTACATTCACTTTAAATAGGGCACCATCTAAGTCCTTGGAGACGACACCATATGAACTATGGTTTGGCAAGAAACCTAAGTTGTCGTTTCTTAAGGCTTGGGGCTGCGATGCTTATGTCAAAAGGCTTCAGCCAAAAAAGCTCGAACCCAAAGCGGACAAATACGTCTTCATAGGATACCCAAAAGAGACGGTTGGGTATACCTTCTATCTCAGATCCGAGGGTAAAGTATTTGTCGCTAAGAACGGTTCCTTTCTCGACAAAGAGTTTCTCTCGAAAGAATTGAGTGGGAGGAAGATAGAACTTGATGAGGTTGTTGAACCTTTACTTCAACAAGAGACTAGCGTAGCACAAAAAGTTGTTTCTGTGGCACCTACGCCAGTTGAAGAGGAAGCTAATGATGATGATCATGAAGCTTCAGATCAAGTTACTGTCAAACCTCGTAGGTCGACAAGGGTATGTACAACTTTTGAGTGGTACGGTAACCCTGTCTTAGAGGTCATGTTGTTGGACAACGGTGAACCTACGAGCTATGGAGAAGCGATGGTGGGCCCGGATTCCAACAAATGGCTAGGAGCCATGAAATCCGAGATAGGATCCATGTATGAGAACAAAGTATGGACTTTGGTGGACTTGCCCGATGATCGGCAATCCATTGAGAATAAATGGATCTTTAAGAAGAAGACAGACGCTGATGGTAATGTAACAATTTATGAAGCTCGACTTGTCGCAAAGAAGTTTCCGACAAGTTCAAGGATTTGATTATGATGAGACTTTCTCACTCATAGCGATGCTAAAGTCTGTTATGTTAGCAGTTGTTGCACTTTCGATTACGAAATCTGGCAGATGGATGTAAAAACAAAGTGTCCTTGACGGTTTCCGTGAGGAAAGGTTGTATGTGATACAACCAAAAGTTTTTATCGATCCTAAGGATGCTAAAAGGTATGCAAGCTCCAATGATCCTTCTATGGACTGGAGCAAGCATCTCGGAGTTGGAACTTTTGCTTTGATGAGGTGATCAAAGCGTTTGGGTTTATACAAGTTTACAGGGAAGCTTGTATTTGCAATAAAGTGAGTGGGAGCACTACAACATTTCTGATAAGTATGTGTGGATGACGTATTGTTGATCAGGAATGATGTAGAATTTCTGGAAAGCATAAAAGGTTGTTTGAAAGGAGTTTTTCGAAGGAAGACCTGGGTAAAGGTGCTTACATATTGGGCATCAAGATCTGTAGAGATAGATCAAGATGCCTGATAAGAGTTTCACAAAGTACATACCTTGACATGATTTTAAAGGAGTTCAAAATGGATCAGTCCAAGAAGGGGTTCTTGCCTGAGTTGTAAGGTGTGAAGTTGAGTAAGACTCAAAGCTCGATCATGGTAGAAGAAAGAGAAAGGACAAAGGTCGTCCCCTATGCCTTAGCCATAGGCTCTAAATGATATGCCATGTTGTGTACCGCACCTAATGTGTGCCTTGCCACATGTCTGGCAAGGGGGGGGGGGGGTACAAGAGTGATCCAGGAGTGGATCGCTGGACAACGGTCAAAATTATCCTTAGAGGCATAAGGAAATGTTTATCGATTACAGAGGTGATAAAGAGTTCGGTGTAAAGGGTTACATTGATGCAAGCTTTAACACCAATTCGGATGACTCTGAGTAGCAAACAGGATACCGTATAGTGGAGCAGCCGTTTGGAATAGCTCCAAGTGGAGCATGGTAGCAACATCTATAGTATGACATAAAATTTTGCGAAGTACACGCGGATCTGAATGTTGCAGACCCGTTGACTAAGACCTCTCTCACAAGAAAAACATGATCAAACCCCAGAACTAATTGGGTGTTAATCACATGGTGATGTGAACTTGATTATTGACTCTAGTGCAAGTGGGAGACTGTTGGAAATATGCCCTAGAGGCAATAATAAATTGGTTATTATCATATTTCCTTGTTCATGATAATCGTTTATTATCCATGCTTTAACTGTATTGATTGGAAACTCAAATACATGTGTGGATACATAGACAACAACATGTCCCTAGCAAGCTTCTACTGGACTATCTCGTTGATCAAAGATGGCTATGGTTTCCTGGGCATGGACATGAGTTGTAATTTGATAACAGGATCACATCATTAGGACAATGATGTGATGGACAAGACCCAAACTATAAACGTAGCATGTGATCGTGCCAAGTTTATTGCTATCGTTTTCTGCATGTCAAGTATATGTTCCTATGACCATCAGATCATGCAACTCACTGACACCGAAGGAGTACCTTGTGTGTACCAAATGCCGCAACATAAATGGGTGACTATAAAGGTGCTCTACAGGTATCTCCGAGGGTGTCTGTTGAGTTGGCATGGATCAAGACTGGGATTTGTCACTCCGTATGAGAAGAGGTATCTCAGGGCCCACTCGGTAATACAGTATCATAATGAGCTTGGAAGCAATGTGACTAATGAGTTAGCCACGGGATCTTGTATTACAGAACGAGTAAAGAGACTTGCCGGTAACATGATTGAACTAGGTATGGAGATACCGATGATCGAATCTCGGGCAAGTAACATACCGATAGACAAAGGGAATTGCATACGGGATTAACTGAATCCTTGACATCGAGGTTTGACCGATAAGATCTTCGTAGAATATGTGGGAACCAATATGGACATCCAGGTCCCGCTATTGGTTATTGACCGTAGAGGTGTCTCGGTCATGTCTGCATAGTTCTCAAACCCGTGGGGTCTACGCACTTAACGTTTGATGACGATATAAGTATGGTTGAGTCATTATGGTGGTTACCGAAGGTTGTTTGGAGTCCTAGATGAGATCCGGACGTGACAAGGAACTCCGGAATGGTCCGGAGGTGAAGATTGATATATTGGACGAAGGGTATTGGAGTCCGGAAGTGTTCCGGGGGTACCGGATGATGACCAGCATGACCGAAAGGGGTTTTGGGAGGCCCCGACAAGTGTTGGGGGGCCTCATGGGCCTAGAGGAGGGGCACACCAGCCCACTAAGGGGTTGTGTGCCCCCAAGCCCCCTTCCCACATTGCTTGAGGAGGTGGGGCACCTTCCTAGGGTTTCCTCCACTTGCCTTGGGGGCCAAGGCACCTAGGAGGAGGCGCCCAAACCCATGTAGGGTTTCCCCTTGGTGGCCGCCACCCCTAGATGGGATCTAGGGGCGCCCCTCCCTCCACCCTTCCCCCTATATATAGAGGAGGGGAGAGAGGGCATCCACACCCATACGCATCTATACGTGCCACGGCGCTGCTCTTCCTCTCCCTCATAGCCATCTTCTTCTCCGTAGTGCTTAGCGAAGCTCTGTGGAGATTTCTCCACCACCACCACCATCACCACCACCACCACCACCACCATGCCGTCGTGCTGCCGGAGGACTCAAGATACTACTTCACCATCGCTCGCTGGATCGAGGAGGGGAAGGCGTCATCAAGCCGTACGTGTGTTGAACGCGGAGGTGCCGTCCGTTCGGCACTAGATCGGAGTTCGCGAGACGGATCATGATTGGATCACGAAGAACTACATCAACCATGTTTCTTAACGCTTCCGCTTAGCAATCTACAAGGGTATGTAGATCCAATCTCTCCTCTCGTAGATGGTCATCTCCTAGATTGGATCCTGGGTGTTTGTAGGGAAATTTTGTTTCCCATGCAACGTTCCCCAACACTCGGAACACAAGAGACCAAAAGGTTGGACACGAGTCATATAGTAGATATGATCAACATGGAGATGTTCACCATTGAAACCACCTCATCTCACATGAGGATCGGACTTGGGTTGGTGAATTTGGATCGTGTTACACTCGGACAATCGGAGGGATGTTGATTTGAGTGTGAGTTCTTAAGTAATATGATAAATTGAACACATTATCATGAACAATAGTCTAAAGTTGCCTTTGCAAATTTATGTTGTAGATCGATAGCTCGCACTATAGCTCCCTGTTTCGATATGTTCCTAGAGAAAGACTAAGTTGAAAGATATTGTAAGCAATTATGCGGACTAGGGCCGTAGTCTAAGGATTGTCCTCACTGCTGCACATAAGGCTTATGTCCTTGATGCATCGCTCGGTGTGCCAACCCCTCTAGCATCGTCTGTGGATGTTGTGAACATCTAGCAGACACGTTCTGATGACTACTTGATATTTTAGTGCGCCATGCTTTACGACTTAGAATCGGGGCTCCAAAGTCATTCTGAACGCCATGGAACATATGAGATGTTCCAAGAGATGAAATTGGTATTTTAGGCTCATGCCCGTGTTGAGAGGTATGATACCTCTGATAAATTCTATGCCTAGGAGATGGAGGAGAATAGCTCAGCCAGTGAGGATGTGCTCAGAATGTCTGGGTGCTACAATTGCTTGAATCAAGTGGGAGTTAATATTCCAGATAAGATAGTGATTGACATAGTTCTCCAGTCACTATCACCCAGCTACTAGAGCTTCGTGATGTACTATAACATGCAAGAGATGGAGGTGATCCCAAAGCTATTCGTGGTGCTTAAAGCTGCAAAGGTAGAAATCAAGAAGGAGCATCAAGTTTTGATGGTTAACAAGACCACTGGTTTCAAGAAGGGCAGGGACAAGAAGGGAAACTTCATGAATGGCAAGCCAGTTGTCGCTCCAGTGAAGAAATCCAAGGTTGAACCCAAACCTGAAACTAAGTGCTTCTAGCGGAACTACCCCAATAGATAAGAAGGCTGGCAACTTCAACAAAAGTATATTTGATATACATGTTATTGATGTGTACCTTACTAGTACTCCTAGTAGCACCTGGGTATGAGATACCAGTTCAGTGGCTAATATTGGTAACTCAAAACAAAAGCTGCGGAATAAACAGAGACTAGCTGAGGGCGAGGTGACGATGTGTGTTGGAAGTGTTTCCAAGGTTGATGTGGTCACCATCGCACGCTCCATCTACCTTCAAGATTAGTGTTGAACCTAGATAAAAGTTATTTGGTGTCTGCGTTGAGCATGAACACAATTAGATAGTGTTTATTGCAATATGATTATTCCTTTAAGTAAAAAAATGGTTATTTTGTTTACATGAATAATACGTTCTATGGTCATGCACCCAATGTGAATGGTTTATTGAATCTCGATCGTAGTGATACACATGTTCATAACATTGATGCCAAAAGATGTAGAGTTGATAATGATAGTACCACTTTCTTGTGGCACTACCGCTTAGGTCATATTGGTATAAAGCGCATGAAGAAACTCCATGTTGATGGACTTTTGGAGTCACTTGATTTTGAATCACTTGACACATGCAAACCATGACTCATGGGCAAGATGACTAAAACCCCGTTTTCCGAAACAATGGAACGGGCGAGTGACTTGTTGGAAATCATACATGCTGATGTGTGTGGTCCGATGAGTGTTGACGCGTGCGGTGGATATCGTTATTTCCTCACCTTCACCGATGATTTGAGTAGATATGGGTATGTTTACTCAATGAAGCATAGGTCTGAAACATTTGAAAAGTTCAAGCAATTTCAGAGTGAACACTGGTACAGCAAGGTGCTATACACACGATTTTTAACCCCTTTCCGCGACGACATTTGGAACCGTCACCAAGTCAGTGTGGGCGATAGGGGGGTCCTTCCCACATGACCCAGAAACCATCCGGGATAGGCCCTCCTGGCACACAGGCTGGGGCAAAATGAGCTCGTGTGTGATCGGGCGAGGCATCGAAACCCAATCGTTTTCGTTCGTATATACATCCCACACGGTGAATCCCAGAAAAACATTTCTGTTCGTATGTATATCACACACAGTCAATCCAAGGAATACGTTTCCGTTCTTATGTACATCCCACATAGTCAATCCAGGGAAAATGTTTCCGTTCGTATGTACATCCCACACAGTCAATCCAGGGAAAACATTTTCGCTCGTATGTACATCCCACACATTCAATCCAGGGAAAACGTTTCCGTTCGTATGTACATCCCACAGAGGTTTATGTATAGGCTCGTACGTGATAGGTGTAACTATCACACACGCTCTATCTTGGTTAACCGTTTGCTTTTATCAACTACATCACACATGATTTGATGAAGAAAACTGTGTGGCATTGGGCTATCCATCACAAGCGCTTTTACTGCTAGAACCGTTTGCAAAGTTCCATGACACATTTAGCAGGTTTATTAGTTTATAATTAATAATTCCAGTATTACGCAAATTCACATTTCATACGAATAGTTGTTTGCCAATTTCATATCAGGCAAATAAATATATTTTAACATCACAGTACGATAGCTACCTGAAACAGCATAGTACAACATATAGCTAGTTCAACTTCATAAGAACAATATTAGAACAATATATTCATTTCCCTAATAGAGATCATCCATGCTCGTCTTATCCACCTCTACTTTCAGTTCAGTAAGAACCTGTTTTGCACTGGCCAACTGGGAAAGTGCCTCCTCCTTCGCCAACACCATCTTATCAATGTCTGATTTAAAAATCTGAGCTCATTCTCCACCTTCCTCTTTTTATCCCGCATCTTCAAATATTCTTTAGCGTTGACAACACTTTCTCTAAGCCTACCTCTGTTCTCTTCCTCATACATGCTCCAGAGCTTTGCTAGGCATATTTTGAAAGACTGTGGCCACTCTTGATCAACCCACTCCAAGTAAGAACACTTCCGTTCATCCTATAATATTTAAAACTAGATCAGTAACAATTGTAGGGGAAATGGGTTTATAGCAACATAGAAAATCACCAATACTTATTTTGAAAAACTGAGGAAACATGCTAATTATGACAAATCTTCTCAAAAAGATCAATTTGCAAATGAATTAATTGCTACTGAGACTAGTGCCACAAGAAAGTGGTACTATCATTATCAACTCTACATCTTTTGGCATCAATGTTATGAACATGTGTATCACTACGATCGAGATTCAATAAACCATTCACATTGGGTGCATGACCATAGAGCGTATTATTCATGTAAACAAAATAACCATTTTTTTTACTTAAAGGAATAATCATATTGCAATAAACACTATCTAATCATGTTCATGCTCAACGCAGACACCAAATAACTTTTATCTAGGTTCAACACTAATCTTGAAGGTAGATGGAGCGTGCGATGGTGATCACATCAACCTTGGAAACACTTCCAACACACATCGTCACCTCGCCCTCAGCTAGTCTCTGTTTATTCCGCAGCTTTTGTTTTGAGTTACCAATATTAGCCACTGAACTGGTATCTCATACCCAGGTGCTACTAGGAGTACTAGTAAGGTACACATCAATAACATGTATATCAAATATACTTTTGTTGAAGTTGCCAGCCTTCTTATCTATTGTGGTAGTTCCGCTAGAAGCACTTAGTTTCAGGTTTGGGTTCAACCTTGGATTTCTTCACTGGAGCGACAACTGGCTTGCCATTCATGAAGTTTCCCTTCTTGTCCCTACCCTTCTTGAAACCAGTGGTCTTGTTAACCATCAAAACTTGATGCTCCTTCTTGATTTCTACCTTTGCAGCTTTAAGCACCACGAATAGCTTTGGGATCACCTCCATCTCTTGCATGTTATAGTACATCACAAAGCTCTAGTAGCTGGGTGATAGTGACTGGAGAACTATGTCAATCACTATCTTATCTGGAAGATTAACTCCCACTTGATTCAAGCAATTGTAGCACCCAGACATTCTGAGCACATCCTCACTGGCTGAGCTATTCTCCTCCATCTCCTAGGCATAGAATTTATCAGAGGTCTCATACCTCTCAACACGAGCATGGGCCTAAAATACCAATTTCATCTCTTGGAACATCTCATATGTTCCATGGCGTTCAGAACGACTTTGGAGCCCCGATTCTAAGCCGTAAAGCATGGAGCACTAAAATATCAAGTAGTCATCAGAACGTGTCTGCTAGATGTTCACAACATCCACATAACCAACTCGGAGAGGTTATTGACCACGCCGGAGCACGATCAACCTGACCACGAAGGTCTGTTTCCTGCAGGCGAAGGAAGAACAAGCAAGAAACTAAGATTGCAATCTGGATATTGCGAATATACGAGGAAAGCTTTATTGATCAAGGTGGGGTTCTGTGACGCCTTGGTCTGGTCGTTGAACACAAACGAAGTACGCGAAGTTGCAACTATGGTGAACTTTTGATCTAAACAAAACCCAAAGTCTAAACGATGCCCTAAGGGCTGTATATATATGGAGGAGAGAGGGAAAATTTCGTGGCCCTTGGTGGAGGGGTCCTAAACCAACCCTAACTCTTGTTTCCCCACACATACGGACTCTAAAAACAGCCTATACTTAAGTACTTCGAAAATACATGGGCCTGGCCCAATAATAAGGTGACGCAACACCTAGAATAGCCTTTGGATGAAATTTATGAAGTGGCATCTTGTATATTTCGTCCCATGCTTCATGCACTCATTATGGTGGCTTCAGAGTCCTGGAATCATCACTTGTAACTCCGTTCTTGTTCCCCTTGCGCATGCCAACATCTCCATGCTTGAACTTGCTCCAAGGTTCATCTTTCTTGTCCAAGCTAGGCCCTTCATTTGTAAGCAAAACAAATGTATCCAATTTAGGCAGCATCATATTCTCATGAACATTAGAATCGTTACCAAGAAACGAAAGTACCTGACAATTCAATTGGCGTGCGCGAGCTCTAGTAATTGGTCCAGTATGTATAGCAGCAGGGGCTGTGGGTGTAACAATGGTATTGATGTCCTCATCATCCTCCCCTTCTTGAAATGAAGTCGTCCTCGACGAAAGTTCATCGTCCTCACCCAAATAAGGCTTCAAATCTGCAATGTTAAAAGTGGGACTAACCCCAAAATCTGCAGGCAACTCAAGTTTATATGCATTATCATTTATTTTCTCTAACACCTTAAAAGGACCATCAACACATGGCATTAGCTTTGATTTGCGCAAATTAGGAAATCTATCCTTATGCAAATGTAACCAAACAAGATATCCAGGTGCAAACACAACATGTTTTCTACCCTTATCTCCAGCAATTTTATATTTAGCAGTCATACGCTCAATGTTTTCCTTAGTTAACTCATGCATTTTTAAAATCAATTCAACACGTTCCTTAGCATCAAAATTAACCTTCTCCGAAGATGGAAGAGGCAACAAATCAATAGGTGCACGAGGTAGGAAACCATACACAATTTCAAAAGGGCACATCTTAGTAGTAGAATGCAATGAAGGATTATAAGAAAATTCAATATGAGGCAAGCATTCTTCCCACATTTTCTTATTATTCTTCAAAACAACCCTAAGCATAGTAGACAATGTTCTATTGACTACTTCAGTTTGTCCATGAGTTTGCGGGTGACAAGTAGTACTAAAAAGCAGTTTAGTCCCCAACTTAGCCCATAAACATCTCCAAAAGTGGCTAAGAAATTTAGTATCACGATCTGAAACAATAGTATTTGGCACACCATGCAAGCAAATAATTTCACGAAAGAACAGATCAACAACATTAACAGCATCATCGCTTTTATGACATGGTATAAAGTGTGCCATTTTCGAGAATCTATCCACGATAACAAATATGCTATCCCTCCCCTTCTTTGTTCGAGGTAAACCTAAAACAAAGTCCATAGATATATCCTCCCAAGGAACACTAGGTATAGGCAAAGGCATATATAAACCATGAGGATTAAGTCGTGACTTAGCTTTTTGACATGTAGTGCAGCGAGCAACAAAACGCTCAACATCCCGTCTCATCTTTGGCCAAAAGAAATGTATAGCAAGTATATCCTCCGTCTTCTTGACCCCAAAGTATCCCATTAATCCTCCTCCATGCGCCTCCTGCAACAACAAAAGATGAACGGAGCTAGCTGGAATGCATAGCTTGTTAGCACGAAACACAAATCCATCATTAAGAACGAACTTGTTCCAAGTTCTCCCTTCCTTACAATTCTGCAATACATCTTTGAATTCAGCATCATGCACATATTGATCTTTGATGGTCTCCAAACCAAATATTTTAAAGTCAAGTTGTGAAAGCATAGTATAACGACGAGACAATGCATCATCAATAACATTTTCTTTACCCTTCTTGTGTTTAATGACATAAGGGAAAGTCTCAATGAATTCAACCCATTTAGCATGTCTACGGTTCAGTTTTGCTTGACTTTTAATGTGTTTCAAAGATTCATGATCAGAATGTATAACAAATTCCTTGGGCCATAAATAATGTTGCCATGTTTCTAAGGTCCGAACAAGAGCATATAATTCTTTATCATAAATAGAATAGTTCAGACTAGGCCCACTCAATTTTTCAGAAAAGTATGCAACAAGTTTGCCATCTTGTAATAACACACCTCCTAATCCAATTCCACTAGCATCACATTCAAGCTCAAAAGTCTTATTGAAATCAGGAAGTTGGAGTAAAGGAGCATGTGTCAACTTATCTTTCAATACCGTGAAGGCTTCTTCCTGTGCGGTACCCCAAATAAAAGGCACATCCTTCTTTGTAAGCTCGTTGAGAGGTGTAGCAATGGTGCTGAAATCTCTCACAAAATGCCTATAGAAACCAGCAAGGCCAAGGAAACTCCTCACTTGTGTGACCGTTTTGGGCTGCGGCCAACTCTCAATAGCTTCAATCTTGGCTTTATCAACTTCAATTCCCTGTGGAGTAACAACATAGCCAAGAAAAGATACTCGGTCGGTGCAAAAGGTGCACTTTCCAAGGTTACCAAACAAACGTGCATCACATAGAGCAATAAAAACATCACGTAAGTGTTCCAAATGTTCCTCCAAAGATTTGCTATAAATCAATATGTCATCAAAGTAAACTACCACAAATCGTCCAATGAAAGCACGTAAAACTTCGTTCATTAACCTCATGAAAGTACTAGGTGCATTAGTTAACCCAAAAGGAATGACTAACCACTCATATAATCCAAACTTAGTTTTAAATGCTGTTTTCCATTCATCTCCCAATTTCATACGAATTTGATGGTATCCACTACGCAAATCAACTTTGGAGAATATTGTAGAGCCACTCAATTCATCAAGAATATCATCTAGCCTAGGAATAGGATGACGATAACGAATAGTAATATTATTAATGCCTCTACAATCAACACACATACGCGACGTACCATCCTTTTTCAGCACTAAAATGATAGGAACAGCACAGGGACTAAGGGATTCGTGTATATAACCTTTGTCGAGCAGTTCTTGTACTTGACGCATAATCTCCTTCGTCTCCTCTGGATTGGTACGGTATGGTGCACGGTTGGGTAATGATGCACCGGGAATTAAGTCTATTTGATGCTCAATCCCTCAAATAGGTGGTAATCCCGGTGGCACGTCTTCTGGAAAGACATCAGGGAACTCTTGCAAAATGTTAGTGACAGCAGGAGGCAAAGAGGAAGGCACGTCCTCGAATGAAAATAATGCCTCTTTGCACACAAAAGCATAGCAAACAGATTTGCTGAAATCTAGCTCATCAATATCAGATTTTGTGGCAAGTAAATATGCACTTTTCAATTTAATTTCAGAAGCAACACTGGATGGTTTATTATTAGGTTTCATTTGTTGCTCAAATTCTTTTGCCACAATCTGATTTTCACTCTTATTTTTCTCCTGTTTTGCTTTACTAGCTCTATTAATATCATCTTTCAAAATGGATTCAGGAGTCATAGGAAGCAAAGTAATATTTTTATCCTTATGAACAAGAGTATACTGATTGTTTCTACCATGGTTTACAGAATTTTTATCAAATTGCCATGGTCTACCAAGTAATAAGGAACATGCTTGCATAGGTACCACATCACAATCAACATAATCAGCATATGTAGAGATACTAAAATGCACACGAACAGTACGTGTTACCTTAACCTTTCCACCGTTGTTGAACCATTGGATGTAGTAAGGATGTGGATGTGGTCTTGTGGTGAGAGATAGCTTCTCCACCATCTCCATGCTAGCCAAGTTGTTGCAGCTCCCTCCATCTATGATGACGCGAACAGAACGTTCCTTCACAACTCCCTTTGTATGGAACAAATTATGCCTCTGATTTTGCTCAGCTTGTGTGACCTGCACACTCAAAACACATTGAGCAACTAAACATTCATACCTGTCAGCATCTTCAGGAGCCATGTATTGTGTCTCATGATCAGAATCATCTCCACCGTGTTCTTCACGTGTAATAAGAGCCAAAATCTCCTCATCATAGTCACTAGCGGACTCATACCCACCATCCTCAGTAGCAATCATCACACGTTGAGATTTGTATTCTCTCGCAAAATGTCCTCTTCCCTTACAACGACGACAAATAATATCACTTGTGTGCCCTGTTGATGCCATGGAAGAAGAAGAACTCTGCGCAGGCCCGGGAGGTGTGATCTTGGCTAGTGGTGGTTGTGCCTGCTTTCTTGTATCACGGCTGGAGGTGGCACCTGATGGAGGTGCTCGTGGAGTGGAAGTAGAGGATGCACGTGGTGTCCATGATGAAGATCGACCTGCAGAAAAGTTAGTTCACGCCAATGCCTGTCGATCCTGCACTTCGCGTTCAGCTTTACAAGCAAGATGGAATAAACGAGTGATATTAGTATACTCCCTATACTCTAGAATGGTCTGAATCTCTCTATTTAATCCACCCATAAAACGTGCAAGCATAGCTTCATTATCCTCAACAATACCACATCTAATCATGCCAGTTTGTAATTCCTGATAATATTCTTCTACATAATTTTTTCCTTGTTTTAAACGCTGCAATTTTTGAAGTAATTCACGTTGATAATATGGTGGAACCCAATGAGTACGCATAGCAGTTTTCAAAGCAGCCCAAGTAGCTGGAATAGGATATAATCTACAATGCTCAGACCACCAAACACATGCAAAACTAGTGAATGCACAAACAGCAGCAGGAACACGTCTCTCCTCGGGATATTGTAAACATGTAAATCGTTGTTCAGTTTCTAACTCCCAAGTAAGATATATATCAAAAACATATCTACCCTCAAATGGTGGAATATTCAATTTTAGTTTAGGGACATGGTCATGATCTCGTACCTGAGGGTGACCCCTACCATTGCCATTATTTGCATGTGGACGACCTGGTGGTTGCGGTGCTGGTGGTGGAACGTAGTTCTAATTTTGATCAACCTCATCCTTGTAGTCTCCCGCAAAATCATCCTCCTCCACATCAGCAGTAGGAGCCACAGAAGTATCAACCGCAGCACCAACAGTTTGGCCAGGTGCAAGAGGGAGACGGCTCGCTCGGCGGAGGGCTGTTTCGCGATGTGGAGGTAGTCGTCGTTGTTGTTGTAGAGGTGCATTAGGTGCAGCCGGTGGTGGTGGTGGAAGACGCGCGATCAATTCATTAAACCTGTTATCGAGCTTTGTTTCGAACGTCTTCTCCATGCCATCTATCTTCTCCATGGCCTCTTCAAATATGTTGAGCACATCTTGCACCTGTCCACTCATCATTTGCTAAAATTTATCATGCAACTCCTTATTCGTCATGTTCTCCCAGTCAGTCTCATCGGCTTGTGATCTTGCCATGGTTAGCAACAATAGAAACACACAAGAATATGATCCTACAAACTACTAACAAGAGGTGGCGGTGGATGTCACAAATCCGTCAAGCAAATCTCAAATTCTTACCAGTTCTTACCCAGCAGCAGGCGGTGATCGGCAACCGTCGTAGTCAAAACTCTCAAAGCTTGGATAGAGCGATTACCAGGGAGAGTTAAACGCACGACGTAGATGTATGTGGAGCTAGGAAGGCTTATAATATGGTAGCAAAAAGGGTCAGCAATAATCAGTTCAGAGATGCAAAGTTGAATAAACGCTCAACGACGATACTGTGCTGGTCCTAGGCTAGACCGTGCTAGAGACGTGAGCCTAGAACACGAACAAAATCACGGCGCTGCACGTAAACAAGGGAAAAGCACACTCTGGAATTTTTTTTCGCTTTGTTTTTTTGCGCTCTTTTTTTTTGCGAAAAATCACTATAATGGTGAGTGTCTCAAAACTCTTCCCTCGTCAAACTGACAGGATGGGCACGAATTTTTTTTTGACTTTTTTTCGGAAATCAGGGCAGCGATGACGAAAAAGTGCGACAAAAAATCACTATGATGTCACGTGGCTCAAAAGACTCAGAAAAGCCTAAAAATAGGATAGGGAAAAAATATTTTTGCCCGTGAAAATTTTGGCCTAAAAACTGCCCGGGGGTCTCCAGACTTTTTTATTGTTCTGAAACCTACTTAGGCAAGGAAACACGAATCGGAAATTAGACGGACCTCGAAAACAAACCTAATATGAAAGGAACTCGAATTGGTGGTGGATATATGATGGTAGGATATGGCAGCGGTGGTGGTATATGGATACGGATTGGTGGTGGTACATGGATACGGATTGGTGATGGTATATGGAGACGGATTGGTGGTGGTATATGGATACGGATCGATGGTGGATAAGCGGTGGTGGTAGATGGCAGGAGCAATGATGATGGTGCGGCGGCGGCGTGACAACTTATGACCAGAACTCGAAACTCTAAAAGACTAGACTCTAAGACCAGCAACTAGACACGACGATGCAACCGCAAATTCAACAAAGCAAAATACTGAAAAGACTATGCAAAGGCTCAGATTGGTTCAGATATGATGAACTAACCCTAATTTTTTTGGCTTTTTTTGTGGACTGTAGGTATGAAGAACAGACTCGATCTAAACTACGAAAAACTATAAACTCTCACCGAGCAACCTGGAAATCTGATACCACTTGATAGAGGCAAAGGTGTCCCGTCTTTCGATGAGATGGTGACTATCGTTTTGGAGGAAATCGACTTTGACGATCCAACTACGAATGTGCGAGGACGTCGCGCCTTAGCAATCGCTAAACCAACTCCGAGAGGTTATTGACCACGCCGGAGCACGATCAACCTGACCACGAAGGTCTGTTTCCTGCAGGTAAACGAAGAACAAGCAAAAAACTAAGATTGCAATCTGGATATTGCAAATATAAGAGGAAAGCTTTATTGATCAAGGTGGGGTTCTGTGACGCCTTGGTCTGGTCATTGAACACAAATGAAGTACGCGAAGTTGCAACTATGGCGAACTTTTGATCTAAACAAAACCCGAAGTCTAAACGATGCCCTAAGGGCTGTGTATATATGGAGGAGAGAGGGGAAATTTCGTGGCCCTTGGTGGAGGGGTCTGAAACCAACCCTAACTCTTGTTTCCCCACACATACGGACTCTAAAAACAGTCTATACTTAAGTACTTCGAAAATACATGGGCCTGGCCCAATAATAAGGTGACGCAACACCTAGAATAGCCTTTGGACGAAATTTATGAAGTGGCATCTTGTATATTTCGTCCCATGCTTCATGCACTCATTATGGTGGCTTCAGAGTCCTGGAATCGTCACTTGTAACTCCGTTCTTGTTCCCCTTGCGCATGCCAACATCTCCATGCTTGAACTTGCTCCAAGCTTCATCTTTCTTGTCCAAGCTAGGCCCTTCATTTGTAAGCAAAACAAATGTATCCAATTTAGGCAGCATCATATTCTCATGAACATTAGAATCGTTACCAAGAAACGAAAGTACCTGATAATTCAATTGGCGTGCGCGAGCTCTAGTAATTGGTCCAGTATGTATAGCAGCAGGGGCTGTGGGTGTAACAATGGTATTGATGTCCTCATCACATATACTACAAATAACAAATTGAACATTTTATGCGGAAGGTAAATATAACTACAACAGCATAGCGACCGTGTTTGGATGATAGCAAATTGATACTAATAGGTGTGTACATGCACAAATTTAGTAACATAGAACTAATAGCACTAAGGCCGTCCACTATGTATGCCAAAACCGGTGTAAAGACAACTGTTGCTACATCTCGCACTGGTAACCTGCACTGGCGAGCCGATGGAGCGAAAAAAAATTAGGGACCCGGACTCCGGAGCACCTAGTTGCTCCGATGCCCAGTTCCTTCATGCCATAAGGATTTAGTATTTTACTGCTTGGCTGCTCGGGTGTGTGGACCAAAATTGGCTGCACAAACTGCTAAAGCGGTGCCAAATAATTTTCTAATGGCACCGTTGATGAGATGGCAACATTTTTAGATACTACGTACAAACTGTGACACTGTCTTAGGATACATTTGGTTGAAGGTGTGGTATGAATGGGTTGGGACCGTGACAATGTTTGAATCACATCTAACAAATGATTTGTAACAACGAAAGAGGGTCTAACCTTCTCTGCACATGCCAAAAACTTCCTCCCACTATCCACAGATTCAAGCGCAACTAGCTTCACTCATGGAGATTGATGGTGACAACGAGCAGACAGATCTTCAGCCACCCCGCTCCATTCGTCGCAACTGATGGTCCTAGGGAGCTACAAGAGGAAGAAATGACTCAAATCAACCATCGGGTAAAAATCCTTCATTCCAATTCATAGCCCGGGAGAGAGAAGAGAGGCATACCCGGGTGGTGAAGGAGTCGGAGGAGGAGGAACCGCTGGAGAGGTCTTTGAAGAAGACCATGGCGACCTCGACAGTAGGATGTGAGACGGTGAGAGCGAGGAAGCAAGCGAGGAAGCGGCTATAGATTAGGTAGGAAGGAAGTAAAAAACATGGGAAATGTGACTTGTGGTCACGGAGAAAAGGGGGTGGGGAAGGGGGGTATATATTTCGGCAGTAGGCCAAAAATTTCAAAATATGGAGGGAAACTTTGCGCGCGGTGCCGCCGGACACCATTCACTTTAAATGATTGTGTGCATCACAAACGATTTTTCTGCTTTACGCGCATGGGATGAATTTGATAATTCAAATTTTGGTGGAAATTTCGCCGGGTACGTCATTGCATAATTTAACATCGCTTGCTAATTTGGGCACACAAAAGAGCATACAGCACACAGACCACACTTACTAAATCGAGCAATTTTAGTAATTAAACATAGCCAGTTGACCTAAACATTGCTCTAACAAAAGACCAGCATTAAAAATAAAGCCTAAGTACGCATAATTTTAACAAATCTGCCACCACGCCGGCCTATGCATCGCCGGTGTGAGATGAGACGTCGATGACTTGTCCTGGCGACATGCCGCCATTGGTGGACTCCACGCCCCCTGCTGAACTCGACCACGTCCTCGTCCTCGGCGCCGCCCTCAAGGTTGTAGTACTCGTAGTAGTGGCTGTGCCAGAGCTCGCGTTGGTACTCCACCGCCGATTCCTCGATGGATAGACTCTTCTCTACCTCGACCTTGTCCAGGCGCAACTCCTCCTCCCGGCGCTCCTCGATCTTCGCCGCCTCCGGCATCTCCAGCTCAAGCTCGGTGATCTCATGAGGAAGTAGGTGCTCCATGGACACCGCCGCCTTTTCGGACATGGATTGCATGCTGGATTCTGAGGTGGCCTCGTGTGCGTCCTCGATCTTAGCGTGGATGGCATCGACCCGGGCCAGGGCGACATCGCCGACATAGATGGCAGCTCGAGCGCTCTTGGCGTTTGCAGTCGCCGTTGCAGCAGTAGCTGCAGCCATCTAGGCTGCTGTAGCTGCCCTGTCGGCTGCCACCGATGCCCTCTTAGTGGATGCGGCCGTGCTCAATGCGGTTGCGGCGGCACTCTCGGTGTAGGCAGTCGCGCTCTCGGTGCAGGCGGCGGCGTTAGGGGAGGACGCGACCATCGTACGGGCCTTCACAAAGCATTTCCACGGCGTCATCTTTGCAAGAAGGGGGTGCAGGAATGGGCATCTAGATTCATGGATTCGGGGGTTGCCGGCACTGGAGCAGACGAGTCGGCGAAGCTTAAGGAGGAAGACTTAAATAGACCCAGAAATTTTCATTGCAAACGGTTCCTACAAAAAACCATGTGTGATGTTGTGGATATTTTTTATTAGCTGTGAAAGAAGAATTTCGAGTAAAGTGGCAACAGATGGTGCTTTAAATGTATGAGAAAATTTATAGTACTAATACAACTTTCATGTAAAATTTTGGAAAATTTCAGGGGTCATTTGACCTTTTAAGACATTTAAGTGATTTTCTAGCCATTTAATGACCGTAATTCAAATTTGAACTACATGTACATGCAACAGCTAACCATAACAGTTTGAAAAGTCATATTTTGTGTACTTGTGTGCGATTTAATTCCATGTGTAGTAAATTGGAAGGAATTTTCAAACATATTGGTCTAACGGCAATGACACAATTAAGCATGGAGTGCCATGGCATTAAAATTCCAATTTTTTTTAAAAAGATCAGAATACATGAAACCTTGCTTGATGTAATGTCATGCCACCAAGATGATGTGGTAAAATTTTTTGGCATGTTTGACAAAAGTTTGGACACACACCCCTCACAAACCGAAGCAACTCACTAGAAGGCTCGTGGCTCCGAGAGGGAACAATGCATGTTTGATGACGAACAGGAGATAGTTTCCCTTACGGCCTTCAAATTTTTTCTACATTTAATGTGCACTAATACAGCTGTCATGTGAAAATATGGAAAATTTCAGGGGTCATTTGACCTTTTAAAGACATTTAAGTGATTTTCTAGCCATTTAATGACCGTAATTCAAATTTGTACTACATGTACATGCAACAACTAACCATAACGGTTTGAAAAATCATGTTTGTGTACTTGTGTGCGAGTTAATTCCATGTGCAGTAAATTAGAAGGAACTTTCAAACATATTGGTCCATGACATTTTAATTCCAAAAATTTGAAAAATGATCAGAAAAACATGAAACCTTGCTTGATGTAATGTCATGCCACCAAAATGATGTGGTAAAAAAAATTGGCCTGTTCGACGAAAGTTTGGACACACACCCCTCACAAACCAGAGCAACTCACTAGAAGGCTCGTAGTTTCAAGAGGGAACAATGCATGTTTGATGACGAACAAGAGATAGCTTCCTCTTAAGGCCTTCAAATTTTTATCTATGTTTAACGTGCACTAATACAACTGTCATGTGAAAATTTGGAAAATTTCAGGGGTCATTTGATCTTTTAAAGACATTTTAGTGATTTTCTAGCCGTTTAATGACCGTAATTTAAATTTTAACTACATCTACATGCAACGGCTAACCATAACGGTTTCAAAAATCATATTTGTGTACTTGTGTGCGAGTTAATTCCATGTGTAGTAAATTAGAAAGAATTTTCAAACATATTGGTCTCACGGTATGGACACATGCATGGAGTGCCATGGCATTTCAATGCCAAAAAATTAAATAATGATCAGTAAACATGAAACCTTACTTGATGTAATGTCATGCTACCAAGATGATGTGGTAAAAAATTGGCCTGTTTGACGAAAGTTTGGACACACACCCCTCACAAACCGGAGCAACTCACTGGAAGGATCATGGTTCCGAGAGGGAACAATGCGTGTTTAATGACGATTGGGAGATGGCTTCCTCTTACGGCCTTCAATTTTTTTTCTATCTTTAACATGCACTAATACAACTATCATGTGTAAATTTGGACAATTCCAGGGGTCATTTGACCTTTTAAAGTCATTTAAGTGATTTTCCCGCCATTTAATGACCATAATTCAAATTTGAACTACATCTACATGCAGCGGCTAACCATAACGGTTTGAAAAATCATATTTGTGTACGAGTTAATTCCATGTGCAGTAGATTAGAAGGAATTTTTAAACATATTGATCTCACGGCATGGACACATGCATGGAGTGCCATGGCATTTTAATTCCAAAAAAATAAAAAATGATTAGAAAAACATGAAACCTTGCTTGATGTAATTTCATGCCACCAAGATGATGTGGTAAAAAATGGCCTGTTTGATGAAAGTTTGGACTCACACCCCTCACAAATCGGAGAAACTCACTAGAAGGCTCGTGGTTTCGAGAGGGAGCAATGCATGTTTGATGACGAACGGGAGATAGCTTCCTCTTACGGCCTTCGAATTTTTCTATGTTTAACGTGCACTAATACAACTGTCATGTGAAAATTTGTAAAATTTCAAGGGTCATTTGATCTTTTAAAGACACTCAAGCGATTTTGTAGCCATTTAATGACCGTAATTGAAATTTGAACTACATCTACATGCAACGGCTAACCATAACGGTTTGAAAAAAAATCATATTTGTGTACTTGTGTGCGAGTTAATTCCATTTGTAGTAAATTAGAAGGAATTTTCAGACATATTGGTCTCACGGCATGGACACATTCATGGAGTGCCATGGCATTTTAATTCCAAATTTTTTAAAAATTATTAGAAAAACATGAAACCTTGCTTGATGTAGTGTCATGCCACCAAGATGATGTGCTAAAAAATTGGTCTGTTTGACGAAATTTTGGACTCACACCCCTCACAAACCGAAGCAACTCAGTAGAAGGCTCGTGGTTTCGAGAGGGAGCAATGCATGTTTGATGACGAACGGGAGGTAGCTTCCTCTTACGGCCTTCAAATTTTTTCTATGTTTAACGTGCACTAATACAACTGTCATGTGAAAATTTGGAAAATTTGAGGGGTCATTTGATCTTTTAAAGACATTTAAGTGATTTTCTAGCCATTTAATGACCGTAATTCAAATTTGAACTACATCTACATGCAACAGCTAACCATAGCGGTTTGAAAAATCATATTTGTATACTTGTGTGCGAGTTAATTCCATGTGTAGTAAATTAGAAGGAATTTTCAAACATACTGGTCTCACGGCATGGACACATGCATGGAGTGCCATGGCATTTTAATTCCAAAAAAATAAAAAATGATTAAAAAAACATGAAACCTTGCTTGATGTAATGTCATGCCACCAAGATGATGTGGTAAAAAATGGCCTGTTTGATGAAAGTTTGGACTCACACCCCTCACAAACCGGAGCAACTCACTAGAAGGCTCGTGGTATCGAGAGGGAGCAATGCATGTTTGATGACGAACGGGAATAGCTTCCTCTTACGGTGTTCAAATTTTTTCTACGTTTAACGTGCACTAATACAACTGTCATGTGAAAATTTGGAAAATTTCAGGGGTCATTTGATCTTAAAAGACATTTAAGTGATTTTCTAGCCATTTAATGACCATAATTCAAATTTGAACTACATCTACATGCAACGGCTAACCATAACGGTTTGAAAAATCATATTTGTGTACTGATGACCCACAAGTATAGGGGATCAATTGCAGCTCTTTTCGATAAGTAAGAGTGTCGAACCCAACGAGGAGCAGAAGGAAATGACAAGTGGTTTTCAGCAAGGTAATGTCTACAAGTGCTGAAATTGTAAGTAGTAGAGTAGTTTGATAGCAAGGTAATTTGTAATGAGCAAGTAACAATAGTGGTTACAAAAGTGCAACAAGGTAGCCCAATCCTTTTGAGGCAAAGGACAGGCCAAAACGGTTTCTTATGATAAGCAAAGCGTTCTTGAGGGTACACGGGAATTTCATCTAGTCACTTTCACCATGTTGGTTCGATTTGTCTTCGCTACTTTGATAATTTCATATGTGGGTGACCGGTGCTTTGGTGTTGTTCTTACGTGAACAAACCTCCTACTTATGATTAACCCTCCCGCAAGCATCTGCAACTACGAGAAAATATTAAGAATAAATTCTAGCCATAGCATTAAACTTTTGGATCCAGTCGGTCCCTTATGGAATAGCGCATAAACTAGGGTTTAAGCTTCTGTCACTCTCGCAACCCATCATCTAATTGCTACTCCACAATGCGTTCCCTTAGGTCCAAATATGGTGAAGTGTCATGTAGTCGATGTTCACATGACACCACTAAGGGAATCACAACATACATACTATCAAAATATCGAACACATATCAAGTTCACATGATTACTTGCAACATGATTTCTCCCGTGACCTCAAGAACAAAAGTAACTACTCACAAATGATAATCATGCTCAAGATCAGAGGGGTATTAAATACCATATTGGATCTGAACATATAATCTTCCACCAAATAAACCATATAGTAATCAACTACAAGATGTAATCAACACTACTAGTCACCCACAAGCACCAATCTATAGTTCCAGTAACAAGATTGAACACAAGAGATGAACTAGGGTTTGAGATGCGATGGTGATGTTGAAGATGTTGATGGAGATTTCCCTCCCCAAGATGGGAGAGTTGTTGGTGATGATGATGACGATGATTTTCCCCTCCGGGAGGGAAGTTCCCCCGGCGGAATCGCTCCACCAGAGGGCAAAAGTGCTCCTGCCCATGTTCTGCCTCGAGACGGCGGCGCTCCATCCCGAAAGTCCTCCCCTTATTTTTTTCTAGGTCAAAATGACTTATATACCAGAAGATGGGCACCGGAGGTGGGCTTGGGTGAGCACAACCCACCAGGGCGCGCTTGGGCTCCCTAGTGCGCCCAGGTGGGTTGTGCCCACCTGGTGGGCCCCCTCTGGTAGTTTTTTGCTCCAATATTCTTCATATATTTGATAAAAATTCTCTATGAAGTTTCAGCTTGTTTAGAGTTGTGCAGAATAGGTGGCCTGATGTAGCTTTTCCAGGTCCAGATTTCCAGCTACCGGAATTCTCCCTCTTTTTGTATACCTTGCATATTATGAGAGAAAAGGCATTAGAATTACTCCAAAAAGCATTATTATGGATAAAAACATCATAAATAATAGTAAGAAAACATGATGCAAAATGGACGTATCAACTCCCCCAAGCTTAGACCTCGCTTGTCCTCAAGCGAAAAACCGAAATCTAAAAACATGTCCACATGCTTAGAGAGAGAGAGGTGTCGATAAAAACAAAATACGGACATAGAAGCATCATGTTCATTATTACAACAGCAACAAACTTAAACATAATTTTTTTATCAAAGAACTTTTATCATATACTTCTCATGAATAAGTGATAATTCATCACACTATTGAAGTGTAAAGCAAAAAATCTATTAAAAACCAACAAACTATGTTCTCAGTCAACTTTGCAACTACAATTCATCATCTTTTCAGGAAGGGTCATGTATCAGAGCCTTTAGGAAAGTCCACATACTCAACCATCATATAGTCTTCTATGATTGCTAACACTCACCGCATACACATGTAACGCCCTCGATGCGGCTATATCTCCCACGTGTCGAAGCACGACTTAGAGGCATAGCCGCATTGAAAGCAATGTCGCAAGTGAGGTAATCTTCACACAACCCATGTAATACATAAGGAAAAGAGATACATAGTTGGCTTACAATCGCCACTTCACACAATTACATGAATAAAGCATTACATCAAACAGATACAAACAAGGTACGACTACGGAACCAAAATAAAAGAAGACTACCCCAAATGCTACACAGATCCCTGATCGACCCCAACTGGGCTCCACTACTGATCAACTGGAAACGGAACAACATAAAGGACAAGATCTTCATCGAGCTCCTCCTTGAGCTTGGTTGCGTCATCTGCATGGTTCAATGGCGCCTGCAAGCTGGTTTTGGAAGCATCTGTGAGTCACGGAGACTCAGCAATCTCACACCCCCGCGATCAAGACTATTTAAGCTTATAGGAAGGGTAAAAGGTATGAGGTGGAGCTGCAGCAAGCGACTAGCATATATGGTGGCTAACATATTCGTAGAAGAGAGCGAGAAGAGAAGGCAAAAGCACGGTCGAGAAACTATGATCAAGAAGTGATCCTAGAACAACCTACGTCAAGCATTACTCCAACACCGTGTTCACTTCTCGGACTCCGCCGAGAAGAGACCATCACGGTTACACACGCGGTTGATGTATTTTAATTAAGATCAACTTCATGTTTTCTACAACTAGACATTAACAAATTCCCATCTGCCCATAACTGCGGGCACGACTTTCAAAAGTTCAAAACCCTGCAGGGGTGTCGCAACTTAGCCCATCACAAGCTCTCACGTTCAACGAAGGATATTCCTTCTAGCAGGAAGACCCGATCAGGCTCGGAATCCCGGTTACAAGACATTTCGACAATGGTAAAACAGACCAGCAAAGCCACCCGAATGTGCCGACAAATCCCGATAGGAGTTGCACATATCTCTTTCTCAGGGCACACTGGATTGTCCAAGGTTCCGGTAGGCCAGCCCAGAGTTGCCCTTGGTGGCCACCGGCAGCTGACATGTTGGACCAACACTCAGAGGAGCACTGGCCCGGGGGTTTAATAAAGATGACCCTTGAGTCTGCAGAACCCAAGGGAAAGAAAAGGCTAGGTGGCGAATGGTAAAACCAATGTTGGGCATTGCTGGAGGAGTTTTATTCAAGGCGAACTGTCAAGGGGTTCCCATTATAACCCAACCGCGTAAGGAACGCAAAATCCGGGAACATAACACCGATATGACGGAAACTAGCACTACTAGGGAAAACCCTAGCAGTAGCGCTGGTTTTGTGCTCACTAGTAGCGCAGGTAGGCGCGCTACTAATAAGGCGCTACAACTATTGCTTAGCAGTAACGCGTGCCGCACGCGCTACTGCTAGGACAAATAGCTGCAGCGCTTGTTCTCTCCCACGCTGCTGCTAATGTAACTACTGGCAGTGTGTTTTCTTTCCATCGCTACTAGTATTATTATTTTTATTTTTTTATTTTTAGTGTATTTATGCGCCATCGTACTAATATTGGTACAATACCAGTTATGAGGTTTACATCATTATGTCCATAACAGTGTGTCAAATGAAGGTGGATTAGGTTCAAGTGGAGGCAATATGTGGTGCATGTCAAAAGTATACTACTAATCCAAACTTGATCTAGTTTGGACTAGTAGTACTTTCGATGTGCACCACATGTTGCCTCCACTTGAATCTAATCCGCCAGCACAAGCTATTCAATCATCATCATAATCATTAGCACCAACAATATTTATTTAATCACCACTAACACTAGCTAATAATAATCATCAGTCATTACCACCAACACTAGCTATTTTATCATCATAGTAATAGTGTAGCACATCATCATCCTCAAACTCATTTCTAGCTAATCACTCCTGCTGCTCTCTCTTAGGTAAAACAACATAAAACACGTGTAGCTCTCCTCCTTGATCAAGTTGGAGCATGCAGATGAACCTGTCTCCTAATTTTGGGTAGCACATCTGTTTGCTGCCCCCTAGTACTTGTCTGCGCTCCCCCATCACATATCTGGTCCAGTCTTGCACTATTAAGCATTCATCGCTGATCTTGAATGCACTAAAGTAACATGTAGGATATCTTGGCCGTAAGCTAATAATACTCATGGTACCTTTAGTCTCGATCCCATAAGGCACAACATTCATCGGGAGTCCCTGTTGAAGAACATCATATGGTCACATACTTAGGAATGAAGTTTAGCTTCACAAATAATGTATGGAAAAGATGCACTAAGGACAAATAGTAAAAATCTTACCATCATTCCTAAATATATGTGACCGTAGTTCATGACGAACACTATTGGTCGCACGTTTTCAGTACTAAGATTTCTAAGTCCAGGAAGAAAATTTGTCTTGACGGTATCAAGATCCTCAAGCCATGAAACATAATGACTTAGCTCCTCGCAGTTTAGTTCAGCCCCGGGACTGTAGTAGGTCCTGTCTACCAAGCGCTGGACATGTTTGCTTGCACAGAAATAAGCTGACAATACAAATTAGTTGTCAACTATTTTTGAATAAACAATATCAAAGACATAAATATGGTTGAGAAACTTACATTTTGGTGTAACTGGAGGCGTCTGCACATCGACCCAGATGTCGGTATTACCTTCAATATCATCTTCCGGACGAATATCAAAGGTGATAACCATATCAGGCTGAAATGCATAAGTCTTGCATAGTGCTCGCCATGTTTTGCATCCAAAATAGGTGTAGTCGTCTGAATTGTATAATTTTGCGTGGAAAATATAACCATGATCGGTCTTCAAATAAACTTTATTTAACTCCATAGTATGACTGAAACCTATCTTATCCAATACAAAAACTCTTGCATGGCAGGGGATACGCTAGTAGAATAGTAAAAAAAATATAAGTTCAAGCAAATGAAGCAGATGTCATGCTTAATTACGAAAAAGGACTTGTCGTTGTGACTTACTGTATCCACTTCGAAGTTCTCGTCCAGCTTGATGCTGAAGTGCCTATCATCATCTAGGAAGATTCCGTCGCACAGGCCGCGCTCGTCTTCGCAATATTTGCAAATACCGAAATCCTTTTTGTCGTCAGACATTTCCTATGTTCATAGTTAAAACATTAATTGAAAATCGATAGAAGACAACTACCAGGATACTCAACACACAAATCTGGGGCACTCGATATTTCCTACATATTCTGGCAAAAGTCATGCCAAAATTCACGGAAAAATCTGGCATGACCTTTGCTAAAATAGGATATATCGAGCGCCTGAAATTTGCCGGAACAGAAATGAATCAACACTCCGGAAAAACATAGGCCACTCGGAGGTGTAACCTGCAAACATGACCGGCCACTTGGATATTGAGCAACACAAGATATACATTTCAAAATATCTTATAAGACTCAAATTAGCATGCATTCAATAAGCAAAAGTAAATCATCTCATGCGTCCGTACATCGTCGAATATTATCACTAATACATCCCGAATAGTGTCATACATATAACATCACTAGTACAACTAAAACCCTAGCACACGACGGGTATCGGCGCGGGCGGTGGACACCCACAGAGAAGGAACCATCACGGGATCATAGCTCCAGTGAGATCCCTGGAGAACCTTCCAGGTATTGGAGAACCTGTGCTCCAACGCAAACAAGTAGAGATGGACGTGCACGTCCTCCTCACTGACATGGTGACGCACCACCTTCGCGGAGTCCTCGAGCCTCTGGACCGTCACTGGCCCACGCGACCGCCACCAAAGAAGGTTCGGGTCAACGACAGGCTGGCTCCTCACCAACCCGCGCCCCCCGGTAGGTAGCGCCTCCCAGTACCACCCCGGCGGAGCCCAGTCCCGGACATGGCCCATCTGGTCAAGCAGGTGTCGTCCTTCGCCGACTCGACGACGAGGATGTGGGATAGGCATCGTCCATGTCGATGCGGGAAAATTGCTTTAACTAAAAAAATAGCAACAAGTTCTTACTAACTAGTTCTATTAATTCAACTAGTTCTTACTAAAAATAAACTTACTATAAATAAAAATATTCTAGTACCTAATTAGTACCTAGTTCTTACTAACTAATTAGTACCTAAGAACTACTGCCCTAATTACCATCTAATTTGATGAACCTATAGGGGTGGAAAGTGGTAGCGGATATTCCAATTATCCAACTATAAAGTGAAATAAGTGGTCAAATTTTACTCGTTTTATGATTCATCTTAGAAATTTGATTTTTTTCCACCCTTACATGAACCCTAACTTATTTGAGCCGCATCCGCATCCGATTCGTTTCCACCCTAACTAATTTGATGGAGGTAGAAACCCTAGGCAGAGGTAGGGGAGAGGGAGGAGCAGGCATGCTCACCTCGGGTGCCTGCGACAAGGGAGGGGCAGGCGGCGTCGAGGTCGTGGTCGGGGCTTCGGGGCGGCGT
>NC_041382.1:356417736-356465624 GCF_002162155.2 Triticum dicoccoides | reverse complement strand
GTTGAGGTCGGGGTCGGGGGTGGCGTCCCGGGCGGCATTGAGGTCGGGGGCGGGGCCGGCGTTGAATCTGGGGTCGGGGCAGCGTGGGGAGAGCGCGCGGCGGCCGAGGGGCAGCGGCGGTGAGGCTGAGGGCGGCCTTGGGCGGCGGCGGTGAGGAGACGGCGGCGAGGGCGAGGGATGATTTGGGGAAGAATTGGTGGCCGGGGGGCGGGGTGGGGGGAAACCGCTGTTTAAGTGAAACGTAATGGTAGCGCGTTTCCGGAAACGCGCTATAGCTAAGTTAGCTATAGCGCGTTTACTGAAACCCGCTATAGCTAAGTTAGCTATAACACGTTTACTGAAACCCGCTAGTGCTATTCCTTTCTCCTTTTTCCCTTTTTTCTTTTATTTTTCTTTACATTTTATTTTTTCCCTTTCTCCTTTTTCTTTTTCTTTCTTTTTCATTTACTTTTCTACTTGTTTTTCACTTTATTTTATTTCCGTTAGCAGCAGCGCTTTACACGTAAGCGCGCTGCAGCTAAGGAGATTAGCAGTAGCGCTGGGCCATTATATGCGCTACTGCTAGGTTGGGCTAGCCATGTGCGCCCAGTTCAAACGTAGCAGCAGCACTTTTCGCTAGTATTCGCTACTGCTAAAGTCATAGCAGTAGCGCGGTTTATTTACGCGCGCTGCTACTAAGTAGCAGCAGCGCTTGATTTTGTACAGCGCTACTGGTAAAATTCTGTGTATAGGCTTTTCCCTAGTAGTGTAGGGCGGCAAGAGTGGAACAAAACACCAGGCTACTATCAAGGGGTTCCCATTATAACCCAACCGTGTAAGGAACGCAAAATCAAGGAACAAAACACCGGTATGACGGAAACTAGGGCGGCAAGAGTGGAACAAAACACCAGGCATAAGGCCGAGCCTTCCACCCTTTACCAAGTATATAGATGCATTAATTAAATAAGAGATATTGTGATATCCCAACAAGTAAACATGTTCCAACAAGGAACAACATCTCCATGTTCCAACAAGGAACAAACTTCAATCTTCACCTGCAACTAACAACACTATACGAGGGGCTGAGCAAAATGGTAACATAGCCAAACAACGGTTTGCTAGGATAAGGTGGGTTAGAGGCTTGGCTGAACAATATGGGAGGCATGATAAGCAAGTGGTAGGTATCGTAGCATAGGAATAGCAAAAAGAGCAAGCGACTAGCAAGCAAAGATAGAAGTGATTTCGAGGGTATGGTCATCTTGCCTCAAATCCCGCAAGGAAGAAGAACGAGTCCACGAAGAAGACACACAGACATAGACGAACGGGTCCTCAAAAACGCGACGTTATCGGAACCAACCCGAAGAAGCAACACCGGAAAGAAGCACACAACATAGTAAACAACCAACACACGAACATGGTATGATATGCGGGATGCGATATGTGATGCATATGCATGATTTGGAAAGGAATGATTGAACCTGGCCTCAACTTGGAATTCCAAGAGTGCCACTAGAAAGGTGAGGTGATTTCGGTTGAAATCGATATAAAGATCACCGGAATCGGATGCACGGTTTGGAAATGGCAAGCAAAACAAATATGGCACCGGTCTGCGATAAACAGCAAGTAGCCATCTAAATGCATCAAGATAAATATGCTACAGCACTCAAACATAACAACAAAATACATGTCAGGGATCCACTCATGAAGCTTGACAAAATATGAACACTGATCAACGGCTAATTCATCCATTAACAGGTTCAAACAAGCATGGCAAAAGAGCAAATGATAACAAGTTTCAGACTTAGTGAAATTAACACAAGTCTGGAATTTATCATCAGGAAGCACACTTTAGAGCATTAAAACTACATGCTACAGGAACTTAACGTGTCAAAGCAAGTCATGGCATGAAGCTACTCAAAGCACTTAACAAAAGTCCCTTAGTGACCTTGAGCCAAAAGGGATCAGAAAATACAATTGCAAGCATGTGAACATATCAAAAACATAAAGAGATTCAGACTTAGTGAAAAACTGGAGCATGGCAAAACAGTTAACGAGTAGGCATGTTTACGAGCTCGATGCACTCACTACAAAGCATGGCATGACAAACTAAGCATACACCCATAAAGAATACATGGCATAGAATCTAGACATGGCAAGAACAACAACATAGCATGCACGGATCAATAGCAACATCTTTGGCAAAATCGCTAAACTTGTCAACGATCTGCCAGGATTACGATATAGCAAAAGTAGAGCTCGATTGACTCAAGTTAGGGTGGTCCATAATTGCAAACAAAGACATGGATGGATAGAGCACCACAATGTTAACATAACATCCTTACTGATCATCCTCAAAAGAGGCACGGATCACTAGGAAACAACATGAACATATGTCATAACAACAAAATCAGGACAAGGACTTAGTGAAATTCTAAGTCCCTGAAATCAGCATCACCGATTACGCTACTTTGCAAGCTTGTGCTAGTCACCACAAATATCACAAAAATACATGGCATACACCTCTGTAAAGATGGCATGTCATATAACAAAACACATGTAGAGCTCAGGATTATAGCATGCACACATTAATCATGGCAAAAATGACAAAAGGCCATTTGCTGAAACAGATCTGCAACTTTCCTCACATAGCCCTCTTCCAACAGCATTTCAGGCATCAAGATGAGCTCGAATGAAAATGATGTACTTGTCGAGACGAACATTTTGATATGCTACACGCATGAATCGGAGCTACGGATGCAGAGTTATGATGCGATGAAAAATGCTAAAAATACTAGAAACTTCGGGGACTTAGTGAAAATTACTCAGGGAAAAGAGTGAGCGCTGGATAACTATACTTCGCACGGGCGAGGGATAAGAGGGGCTCACCCTGGGCCTCGACCCAGACGTGGGGAGGAGGCAGACGGGCCAAAGGAGATGGGCCGGACTCGAGGCCCACGCAGGATAGGCCGGGCGGTCGTCGTCCTCCCGATCCTCACGGGAAGGAGGCCATGGTGGTGGTGCAGAGGCCAAGGAACTCCGGCGGACGCATGGTGGCTACTCCGGCGACGATGGCGGGCATGGAGGCTGGGAATGGGTGCGGCGGAGCGCGCTGAGGGCAGATCCGGGCGCGGGAGGTCGGCGGGGCTCCTCCTTGGGTCGGATCGAGGCGGAGGCGGCCCGAGTTGGCGGCGGGGAGGCGCTGGGGCGACGAGCTCGTACTCTGGCGAGCTCCTGCCGGAGCAGCGGCGAGGTCGGACGAGGGAACGGGATGCCGTGGAGCACCCGCGGGAGGAGAGCGGCGCGGGGCGAAGTCCATGGCGCTTGAGGCGGCGTGGTAGTCGGCTGGAGACGCGAATGGCGATTCCGGCGAGCGGCAATTCCGGCGAGCGGCGCGCGGTGATTCCGGTCCGGCGAGCGGCGCAGACGAGGGCAAGGGCGACGGAGCAGCTTGGCCCAGATCGGCCCATGGCGGGCCGCGGATGGGCTCTAGCGGGCTCGACGAAGTGGGGGAGGTGGAGAGGCGACGTGGTGGCTCTGGATAGGCTGCGGGCGGTGGCGGTTATGATGTATCGCGACAGGATTGGTGGAGGTGAGGTGGCCGGCGGCGCGGACATGTCCGGTGCGGCGGGAAGTTTTGTCCAGCGGCGGAGTGGGAAGTTTAGCTAGGGTTTGTACCGTGAATTTGGAAGGGTTGCACATATATATAGGTAGAGGGAGCTAGGAGAGTCTAAATGAGGTGCGGTTTTCGGCCACACGATCATGATCGAACGACCGAGATGATGGAGGGGGTTTAGCTGGGCTTTGGGCCACTTTGGAGGGGTGTTGGGCTGCAACACACACGAGGCCTTTTCGGTCCCTTGGTTAACCGTTGGAGTATCAAATGAAGTCCAAATGGCACGAAACTTGACAGGCGGTCTACCGGTAGTAAACCAAGGCCGCATGACAAGTCTCGGTCCAATCCGAAAACGTTTAACACCCGCACATGAAAAAGAGGTAGAAAGGAACACCGGGTGACATAGGAGCGCCGGAATGCAAAACGGACAACGTGAAGAATGCTCGGATGCATGAGACGAACATGTATGCAAATGCAATGCACATGATGACATGATATGGGATGCATGACACGCAAGCAATGACAAGGCAACAACAACGAATAATTGGAAGACACCTGGCGCATCGGTCTCGGGGTGGCACAACACTCCACCACTACGAGAAGATCTCGTCCCGAGATCTAGAATGGCACCGGAGGGACAAACGGAAGAGAAAGAGAAGAGGTAAAGCTAAGTTGCTTCTTTGACAAATGAGTGAAACCAAAGCACCTTGAGAAGGTTGAACAAATTGAAAGAAATAAAACAACGGAGAAGAACAAAGTTGAAAACACTCCGTTAGAAAAGAGCAACAAGGAAGAACAAATTCGGGCAGCACTCAGGTTGAAAAATGATATGAAACTTGATAAGATGGAAAGAACTTGAGTAGAGGACAGAATACTCCGGTTAAATGGATAAACCAAGAAAAAAACACGATCCTGACAAAACGAAAAGATGGGTTGAAGAGAGCAACATCACAATGCCTCCGGAAGAGAGAAATAGAAGCTAGATCATAGAAAGAAAAGAATGGAGAAGAAAAGCCAACTTCTGTCGCAAAAGAGTTTGAAAAGGCATCCTTAGGAGAAGGGTCGAACGGAGTTGTTGGAAAACCAACAACGAAAAGAGTAAGCTTGTAGTGGGCTTATGGAAAAACATCTCAAAACCAAGAGGTGAAAATCTGCCACTAATGGAAACAATAGATTGGATTGATATCAACAAGGAGATGAGAAACTTATTTCACCGAGAGGATAAATAACTTGAGTCATTTATAAGCACCATAATAGCAACAATCCTTAGGGAAGGCTTTTGGTGAAATATAACCCAAGATAACTTCAATAACGAGAT
This sequence comes from Triticum dicoccoides, assembly GCF_002162155.2. Taxonomy (NCBI): domain Eukaryota; kingdom Viridiplantae; phylum Streptophyta; class Magnoliopsida; order Poales; family Poaceae; genus Triticum; species Triticum dicoccoides. The sequence continues at coordinate 356,460,714 of NC_041382.1, read as the reverse complement.
TGATGGGTTTAAATATCTCATTCTTAACAACATGTGAATCATGGAACATGAACTCAAATTATCAAGAATGACATAATACCACCTCCAATGATAAGGTAGAAAGAATTGCACTCCGAATGCAAGATGAAGAATGCTTGAGCTCCTTAGAAAAGAATCTCGATGAACACTTCGAGAAGGAATATAAATCCTTGATGAACCATCATGTAGAACATCCATGAAGAACTCCGGTAATAAAAGAATGATCAAACGGAAGGAAAGAGAGATTGAAAACACAAGGTGAATCCTTGCAATGATTTAGATGGATCTCTGTGATGAAATAATTGTGAGAGCTTGGAACTCCGGAAAAGAACGATGAGCTATTGAAACCAAGAATTTGGTGAGCCTCCGGAATAAGAAATTAATCCCTTGGATGAAACAATAATAAGAATTACATTATGCGTATCCTTCATCAATTAAATTGATGACAAGCAATGGATTAGGCATACTACTTATTCTCGTTGAAAAAGGATTAAGGGAGATATAGCGTAAACTTGGGAAGGTCTTCAACGAACCACCGGTAGGATTGGAACAACGAATGAATTGATAAGATAAAGAAGGAAGAGAAATCTTGAACGAACCACCGTAAGGATTGAAAATGAACGAAGAAAATATAAATAAACACCGGGAATAATTAACAAATGAACGAAGAATTCATGAACTGATTAGAGGATATTTTAAAGAAGCACCGGTAAGATTGGAGAACGAGAGCTGAAAGCTGAGAATGAATAACTCTGAGATGATGGGCTCCGGAGTAAAGAATTGGAAAACAACTCATGAAATGCTCCGGATAGGTGAAAAGAATACTCACAATCAAAACAATTATGAGAGGATGGCAGCAAGCTAGAATCACGAATCTTGAAGAGACAAGAACAAGATTGAGAGAAAAATCTTCTTCGGTCTTCAAATGATGAGAATGACAACGAGAAACACCACCAAGAATTGTTGAGATACTCCGGGATGAAAATTAGAAAGGTTGAGCCAACGATGAAAGAATTTGAAAGATCTTGGTGAATGACATATGACTGATGATAATTCATTCTTACGTCAAACTTTAAAGATTTAGGAATAGCTCCGGTAAAAATTAGAAGAGTCAGGTAAGATCCTGGGAAAAGACCTGTGGGTTAGGGCCCACTCAAAAGAAACACCGTTGAAATGATTTAGAAGAGAGATTGCGCCGGTTGAATTAAATGGCTTGAATGAGATAACATCCTCCAAAGAGCTTGAATGAAAGCGGAGTGGAAACACGAATCTTCGAGATATCTTCAGCACTCTAGACCAAAAGAATAGCGAGAAGTGGAATGATAATACGGTGCACCGGCATGGAAAACATTTGAAAGGAATTAAGGGATATGATCAACACCAAAAGCTTGAATTGAATCCACCGGAGAAGAAAAGAATGAAGAATGATTAACTTGAGACTCCGTTAGCATCTTCATGAGAATCACCGGATAAGAATATTTATAGAAAAAGGATGGAGAGACTTCACAAAAAGGATACTTGATAAAGAAATCCGAGTCCTCGAAGAAAAGGGGGTGGGTGGGCGGGAAAAAAACAAAGGCAACTCTGAGACGGATGAAACAAACACCATTGAGAAGAACTGATACTTGATCTTGCGGATGTTGAAATGTTCGGATCCACTTGAAGAGAAAACACGCCGGTTGAAAAGGATTGACAACACAATCTCGATGACCGAGAAGGATTAGTACTCACATCGGAGTATGTGAACACCATTTGGGGAAGGTATGGAATCAACACTTGACATTGAAGGAACTCGAATACCACAACTCAAACAAAACAAAGGATTGGCTTGCGGAATAAGCTGGAACAAACATATGATAGAGATTTCGTCCAAAATTTTCATGGTGGGGCCTACACGGGCTCGATCGTACAACACCATCATGTACAAGGCAGTGCACATGACATACGAAGCGTCCCGGAGTCGGCATAGCCAAGGACTCTTTAAGACACAACGAGAGCACTGTAAAACCAACCGTGGATAGGCGGACCACTAGACGTCAAACCCCAATGACTTATATACCAGAAGATGGGCACCAGAGGTGGGCTTGGGTGAGCACAACCCACCAGGGCGCGCTTGGGCTCCCTAGTGCGCCCAGGTGGATTGTGCCCACCTGGTGGGCCCCCTCTGGTAGTTTTTTGCTCCAATATTCTTCATATATTTGATAAAAATTCTCTGTGAAGTTTCAGCTTGTTTAGAGTTGTGCAGAATAGGTGGCCTGATGTAGCTTTTCCAGGTCCAGATTTCCAGCTACCGGAATTCTCCCTCTTTGTGTATACCTTTCATATTATGAGAGAAAAGGCATTAGAATTACTCCAAAAGGCATTATTATGGATAAAAACATCATAAATAATAGTAAGAAAACATGATGCAAAATGGACGTATCAACTCCCCCAAGCTTAGACCTCGCTTGTCCTCAAGCGAAAAACCGAAATCGAAAAACATGTCCACATGCTTAGAGAGAGAGAGAGAGAGAGGTGTCGATAAAAACAAAATACGGACATAGAAGCATCATGTTCATTATTACAACAGCAACAAACTTAAACATAATTTTTTTATCAAAGAACTTTTATCATAGACTTCTCATGAATAAGTGATAATTCATCACACTATTGAAGTGTAAAGCAAAAAATCTATTAAAAACCAACAAACTATGTTCTCAGTCAACTTTGCAACTACAATTCATCATCTTTTCAGGAAGGGTCACGTATTAGAGACTTTAGGAAAGTCCACATACTCAACCATCATATAGTCTTCTATGATTGCTAACACTCACCGCATACACATGTAACACCCTCGATGCGGCTATATCTCCCACGTGTCGAAGCACGACTTAGAGGCATAGCCGCATTGAAAGCAATGTCGCAAGTGAGGTAATCTTCACACAACCCATGTAATACATAAGGAAAAGAGATACATAGTTGACTTACAATCGCCACTTCACACAATTACATGAATAAAGCATTACATCAAACAGATACAAACAAGGTCCGACTACGGAACCAAAATAAAAGAAGACTACCCCAAATGCTACACAGATCCCCGATCGACCCCAACTGGGCTCCACTACTGATCAACTTGAAACGGAACAACATAAAGGACAAGAACTTCATCGAGCTCCTCCTTGAGCTTGGTTGCGTCATCTGCACGGTTCAACGGCACCTGCAAGCTGGTTTTGGAAGCATCTGTGAGTCACGGGGACTCAGAAATCTCACACCCTCGCGACCAAGACTATTTAAGCTTATAGGAAGGGTAAAAGGTATGAGGTGGAGCTGCAGCAAGCGACTAGCATATATGGTGGCTAACATATTCGCAGAAGAGAGCGAGAAGAGAAGGCAAAAGCACGGTCGAGAAACTATGATCAAGAAGTGATCCTAGAACAACCTACGTCAAGCATTACTCCAACACCGTGTTCACTTCTCGGACTCCGCCGAGAAGAGACCATCACTGTTACACATGCGGTTGATGTATTTTAATTAAGATCAACTTCAGGTTTTCTACAATCGGCCATTAACAAATTCCCATCTGCCCATAACCGTGGGCACGGCTTTCGAAAGTTCAAAACCCTGCAGGGGTGTCCCAACTTAGCCCATCACAAGCTCTCACGGTCAACGAAGGATATTCCTTCTAGCGGGAAGACCCGATCAGGCTCGGAATCCCGGTTACAAGACATTTCGACAATGGTAAAACAAGACCAGCAAAGCCACCCGAATGTGCTGACAAATCCCGATAGGAGCTGCACATATCTCTTTCTCAGGGCACACCGGATTGTCCAAGATTTCGGTAGGCCAGCCCAGAGTTGCCCCTGGTGGCCACCGGCAGCTGACATGTTGGACCAACACTCAGAGGAGCACTGGCCTGGGGGTTTAATAAAGATGACCCTTGAGTCTGCAGAACCCAAGGGAAAGAAAAGGCTAGGTGGCGAATGGTAAAACCAATGTTGGGCATTGCTGGAGGAGTTTTATTCAAGGCGAACTGTCAAGGGGTTCCCATTATAACCCAACCGCGTAAGGAACCCAAAATCCGGGAACATAACACCGATATGACGAAAACTAGGGCGGCAAGAGTGGAACAAAACACCAGGCATAAGGCCGAGCCTTCCACCCTTTACCAAGTATATAGATGCATTAATTAAATAGGAGATATTGTGATATCCCAACAAGTAAACATGTTCCAACAAGGAACAAACTTCAATCTTCACCTGCAACTAACAACGCTATAAGAGGGGCTGAGCAAAACGGTAACATAGCCAAACAACGGTTTGCTAGGATAAGGTGGGTTAGAGGCTTGGCTTAACAATATGGGAGGCATGATAAGCAAGCGGTAGGTATCGCAGCATAGGAATAGCAAAAAGAGCGAGCTACTAGCAAGCAAAGATAGAAGTGATTTCGAGGGTATGGTCATCTTGCCTGAAATCCCGCAAGGAAGAAGAACGAGTCCACGAAGATGACACACAGACGTAGACGAACGGGTCCTCACAAACGCGACGTTATCGGAACCAACCCAAAGAAGCAACACCAGAAAGAAGCACACAACATAGTAAACAACCAACACACGAACATGGTATGATATGCGGGATGCGGTATGTGATGCATATGCATGATTTGGAAAGGAATGATTGAACCTGGCCTCAACTTGGAATTCCAAGAGTGCCACTGGAAAGGTGAGGTGATTTCGGTTGAAATCGATATAAATATCACCGGAATCGGATGCACGGTTTGGAAATGGCAAGCAAAACAAATATGGCACCGGTCTGCGACAAACAGCAAGTAGCCATCTAAATGCATAAAGATAAATATGCTACAACACTCAAACATAACAACAAAATACATGGCAGGGATCCACTCATGAAGCTTGACAAAAGATGAACACTGAGCTACGACTAATTCATCCATTAACAGGTTCAAACAAGCATGGCAAAATAGCAAATGATAACAGGTTTCAGACTTAGTGAAATTAACACAAGTCTGGAATTTATCATCAGGAAGCACACTTTAGAGCATGAAAACTACATGCTACAGGAACTTAACATGGCAAAGCAAGGCATAGCATAAAGCTACTCAAAGTACTTAACAAAAGTCCCTTAGTGACCTTGAGCCAAAAGGGATCAAAAAATACAATTGCAAGCATGTGAACATAGCAAAAACATAAACAGATTCATACTTGGTGAAAAATTGGAGCATGGCAAAACAGTTAACGAGTAGGCATGTTTACGAGCTCGATGCACTCACTACAAAGCATGGTATGACAAACTAATCATACAACCATCAAGAAGACATGGCATAGAATCTAGACATGGCAAGAGCAATAACATAGCATGCACGGATCAATAGCAACATCCTCGGCAAAATCGCTAAACATGTCAACGATCTGCCAGGATTACGATATAGCAAAAGTAGAGCTCGATTGACTCAAGCTAGGGTGCTCCATAATTGCAAACAAAGAAATGGATGGATATAGCACCACAATGTTAACAAAACATCCTTACTGATCATCCTCAAAAGAGGCACGGATCACTAGGAAACAACATGAACATATGGCATAACAACAAAATCAGAACAAGGACTTAGTGAAATTCTAAGTCCCTGAAATCAGCATCACCGATTACGCTACTTTGCAAGCTTGTGCTAGTCACCACAAATATCACAAAGATACATGGCATACACCTCTGTAAAGATGGCATGTCATATAACAAAACACATGTAGAGCTCAGGATCATAGCATGCACACATTAATTATGGCAAAAATGACAAAAGGCCATTTGCTGAAACAAATCTGCAACTTTCCTCACATAGCCCTCTTCCAACAGCATTTCGGGCATCAAGATGAGCTCGAATGAAAATGATGTACTTGTCGAGACGAACATTTTGATATGCTACACACACGAATCGGAGCTACGGATGCAGAGTTATGATGCGATGAAAAATGCTAAAAATACTGGAAACTTCGGGGACTTAGTGAAAATTACTCAGGGAAAAGAGTGAGCGCTGGATAACTATACTTCGCACGGGCGAGGGATAAGAGAGGCTCACCCTGGGCCTCGGCCCAGACGCGGGGAGGAGGCAGACAGGCCGAAGGAGATGGGCCGGACTCGGGGCCCACGCAGGATAGGCCGGGCGGTCGTCGTCCTCCCGATCCTCATGGGCAGGAGGCCATGGCGGCGGTGCAGAGGCCAAGGAACTCCGACGGCTGCATGGTGGCTACTCCGGCGACGACGGCGGGCACGGAGGCCGGGAATGGGTGCGGCAGAGCGTGCTGAGGGCAGATCCGGGCGCGAGAGGTCGGCGGGGATCCTCCATGGGTCGGATCGTGGCGGAGGCGGCCCGAGTCGGCGGCGGGGAGGCGCTGGGGAGACGAGCTCGTACTCCTGCGAGCTCCTGCCGGAGCAGCGGCGAGGTCGGACGAGGGAGCGGGATGCCGTGGAGCACCCGCGGGAGGAGAGCGGCGCAGGGCGAAGTCCATGGCGCTGGAGGCGGCGCGGTCGTCAGCTGGAGACGCGAACGGCGATTCCGGCGAGCGGCGATCCCGGTCCGGCGAGCGACGCAGACGAGGGCAAGGGCGACGGAGCAGCTTGGCCCAGATCGGCCCACGGCGGGCCGCGGATGGGCTCTAGCGGGCCCGGCGAAGTGGGGGAGGTGGAGAGGCGACGTGGCGGCTCTGGATAGGCTGCGGGCGGTGGCGGTGATGATGTGTCGCGACGGGATTGGTGGAGGTGAGGTGGCCGGCTGTGCGGACATGTCCGGCGCGGCGGGAAGTTTTGTCCGGCGGCGGAGTGGGAAGTTTAGCTAGGGTTTGTACCGCGAATTTGGAAGGGCTGCTCATATATATAGGTAGAGGGAGCTAGGAGAGTCCAAATGAGGTGCGGTTTTCGGCCACACGATCGTGATCGAACGACCGAGATGCTGGAGGGGGTTTACCTGGGCTTTGGGCCACTTTGGAGGGGTGTTGTGCTACAACACACATGAGGCCTTTTCGGTCCCTCGGTTAACCGTTGGAGTATCAAACGAAGTCCAAATGGCACGAAACTTGACAGACGGTCTACCGGTAGTAAACCAAGGCCGCATGACAAGTCTCGGTCCAATCCAAAAATGTTTAACACCCGCACACGAAAAAGAGGTAGAAAGGAACACCGGGTGACATAGGAGCGCCGGAATGCAAAACGGACAATGGGAAGAATGCTCGGATGCATGAGACGAACATGTATGCAAATGCGATGCACATGATGACATGATATGAGATGCATGACACACAAGCAATGACAAGGCAACAACAGCGAATAACTGGAAGACACCTGGCACATCGTTCTCGGGGCGTCACAACACATGAGCAAAACGTTTCAACCGGACACATAGAAAGATAGGGGCTTATAGTTTCGCCTCCCAATGTATTCACCTCAAGGGTGATGTCAACAATAATAACTCATGCTATCTATATTCAACTGGACATATGTGCCTAGATCTTTCCTCACCACATGATGCTTGCCAAAGGAGAAAAATAAAAAGGAATAGAAGGAAAACTTTGACTCTTTGCATAGAAGTAAATACATAAAAGTAAAAGATAGGCCCTTCGCAGAGGGAAGCAGAGGTTTCCATGCGCTTATTTGTTTGTATGCTCAACCCCTTAGCGCAAAAGAACGTCACATTGCATTGCCCCTTGTGATAGCGACCTTTATTATGCCGTCTATCATTTTTATTATTCACCATCACAAGTTCGTGTAACACTCAGTTTTCTGTTACACTAAATGCTCTCAGACTTTTAGAAGCAATTTTTATTGGCTTTTTGCACTGATGACAACCTACTTGAGGAATCTTGCTCAATCCCTAGGTAGGTATGGTGGACACTTGAAAATAAGATTTGAGTTTAAGGATTTTTGGATGCACAAGTAGTATGTCTACTTAGTGCATAATTTTTGGCTAGCAAAGATAGGGGCAAGCACCACATGTTAAAGGATCCATGACAATATGACTTCTATGTGAATATAAATAAACATAAACCATAAAGTTGTCTTCCTTGTCCAACGTCAACAATTTTGTCACATATTTTGATGAGGGCTCACAATCACAAAAGATTTCTAGGATAGTATATTTATATGTGAATCTTCTCTTCCCTTATTAATTCTTTCATGAGTTGCATCATTGACTAATGCTATGTTTGTCAATCTCTAATAAATTTTTCTACTTATACTTTTCCTTATGTGGTGTACCATAAGGTTAGTATATGATCTTTTTGATTTATGTCCTTTCTTTTATTTATTTCCTTTCTCTTTTTTATTTTATTTGCAACATGAAAGTAAAGAAAGCAAAAACTCAAACTAACTTTATTATATATCTTGCACATGATTACAAGGATAGATCACAAAGCAAACTATTGAAAGGAAAGGATCGAACTAAACTTTTATTCATCTAAAGCAAAATATTGAACTAAAATAAGCAAAGGCAAAATGATAGTGGGATGATATGATACCGGGGCACCTTCCCCAAGCTTGGCGGAAGCCAAGGGGAGTTCCCATACCCGATACTCAATTCTCCTTTGGTGATGAAGAAGATGGTGGTGGTGATGAAGCGATCCTATCCCGAAGGATCAAGAGATTCTCCAATCAACAGATGACGTTCTGGAGGTGGATGATATGCTCTTGATGCAGAATATTTTCATGAGTGAGATACTTATTTTGTATGTCAACTAGTTCAATGATGCGAAAGGCTTCAATCTCAGTAGGAGTAAGGTGAGAAAGGTAAGGTTTAAGGATATCTTCCTCTTCCTCCTCGACTGGCAGTGCTTGTTTGAAGATCGGAGGCTGATCTACAGTAACCTCCTTGCTCTCGTCTCCCCTGACGACTTCTGCGGGCTCTTCTCTCTTCAGCTCGATCTTCATCAACCAAGCATCCTCTTCCATGCCGATGGAGGAAGAAGAAGACATGGTGCCTGACTCAACAGATCTGACCGAAAACAGCAAGAAAATAAAACAGAGAACTCCACGATACGGTGATCAACCGATTTGGGAAGTATATATAGTTTTTTTTATCTTGGGGGAAAATCAAACGGAAGAAAAATGGAGTCCGGAAGGTGTACCAAGTGGGCATGCCAGGCAAGGTACGCTTCCCGGTTGTTTCTTATTTTCCTATTTTTCTAAATATTCCAAAACTGACAAAAAATATTTTTGCAGATTTTTGGAGTCCATTTACTTACCGTATCACGTACCTCCTTATTTTCACATTTCTGGAGTGTTCCGGAAGGACTCTTTTATGTGTTCTTCCAGTGTCATAGTTTCGATAATATTACTTTCAACATTAATGGGCGTACCTGAGATATAATGTTTTATTCGTTGCCCATTGACAACCTTCGGATTAGTACCTTCGGCATTATTTATTTTGATGGCTCCAGACCGATAAACCTCCTCGATAACGTAGGGGACTTCCCATTTTGAGAGGAGTTTTCCTGCAAAGAATCTGAAATGAGAGTTGTACAAAAGAACATATTTTCCGACTTTAAACTCACGCTTTTGGATTCTTTTGTCATGCCATCTTTTAACCTTTTCTTTGAATAATTCTGCATTTTCATAAGCTTGGGTTCTCCATTCATCTAATGAGCTAATATCAAATAACCTCTTTTTACCAGCAAGTTTAAAATCATAGTTGAGCTCTTTGATGGCCCAATATGCCTTATGTTCTAACTCAAGAGGCAAATGACAAGCTTTTCCATAAACCATTTTATAAGGAGACATACCCATAGGATTTTTATATGGTGTTCTATAAGCCCAAAGTGCATCATCTAATTTCTTAGACCAATTCTTCCTGGACCTATTGACATTCTTTTGCAAAATTAATTTTATTTCTCTATTCCTAAGTTCAAATTGACCACTAGACTAAGGATGATAAGGTGATGCAATTTTATGGTTAACATCATACTTGGCAAGCATTTTACGGAAAGCGCCATGAATAAAGTGTGAACCACCATCAATCATTAAATATCTAGGGACTCCAAACCTTGGGAAAATAACTTCCTTAAGAATTTTAGTAGAGGTGTTGTGATCAGCACTACTGGTTGGAATAGCTTCTACCCATTTAGTAACATAATCAACAACAACCAAAATATGTGTATACCCATTAGAGGAAGGAAAATGTCCCATGTAATCAAATCCCCAAACATCAAATGGTTCAACAACAAGTGAATAGTTCATATGCATTTCTTGACGCTTACCGATATTACCTATTCTTTGACATTCATCACAAGATAAGACAAATTTACGGGCATCCCTGAAGAGAGTTGGCCAATAAAATCTAGATTGCAATACCTTGTGAGCAGTTCTATCTCCGGCATGATGTCCTCCATAAGCTTCGGAGTGACATTTCCATAGGATTTGTACTTGTTCATGCTCAGGTACACAATGTCTAATAATACCATCTACTCCTTCTTTATAAAGATGTGGGTCATCCCAAAAGTAATGTCTTAAATCATAGAAGATTTTTTTCTTTTGTTGATAAGTAAACCTAGGTGGTAAATATTTAGCAACAATGTAGTTAGCATAAACAGCATACCAAGGAGAATTATGAGCAACATTTATTGCAGCTAACTGCTCATCAGGAAAACTATCATCAATAGGTAGTGGGTCATCAAGCACATTTTCAAGCCTAGATAAATTATCATCTACGGGGTTCTCAGCTCCTTTTCTATCTATGATATGTAGATCAAATTATTGTAACAAGAGAACCCATCGAATAAGTCTAGGTTTAGCATCTTTCTTTTCCATAAGATATTTAATAGCAGCATGATCAATGTGAACAATTACTTCGGAATAAAAATATAAGGTCTAAATTTATCACAAGCAAACACCACTGCTAATAATTCTTTTTCAGTAGTAGCATAGTTCTGTTGAGCACTGTCTGGAGTTTTACTAGCATAATGAATAACATTCAATTTCTTATCAACTCTTTGTCCTAGAACAACACCAACAACATAATCACTAGCATCACACATAATTTCAAAAGGCAAGTTCCAATCAGGTGGTTGAACAATAGGTGCAGAAATTAAGGCTTTCTTGAGTGTTTCAAAGGCTTCTAAACAATCACCATCAAAAACAAAAGGAATATCCTTTTGCAAAAGATTCGTAAGAGGCCTAGAAATTTTAGAAAAGTCTTTGATAAATCTCGTATAGAAACCAGCATGACCTAAGAAACTACGAATACCTTTTACATCTTTAGGACATGGCATTTTCTCAATTGCATCAACCTTTGCTTTGTCCACTTCAATACCTCTTTCATTAATTTTATGACCCAAGACAATGCCTTCATTAACCATAAAGTGGCACTTCTCCCAATTCAAGACAACATTTGTTTCTTCACATCTCTGCAAAACTCGATCAAGATTGCTTAAACAATCATCAAAAGACTTCCCATAAACAGAGAAATCATCCATGAAAACCTCAACAATCTTTTCAGAAAAGTTAGGGAATATAGCAGTCATACATCTTTGAAATGTAGCAGGTGCATTACATAAACCGAAAGGCATACGTCTATAAGCATATGTTCTAAAGGGACAAGTAAAATTGGTCATTTCTTGATTAGGTTGAGAAACAGGTATTTGTGAAAAACCAGAATATCCATCAAGGAAGCAAAAATGTGTGTGCTTAGATAATCTTTCAAGCATTTTATCAATAAAAGGCAGAGGGTAATGATCTTTTCTAGTTGCTTTGTTTAATTTTCTAAAATCAATTACAATTCTATAGCCTATAACAATTCTTTGTGGAATAAGTTCATTCTTATCATTAGGAACAACAGTTATACCTCCTTTCTTAGGGACATAATGAACATGACTTACCCATCTACTATCAGCTATATGATAGATTATATGTGCTTCTAGAAGTTTTAAGATTTCCGTTCTTACCACTTCCTTCATTTTTGGATTTAACCGACGTTGGTGATCAACAACGGGTTTAGCATCAGGTTCCATATTAATTTTGTGCTGACATAGAGTGGGACTAATGCCCTTTAAATCATCAAGAGTATATCCAATAGCAGCTCGGTGCTACCTTAGAACTTTCAATAATCTTTCTTCTTCATGTTCTGAAAGGTTAGCACTGATAATAACAGGATATATCTTCTTTTCATCAGATAAGCATATTTCAAAGTCTCTAGCAATTGTTTTAATTCAAACACATGATCACCTTTAGGTGGAGGAGGACCTCCTAGAGTTTTAATAGGCAAATTGTGTTTAAGTAGAGGACGTTGTTCAAAGAAAATCTTATCCATTTCATTTCTTTCATGCATATGTAAATAATTTTCATGGTCTAGCAAATATTGTTCTAAAGGATCAATAGGAGGCACAACAATAGAAGCAAGACCAATTAATTCATCTTTACTAGGCAATTATTTTTCATGAAGCTTTCTACTAAACTTGGAAAAAATTAAACTCATGAGATTCATCACCAAAACTAACACCGGCAGTTTGTTTCTCACAATCTATTTTAGCATTAACGGTGTTCAAGAAAGGTCTACCAAAGATAATGGGACAAAAGTCATCTTGTGGGGAACCAAGAACAAGGAAATCAGTAGGGTATTTAATTTTCCCACACAAGACTTCAACATCTCTAACAATCCCAATTGGTGATATAGTGTCTCTATAAGCAAGTTTAATAGTAACATCTATGTCTTCTATCTCTGCGGGTGCAATGTCATTCAAAATTTCTTGATATAAGGTGTAAGGAATAGCACTCACACTAGCACCTATGTCACATAAACCATGATAACAATGATCTCCTATTTTAACTGACACAACGGGCATGCCAGCAATAGGTCTATGTTTATCCTTTTTATCAGGTTTGGCAATTCTAGCAGCTTCTTCACAAAAGTAAATAACATGCCCATCTACATTTTCTTCCAAGAGATCTTTAACCATAGCAATGCCAGGTTCCACTTTAATTTGTTCATCAGGATTAGGTGTTCTAATATAGATTTTATTTACCATAGTTGAAACTTTAGCGTGTTCCTTTATCCTAACAAGAAAAGGTGTTTTCTCAATATAAGCAGAAGGAACAACGGGATCAACATTATAAAGTATAGTTTAATCTTCAACTGGTACCGGCTCTTTGATTTCTTCTTTAATAGGTGGGTGATATTAAAACCACTTCTCTTTAGGGAGATCAACATGAGTAGAAAATGATTCACAAAAGGAGGCTACTATCTCAGAGTCAAGTCCATATTTAGTGCTAAACTTTTGGAAAGCATCGGTATCCATAAAAGATTTAACACAATCATACTTAATTTTAATACCTAACTCTTTACCTTCGTCGAGTTCCCAATCTTCAGAGTTGCGTTTAATGCTTTCCAAAAGATCCCACCGGAATTCAATAATCTTATTCATAAAAGAACCAGCACAAGAGGTATCAAGCATGGATCGATCATTATGAGAAAGCCGAGCATAAATTTTTTGGATAATAATTTCTCTTGAGGGCTCATGATTGGGGCATGAATATAACATTGACTTAAGCCCCCCCAAGCTAGAGCAATACTTTCTCCTTGACGAGGCCAAACATTATATATGTAATTTCGATCACGATGAACTAGATGCATAGCATAAATTTTTTGGTGGAACTCCAATTTCAATCGATTCCAACTCCAAGATCCAATATCATCGCATAGCCTATACCATGACAGTGCTTTTCCCTTCAAAGATAAAGGGAAAAACTTCTTCTTAACTTCATCTCCGGGTAAACCTGCAAGCTTAAACAATCCACAAATTTGTTCCACATATATCAAGTGCATATTAGGATGTTTGGTTCCATCTCCTGCATAAGGATTAGCTAGCAGTTGTTCTATCATACCCGAATGAATTTCATATTCAGTATTTTCAGTAGGTGTATGTAACACCCCAGATGTAACTTTCGCAATTTGTACTCCAACTCTTGCCGTTTCCGGCTTTAAGTTATTTTATTTTCTCGGGTTCGGGTTTTTGTCTCCATGTGTTGTTTGTCGTTGTCATGCATCTCGTATCATGTCATCATGTGCATTGCATTTGCATACGTGTTCGTCTCATGCATTCGAGCATTTTCCCTGTTGTCTGTTTTGCATTCCGGCGCTTCGTTCTCCTCTGGTGGTCATTTCTACCTTTCTTTCGTGTGTGGGGATTAAACATTTCCGGATTGGACCGAGACTTGCCAAGCGGCCTTGGTTTACTACCGGTAGACCGCCTGTCAAGTTTCGTATCATTTGGACTTCGTTTGATACTCCAACGGTTAACCGAGGGACCGAAAAGGCCTCGTGTGTGTTGCAGCCCAACACCCCTTCAATTTGTCCCAAAACCCACCAAAAACCTCTCCATCATCTAGAGCGTTCGATCACGATCGCGTGGCCGAAAACCACACCTCATTTGGACTCTCCTAGCTCCCTCTACCTATAAATATAGCCTCCTCCCCGAAAATCCGGATCCCCCACGTCTGAAACCCTAAAAATCATCTCCGCGCCAGCCGGACACGTCCGCCCTGGCCGGACAAATCGCCGCCGCCCACTCCGCGCCTGCCACGTCACAGCCGCCACCCGCGCGCCGCCGCGGCCCGGAGGGCCCAGATCCGGCCCCCGCGGCCCAGATCCGGGCGCCGCGTGCCTCGCCGCCGGCTTGCTGCTTCCCCGCGCCTCCTCGCCGCTGCCGCCTTCGTTTGCTGCACCGCTGCCTGCCTCCCTCGCCGGCGGGCGCCGCCACCTCGCCGCCGCGGTCAGCCGCTCCGCCACCGCGCCGGCCGAGCCCCGCCGCCCGGCCACGCCGGCCGCCTCCGCTGCCCTGCCCTACCTCGACTCCGGCCGGCCTCCTCCTCTCCGGCGAGTTCTCCGGCGTCTACAGTAACTCCGGCGCTGGATCTGGATCTGAGGAGACTCTCGGTTGACTTTTGTTCCTAACCCTAGTCCAAGTGCTCATGTTCATAGCATCGTATCTTTGCATCCGTAGCTCCGTTTTGGGCATATAGCATATCAAAATGTTCATCTCAGAGAGTACATTATTCCATTCCATTGCATTATTTTCATTTGAGTTCGTCTTGATGCCCGAAATGCTGTTAGAAGAGGGCTACTTGAGTTTATTGTCAGATCTGCTACTCCATTTAGACATTTGTCATTTTTGCCATGATTATTTGTGCATGATATGCCCATGAGTTCTACATATGTTTTGTTAAGGGTTTTGTCATCTTTCCAGAGGTGCAACCCATGTATTTTTGTGATGTGTGTGGTGATTAGAACAAGCTTGCAAAGTGGTGCACTTGGTAATTCTGATTTCAGGGACTTAGCATTTCCACAAAGTCCTTGAGCTGTTTATCTCATGTTGCCATATGTTCATGTTGTTTCCTAGTGATCCGTGCCTCTTTTGAGGATGATCAGTAAGGATGTTTTATTAATCTTGTAGTGCTCTATCCATCCATGCCTTTGTTTGCAATTATGGAGCACCCTAGCTTGAGTCAATCGATCTCTACTTTTGCTACTTTGTGAATCTGGGCAGATTGTCAACTTGTTTGCAATTTTGCCGATGATGTTGTAGTTGATCCGTGCATGCTACGCTATTGTTATTGCCATGTCTACTTTGTATTTTGTGTATTCTTGATGGGTGTATGCTTATCTTGTCATGACTTGCTCCGTAGTGAGTGCATCGAGCTCGTAAACATGCCTACTTGAGATCTGTTTCAGCATGCTCCAGTTTTCACTAAGTCTGTGATCTGATTATGTTTTGCCATGTTCACATGCTTGCAATTGTATTTTCTGATCCCTTTTGGCTCAAGGTCGTTAAGGGACTTTTGTTAAGCTCTTTGAGTAGCTCCATGCCATGCTTTACTTTGCCATGTTCAGGTCCTGTAGAATGTAGTTTTGTTGCTCCGAAGAGTGCTATCTGATCTGAAATTCCAGACAAGTGTTAATTTCACCAAGTCTGAGATCTGTTTGTCATATGCATTTTTGCCATGCTTGTTTGAACCTGTTACTGGATGAATTGGCCGTAGCTCAGTGCTAGACTTTTGTTAAGCATCATGAATGCATCCCTGCCATGTATTTTGCTGCCATGTTTGGGTGTTGTAACATGTTCATCTCATTGCATTTAGATGACTACTTGCTGTAAATCGCAGACCGGTGTCATATTTGAATCGCTTGCCATTTCCAAACCGTAACTCCGATTCCGGCGTTCTTTATATCGTTTTCAAGTGATTTCATCTCATCTTTCCAGTGGCACACTTGGATTTCCATGTTGAGGCCAGGTTCATGCATCCCTTGTCAAATCTTGCATATGCATCCCGCATCGCATCCCACATAGCATATCATCATTGCATCATATTGTTTGTTCCTTGCACGTGGTTGATTGTGTCCTTGTTGCTTGTTTGTCTTGTTTGGGTAGAGCCGGGAGACGAGTTCGCTAACGAGGAGCCCGTTGAGTTTGCTTTCGAGGATACAGTCAATTCTGACAACTGTGCAGGCAAGATGATCATACCCTCGAAATCACTACTATCTTTGCTATGCTAGATTGCTCGCTCTTTCGCTATGCCAATGCTACGATGCCTACCACTTGCTTTCAAGCCTCCCAAATTGCCATGTCAAACCTCTAACCTACCATGTCCTAGCAAACCGTTGATTCGCTATGTTACCGCTTTGCTCAGCCCCTCTTATAGCGTTGCTAGTTGCAGGTGAAGATTGGAGGCCGTTCCTTGTTGGAACATTTATTTACTTGCTGGGATATAATTATATTATCTTGTTATCTTAATGCATCTATATACTTGGTAAAGGGTGGAAGGCTCGGCCTCTCGCCTAGTGTTTTGTTCCACTCTTGCCGCCCTAGTTTCCGTCATATCGATGTTATGTTCCCGGATTTTGCGTTCCTTACGCGGTTGGGTTATAATGGGAACCCCTTGATAGTTCGCCTTGATTAAAGCTTTTCTAGCAATGCCAACCTTGGTTTTACCATTTGCCACCTAGCCTCTTTTTCCCCTTGGTTTCTGGAGCCCGAGGGTCATCTTATTTTAACCCCCCCGGGCCAGTGCTCCTCTGAGTGTTGGTCCAAACTAGAGTCCTGTGCAGCGCCCCCTCAGGGAAACTCGAGGTTTGGTTTTAGTTGTATGGAGCGCTCATCTGAGTGTGCCCTGAGAACGAGATATGTGCAGCTCCTATCGGGATTTGTCGGCACATTCGGGCGGTGTTGCTGGATTTGTTTTAACCTGTTGAAGTGTCTTGAAGAACCGAGATACCGAGTCTGATCGGGACGTCTTGGGAGGAGGTCTATTCCTTCGTTGACCGTGAGAGCTTGTCATGGGCTAAGTTGGGACCCCCTGCAGGGATTTGAACTTTCGAAAGCCATGCCCGCGGTTATGGACAGATGGGAATTTGTTAATGTCCGGTTGTAGATAACTTGAACCTTAATTTAATTAAAATGAATCAACTGAGTGTGTTACCGTGATGGCCTCTTCTCGGTGGAGTCCGGGAAGTGGACACGGTGTTGGAGTAATGCTTGCGCAGGTTGTTCTCTAGTTTCTCGCTCGCGCTTTGCCTCCTCTTCTCGCTCTCTTTTGCGAACAAGATAGCCACCATATTTGCTAGTCGCTTGCTGCAGATCCATATATATATTTACCTTGCCATACCTATAAGCTTAAATAGTCTTGATCGCGAGGGTGTGAGATTGTTGAGTCCCTGTGGCTCACAGATTACTATTACACCAGATGTAGGGCCTGATGATTCCGCTCCAGGAGACGCGCTTGAGCTCAAGTGGGAGTTCGACGAGGACTCTCAACGTTACTATGTTTCCTTTCCTGATGATCAGTAGTGGTGCCCAGTTGGGGTGATCGGGACCGTGTCGCATGTTGGGTTATCTTTTATTTTGGCGCCGTAGTCGGGCCATGAGTGTTTGGATGATGTAATGTTATTTATGTACCTTGATTGACGTGGCAAGTGTAAGCCAACTATGTTGTTTCCCCTTTTATTATCATATTACATGGGATGTTGTGAAGATTGCCTAACTTGCGACATATGCCTTCAATGCGATTATGCCTCTAAGTCGTGCCTCAACACGTGGGAGATATAGTCGCATCGAGGGTGTTAAGTTGGTAATCAGAGCCTTCCCCGACCTTAGGAGCCCCATTGCTTGATCGTTTTTAGCGGTCGAGTTGTGTCTAGAAAAATGTTTTGAGTCATTTAGGAATTATATATCGGAGAGTTTAGGAATTCTTTTTACTTCCCAGTCTCCTCATCGCTCTGGTAAGGCATCCTGACGTAGAGTTTTGACTCTTCTCTTCTCAAATTTCACTAAAAAAATTTTTAGGATCACGCGGGTATCTTGGAATCGTTCTGATGGTTTTATGATGAGAACATTGTCTTGGTGCCTCCTGTCAGGGGTTTTGTGGAAGTGTCCCGGGGAGTTGAGCTCTGAGGTGTTCTCATCATAATTTTATCGTTGCAGTTCTGGAATACCTGAGTTTAGTACGCCGACATAAAAAATCTCTTTTATGCAGTTCATTGGTGAGATAACCTCGACGCCACCCAGTACTGGGGCGGGAGTTCGGGAGTATCGCCATAACTTGTATAACGGATGCTTTTCGAAGATTGAGGTAGACGGTTTCCGAAGGTTTCTTGGTTATGTGTTGAAGGATGGATACAGCTGGATGTAGGATTTGCTAGTTTGGGTGAGATATTATGCTTCCCCTGTATCCCCAACACCTGATTGCATAACCGGAAAGGTTCGGGAGTTTCATAGGTGGGAATTCTAGTAGCTCTAGTTCTTCTTCCACGGATATTGGTTTGAGATTGGGATTTCTTACTGATAATTCGTTCCTGATCCGTACCTTGTTGATTTATTTCTCTACCTTAATTCTAAGTGGCTTCTCAATTTATGGATATGTGACCATTTCAAGAGGAATGCATTCGTTCATTTTCTTCGGATGTGAAGACTATATTGTTGCAATTTTCATTCCGTTGGATTCAGCTTCAATATTTGTCTATCAATGTGCTAATGGATGTCAACCTCTTCAGGATGGCTCCTCCAACGCGCACGACTCCGAATCCTGATCCACCACCACCTCCCCCTCCTCCGGAGGCATGGCAAGCTGTGATGGCCGCAACTAATGCAAACACACAGTTGATCACGCAAATTCTTCAAGAGCGCAATCAAGGCAACCAAGGGAACCAAGGCAACAATCAGAATCACTTTGCTACACTCAAACAGTTCCTTGCTAACGGGCCAAAGACTTTCAGCAATTGTGTTGAGGCAACCGACACTGACGATTGGCTAGTGGATCTGTGCAAGCATTTCGAGTGCAGCAACGTTAGGCCTGAGGACTTTGTTAAGTTCGCTTCCTTCCAACTCAAAGATCAAGCTGCAGAATGGTTCCAGCAGTACAAGGACTCCAGAGGTGGACGTGCTATCATCTGGGATGAATTTCATCAAGATTTCTAAGCTCACCATATCCCTCAGAGCGTGGTTGAAAGCAAGCGTGAGGAATTCCGCAACCTAAAGCAAGTCTCTTTGTCTGTCTATGACTACAACAAGTTGTTTCATAAGCTCGCCCGCTTTGCCAAGCAGGACGTCCCTGATGAGAAGAGCATGATATACCAGTTCAGGGGTGGTCTCAGAGAAGAAATTCAGCTAGCTCTTGTTCTCTTCGAGCCCTTGAGATATGATGAGTTCTACAACATGGCACTGAAGCAAGAGGCTGCTCAATTGAGGTGTGATGCTTCCAAGAAGTGAGTCAGAGATGCTACTCCTTCTTCCTCTACTCAAGTGGCCAAGCAGCAGAAGTATTGGCTTCCTCCTCCTCTGTTCCGTTAGCCGTATCAGCAGAAGAGCAAAGTTGGCAGTGGTTCTTCCCACCCACCCAACCCTGGCTTTCAGAACAGACTTCGTCTCAAGCTCCAAAATCGAGTGCTCCGTATCACCGTCCGCTTTCAGAGGTCACATGCAACAAGTGCCAACAGAAGGGTCACTATGCCAACAAGTGTTTCAACCAGAGGCGTCTTCCTCCTCCTCCTCCTCCTCCTGTGAGATCGGCAAGTACAGCTGTGGTCAAGCATAACCCCGAGCACGCCAAGGTCAATTTGATGAATGCAACCCAGGTAGAGGACTCATCAGATGTGATCATGGGTAACCTTCCAGTTAACGATATTCCTGCAAAAGTTCTTTTTGACACTGGTGCATCGCATTGTTTCATTTCCAAACCTTTTACATCAAAGTATGAGTGCGATTATCAGTATCTACAAAGTTCCTTGCAAATTGTGTCACCGGGCAAGCAGATGACAGTTAACACCTGCGTCCCGGAGGTTACTATCACCTTGGGTGACTACAAGTTCCTTTCTTCCCCCATTGTTCTTGGTAACTCAGATATTGATCTTATTCTCGGTATGGATTGGCTTTGTAAGCACAAGGCACATCTTGATTGTGCTGCCAGGCAGATTCAATTGACTCATTCGTCTGAGGATGTAATTGTCTTTGCTGCTCGGGATAATACCATCCGTATGTTTTCTCTCAATGAGAAGGGTGAACTCGATGCCATCTCGCAGATTCCAGTCGTTTGCGAATATCAAGACGTCTTTCCAGAAGAGCTTCCAGGAATGCCTCCGCACCGGCCAGTTGAATTCGTTATTGATCTTGAGCCCGGCACGGAACCTGTGTGCAAACGTCCTTACAAGCTCGGACCTGAAGAGTTGAAGGAGCTGAAGAAGCAACTCGATATTCAAGAGAAAATGGGTCTCATCCGGCCTAGTTCTTCTCCATGGGGTTGTGGTGTTCTTTTTGTGAAGAAGAAGGATGGAACGTACCGACTTTGTGTTGATTACCGTCCATTGAACAAGAAGACCATCAAGAACAAATACCCACTTCCCAACATCAACGAGCTGTTCGAACAACTCAAAAGTGCCCAAGTATTCTCCAAGCTTGATCTCCGTATGGGTTATCATCAGATTCGAATCCGTGAGCAAGATATTCCCAAGACAGCTTTCAGGACAAGCTATGGTTCATATGAATACACTGTCATGTCTTTTGGCCTCGTCAACGCTCCTCCGACGTTCTCTCGCATGATGAACTTCATCTTCAACGCCTACACCAATGACTTCGTTTTGGTCTATCTCGACGACATTCTGGTTTTCTCGAAGAACAAGGAAGATCACGCCAAGCACTTGCATTTGGTACTCGATAAGCTCAGGGAACACCAATTCTACGCCAAGTTCTCCAAGTGCGAATTTTGGCTCAATGAGGTTCTTTATCTTGGTCATATCATCTCTGCCAAGGGCATTGCCGTGAATCCTGAGAAGGTGTCTGCAATTGTGAATTGGGAACCTCCTCAGAACGTGAAGCAACTCCGTAGCTTCCTCGGTCTCGCAAGCTACTGCCGAAGATTCGTTGAAAACTTTTCTAAGATCGCGAAGCCTCTCTCAAATCTTCTCCAGAAGCACGTCGAGTACGTTTAGTCTCCGGAGTGTGACATTGCTTTCAACACTTTGAAAGAGAAATTGATCACTGCTCCAGTTCTGACTCCGCCTGATGAATCCAAGCCGTACGAGGTCTTTTGTGGTGCCTCTCTCCAAGGTCTTGGCGCAGTATTGATGCAAGAGAAGAAAGTTGTTGCTTATACCTCTCGCCAATTGAAGCCCAATGAGAAGAACTACCCCACTCATGATCTCGAGTTGGCGGCAGTTGTGCATGCTCTTTTGACTTGGAGACATCTCTTATTGGGAAGAAAAGTGGACATTTTCACTGATCACAAGAGTCTCAAGTACATCTTCACTCAGCCTAATCTCAACCTCAGGCAAACTCGATGGGTCGAAATGATTCAAGAATATAATCCGAGTATTGAGTATACTCCAGGCAAGGCCAATGTGATTGCTGACGCATTGAGCAGGAAAGCTTACTGCAACAGTCTTATTCTCAAGCCTTATCAACCCGAGCTTTGTGAAGCTTTTCGCAAACTTAATCTGCAAGTTGTTCCTCAAGGTTTCCTCGCCAACCTTCAAGTCTCTCCTACCTTGGAAGACCAGATTAGCCAAGCCCAGCTTCTTGATGCTATGGTGAAAAAGGTGAAGATTGGGATTGCCAAGAGTCAACCCAAGTACAAGTGCTACCGCCTTGATGACAAGGACACTCTCTTCTTCGAGGATCGTATTGTCGTGCCCAAAGGTGACCTCCGTAAAGTGATCATGAACGAGGCTCACAATTCTCTCCTCTCCATCCACCCTGGGAGCACGAAGATGTATCAGGACCTTAAGCAGGCTTATTGGTGGACTCGAATAAAGCGCGAGATTGCTCAATTCGTGAATGAATGTGATGTCTGCAGAAGAGTGAAGGTAGAACACCAAAGGCCAGCGGGTCTCCTCCAACCTATTGCCATTCCATAATGGAAGTTTGACCACATCGAAATGGACTTCGTGACTGGGTTTCCAAAGTCCAGGCATGGCAATGATGCTATATTTGTTGTCATCGACAAACTCACTAAAATGGCTCACTTTCTGCCTATCAAAGAGTCGATCACTGCAGCTCAATTGGCGGAACTCTATACCTCTCCGATTGTCTCTCTGCACGGTATTCCTCAAGTGATCTCTTCAGACCGTGGCAGCATCTTTACCTCAAAGTTTTGGGATTCTTTTCAGAAGGCCATGGGCACCAACATTCGCTTCATCACAACTTTCCATCCTCAAACTAGCGGTCAAGTCGAGCGTGTCAACCAGATTCTTGAAGATATGCTCAGGGCTTGTGTGATCTCCTTCGGCATGAAGTGGGAGGATTGTCTTCCTTATGCTGAATTCTCCTACAACAACAGTTTTCAAGCAAGTTCGGGCAAGGCCCCATTTGAAATTCTGTATGGCAGGAAGTGCCGTACCCCTCTCAACTGGTCTGAAACCGGTGAACGTCAGCTTTTGGGTAATGACTTAATCACAGAGGCAGAGGAAATGTGCAAAGTCATTCGTGATAATCTCAAAGCAGCCCAATCCCGTCAGAAGAGCTACTATGATAGTAAGCACCGTGATTTGGCTTTCGAGATCGGAGATCATGTTTACCTCCGCGTCTCTCCTATCAAATGTACTCGTCGCTACGGTATCAAAGGGAAGCTTGCCCCTAGATACGTGGGACCTTTCAAGATTGTCAGCAAGAGAGGCGACCTCGCCTATCAACTCGAGCTTCCTTCAAACTTTGCAAATGTTCATGACGTGTTCCATGTCTCTCAGCTTCGAAAGTGCTTCAAGACTCCTGACCGCACCGTCAACTTCGAGGACATTGAGCTCCAAGAAGATCTCTCCTATCGTGAGCACCCCGTTGCTATTCTTGAAGAGACTGAACGCAAGACTCGCAACAAGTCAATCAAATTTCTCAAAGTCAAGTGGTCACACCATTCCGACCGTGAAGCTACCTGGGAACGCGAGGATCACCTCCGTTCTGAGTACCCGGCGTTCTTTCAGTCCTAGATCTCGGTACAAGATCCTTTCATAGTGGTGGAGTGTTGTAACACCCCGGATGTAACTTTCCCAATTTGTACTCCAACTCTTGCCGTTTCCGGCTTTAAGTTATTTTATTTTCTCGGGTTCGGGTTTTTGTCTCCATGTGTTGTTTGTCATTGTCATGCATCTCATATCATGTCATCCTGTGCATTGCATTTGCATACGTGTTCGTCTCATGCATTCGAGCATTTTCCCCGTTGTCCGTTTTGCATTCCGGCGCTTCGTTCTCCTCTGGTGGTCATTTCTACCTTTCTTTCGTGTGTGGGGATTAAACATTTCCGGATTGGACTGAGACTTGCCAAGCGGCCTTGGTTTACTACCGGTAGACCGCCTGTCAAGTTTCGTATCATTTGGACTTCGTTTGATACTCCAACGGTTAACCGAGGGACCGAAAAGGCCTCGTGTGTGTTGGAGCCCAACACCCCTCCAATTTGGCCCAAAACCCACCAAAAACCTCTCCATCATCTAGAGCGTTCGATCACGATCGCGTGGCCGAAAACCGCACCTCATTTGGACTCTCCTAACTCACTCTACCTATAAATATAGCCTCCTCCCCGAAAATCCGGATCCCCCTCGTCTGAAACCCTAAAAATCATCTCCGCGCCGGCCGGACACGTCCGCCCTGGCCGGACACATCGCCGCCGCCCACTCCGCGCCTGCCACGTCACAGCCGCCACCCGCGCGCCGCCGCGGCCCGGAGGGCCCAGATCCGGCCCCCGCGGCCCAAATCCGGTCGCCGCGCGCCTCGCCGTCGGCTTGCTGCTTCCCAGCGCCTCCTTGCCGCCGCCGCCTTCGTTCACCGCGCCGCCGCCTGCCTCCCTCGCCGGTGGACGCCACCACCTCGCCGCCGCGGTCAGCCGCTCCGCCACCGCACCGGCCGAGCCCCGCCGCCCGGCCACGCCGGCCGCCTCCGCCGCCCTGCCCTACCTTGACTCCGGCCGGCCTCCTCCTCTCCGGCGAGTTCTCCGGCGTATACAGTAACTCCGGCGTGCCTCGATCCGCGCGCTGGATCTGGATCTGAGGAGACTCTCGGTTGACTTTTGGTCCTAACCCTAGTCCAAGTGCTCATGTTCACAGCATCGTATCTTTGCATCCGTAGCTCCATTTTGGGCGTATAGCATATCAAAATGTTCATCTCAGAGAGTACATCATTTCATTCCATTACATCATTTTCATTTGAGTTCGTCTTGATGCCCGAAATGCTCTTAGAAGAGGGATACTTGAGTTTATTGTCAGATCTGCTACTCCATTTAGACATTTGTCATTTTTGCCATGATTATTGTGTGCATGATATGCCCATGAGTTATACATATGTTTTGTTAAGGGTTTTGTCATCTTTCCAGAGGTGCAACCCATGTATTTTTGTGATGTGTGTGGTGACTAGAACAAGCATGCAAAGTGGTGCACTTGGTAATTCTGATTTCAGGGACTTAGCATTTCCACAAAGTCCTTGAGCTGTTTATCTCATGTTGCCATATGTTCATGTTGTTTCCTAGTGATCCGTGCCTCTTTTGAGGATGATCAGTAAAGATGTTTTATTAATCTTGTAGTGCTATATCCATCCATGCCTTTTTTTGCAATTATGGAGCACCCTAGCTTGAGTAAATCGAGCTCTACTTTTGCTACTTTGTGAATCTGGGCAGATTGTCAACTTGTTTGCAATTTTGCCGATGATGTTGTAGTTGATCCGTGCATGCTACGTTATTGTTATTGCCATGTCTAGTTTGTATTTTGTGTATTCTTGATGGGTGTATGCTTATCTTGTCATGACTTGCTCCGTAGTGAGTGCATCGAGCTCGTAAACATGCCTACTTGAGATCTGTTTCAGCATGCTCCAGTTTTCACTAAGTCTGTGATCTGATTATGTTTTTGCCATGTTCACATGCTTGCAATTGTATTTTCTGATCCCTTTTGGCTCAAGGTCGTTAAGGGACTTTTGTTAAGCTCTTTGAGTAGCTCCATGCCATGCTTTAGTTTGCCATGTTCAGGTCCTGTAGCATGTAGTTTTGTTGCTCCGAGGAATGCTATCTGATCTGAAATTCTAGACAAGTGTTAATTTCACCAAGTCTAAGATCTGTTTGTCATATGCATTTTTGCCATAATTGTTTGAACCTGTTACTGGATGAATTAGCCGTAGCTCAGTGCTAGACTTTTGTTAAGCATCATGAATGCATCCCTGCCATGTATTTTGTTGCCATGTTTGGGTGCTGTAGCATGTTCATCTCATTGCATTTAGATGACTACTTGCTGTAAATCGCAGACCGGTGTCATATTTGAATCACTTGCCATTTCCAAACTGTAACTCCGATTCCGGCGTTCTTTATATCGTTTTCAAGAGATTTCATCTCATATTTCTAGTGGCACACTTGGATTTCCATGTTGAGGCCAGGTTCATGCATCCCTTGTCAAATCTTGCATATGCATCCCGCATCGCATCCCGCATAGCATATCATCATTGCATCATATTGTTTGATCCTTGCACGTGGTTGATTGTGTCCTTGTTGCTTGTTTGTCTTGTTTGGGTAGAGCCGGGAGACGAGTTCGCTAACGAGGAGCCTGTTGAGTTTGCTTTCGAGGATCCAATCAACTCTGACAACTGTGCAGGCAAGATGATCATACCCTCGAAATCACTACTATCTTTGCTATGCTAGATTGCTCGCTCTTTCGCTATGCCAATGCTACGATGCCTACCACTTGCTTTCAAGCCTCCCAAATTGCCATGTCAAACCTCTAACCTACCATGCCCTAGCAAACCATTGATTGGCTATGTTACCGCTTTGCTCAGCCCCTCTTATAGCGTTGCTAGTTGCATGTGAAGATTGGAGGCCGTTCCTTGTTGGAACATTTATTTACTTGCTGGGATATCATTATATTATCTTGTTATCTTAATGCATCTATATACTTGGTAAAGGGTGGAAGGCTCGGCCTCTCGCCTAGTGTTTTGTTCCACTCTTGCCGCCCTAGTTTCCGTCATATCGGTGTTATGTTCCCGGATTTTGCGTTCCTTACGCGGTTGGGTTATAATGGGAACCCCTTGATAGTTCGCCTTGATTAAAGCTTTTCCAGCAATGCCCAACCTTGGTTTTACCATTTGCCACCTAGCCTCTTTTTCCCCTGGGTTTCCGGAGCCCGAGGGTCATCTTATTTTAAACCCCCCCGGGCCAGTGCTCCTCTGAGTGTTGGTCCAAACTAGAGTCCTGTGCAGCGCCCCCTCGGGGAAACTCGAGGTTTGGTTTTAGTTGTATGGAGCGCTCATCTGAGTGTGCCCTGAGAACGAGATATGTGCAGCTCCTATCAGGATTTGTAGGCACATTCAGGCGGTGTTGCTGGATTTGTTTTAACCTGTCGAAGTGTCTTGAAGAACCGAGATACCGAGTCTGAGCGAAACGTCTTGGGAGGAGGTATATTCCTTCATTGACCGTGAGAGCTTGTCATGGGCTAAGTTGGGACCCCCTGCAGGGATTTGAACTTTTGAAAGCCATGCCCGCGGTTATGGACAGATGGGAATTTGTTAATGTCCGGTTGTAGATAACTTGAACCTTAATTTAATTAAAATGAATCAACTGAGTGTGTTACCGTGATGGCCTCTTCTCGGTGGAGTCCGAGAAGTGGACACGGTGTTGGAGTAATGCTTGCGCAGGTTGTTCTCTAGTTTCTCGCTCGCGCTTTGCCTCCTCTTCTCGCTCTCTTTTGCGAACAGGATAGCCACCATATTTGCTAGTCGCTTGCTGCAGCTCCACATATATATTTACCTTGCCATACCTATAAGCTTAAATAGTCTTTATCGCGAGGGTGCGAGATTGCTGAGTCCCTGTGGCTCACAGATTACTATTACACCAGATGCAGGGCCTGATGATTCCGCTCCAGGAGACGCGCTTGAGCTCAAGTGGGAGTTCGACGAGGACTCTCAACGTTACTATGTTTCCTTTCCTGATGACCAGTAGTGGTGCCCAGTTGGGGTGATCGGGACCGTGTCGCATGTTGGGTTATCTTTTATTTTGGTGCCGTAGTCGGGCCATGAGTGTTTGGATGATGTAATGTTATTTATGTACCTTGATTGACGTGGCGAGTGTAAGCCAACTATGTTGTCTCCCCTTTTATTATCATATTACATGGGATGTTGTGAAGATTGCCTAACTTGCGACATATGCCTTCAATGCGATTATGCCTCTAAGTCGTGCCTCGACACGTGGGAGATATAGTCGCATCGAGGGTGTTACAGTGTAGTAGGTTGAGGGGTAGCTAATTGTGGTTCCGGTCGAGGTGAAGATACCACGAACAAACCCCTCAAAGGATTGTTTTCCATAGTGACAAGTAACAATAAATTTCAGTACACTATATAAAATGTTTCCTTACCAAATTCCACTTACCAAAGGCGCTTCACTCCCCGGCAAAGGCGCCGGAAAATAGCCTTGATGACCCACAAGAATAGGGTATCAATTGTAGCTCTTTTCGTTAAGTAAGAGTGTCTAACCCAACGAGGAGCAGAAGGAAATGGCAATTGGTTTTCAGCAAGGTAATGTCTACAAGTGTCGAAACTGTAAGTTGCAGAGTAGTTTGATAGCAAGGTAATTTGTAACGAGCAAGTAACGATAGTGGTAACAAAACTGCAGCAAGGTAGCCCAATCCTTTTGAGGCAAAGGACGGGCCAAAACGGTCTCTTATGATAAGCAAAGCGTTCTTGATGTGTACACGGGAATTTCATCTAGTCACTTTCACCATGTTGGTCCGATTTGTGTTCGCTACTTTGATAATTTGATATGTGGGTGGACCGGTGCTTAGGTGTTGTTCTTACTTAAACAAACCTCCTACTTATGATTAACCCTCTCGCATGCATCTGCAACTACGAGAAAAGTATTAAGAATAAATTCTAACCATAGCATTAAACTTTTGGATCCAATCGGTCCCTTATGGAATAGCGCATAAACTGGGGTTTAAGCTTTTGTCACTCTCGCAACCCATCATCTAACTGCTACTCTGCAATGCATTCCCTTAGGTCCAAATATGGTGAAGTGTCATGTAGTCTATGTTCACATGACACCACTAAGGGAATCACAACATACATACTATCAAAATATCGAACACGTATCAAGTTCACATGATTACTTGCAACATGATTTCTCCATGACCTCAAGAACAAAAGTAACTACTCACAAACGATAATCATGCTCAAGATCAGAGGGGTATTAAATATCATATTGGATCTGAACATATAATATTCCACCAAATAAACCATATACTAATCAACTACAAGATGTAGTCAACACTACTAGTCACCCACAAGCACCAATCTATAGTTCTGGTAACAAGATTGAACACATGAGATGAACTAGGGTTTGAGATGATATGGTGTTGTTGAAGATGTTGATGGAGATTGCCCTCCCCAAGATGGGTGAGTTGTTGGTGATGATGATGACGATGATTGCCCCCTCCGGGAGGGAAGTTCCCCCGGTGGAATCTCTCCGTCGGATGGAAAAAGTGCTCCTGCCCAAGTTCAGCCTCGAGACGGCGGCGCTCCATCCCAAAAGTCCTCCCCTTATTTTTTCTAGGTCAAAATGACTTATATACCAGAACATGGGCACCGGAGGTGGGCCTGGGTGAGCACAACCCACCAGGGCGTGCCTGGGCTCCCTGGCGCGCCCAGGTGGGTTGTGCCCGCCTGGTGGGCCCCCTCTGGTAGTTGTTTGCTCCAATATTCTTCATATATTTGATAAAAAATCTCCGTGAAGTTTCAGCTCGTTCGGAGTTGTGCATAATAGGTGGCCTGATGTAGCTTTTCTAGGTCCAGATTTCCAGCTGCCGGAATTCTCCCTCTTCGTGTATACCTTGCATATTATGAGAGAAAAGGCATTAGAATTACTCCAAAAAGCATTATTATGGATAAAAACATCATAAATAACAGTAAGAAAACATGATGCAAAATGGACGCATCATGTACTTGTGTGCGAGTTAATTCCATGTGCAGTAAATTAGAAGGAATTTCAAACATATTGGTCTCACGGCATGGACACATGCATGGAGTGCCATGGAATTTTAATTCCAAAAAATTTAAAAATGATCAGAAAAACATGAAACCTTGTTTGATGTAATGTCATGCCACCAAGATGATGTGGTTAAAAATTGGCATGTTTGACGAAAGTTTGGGCACACACCCCTCACAAACCGGAGCAACTCATTAGAAGGCTCATGGTTCTGAGAGGGAACAATGCATGTTTGATGAAGAACGGGAGATAGCTTCCTCTTACGGCCTTCAATTTTTTTTCTATGTTTAGCATGCACTAATACAACTGTCATGTGAAAATTTGAGGGGCCATTTGACCTTTTAAAAACATTTAAGTGATTTTCTAGCCATTTAATGATCGTAATTCAAATTTGAACTACATCTACATGCAATGGCTAACCATAACGGTTTGAAAAATCATATTTGTGTACTTTTGTGTGAGTTAATTCCATGTGCAGTAAATTAGAAGGAATTTTCAAACATATTGGTCTCACGGCATGAACACATGCATGGAGTGCCATGGCATTTTAATTCCAAAAAAAAAAATGATCAGAAAAACATGAAACCTTGCTTGATGTAATGTCATGTCACCAAGATGATGTGGTAAAAAAATTGGCTTGTTTGACGAAAGTTTGGACACACACCCCTCAAAAACTGGAGCAACTCACTAGAAGGCTCGTGGTTCCAAGAGGGAACAATGCATGTTTGATGATGAACGGGAGATAGCTTCCTCTTACGGCCTTCAAATTTTTTCTACGTTTAACGTGCACTACTGCAAATGTCATGTGAAAAATTGGAAAATTCTAGGGGTCATTTGACCTTTTAAAGACATTTAAGTGATTTTCTAGCCATTTAATGACCATAATTTAAATTTGAACTACATCTACATGCAACGGCTAACCATAACGGTTTGGAAAATCATATTTTTGTGTACTTGTGTGCGAGTTAAAAAATCATCAGATGATGTAAATATCTGGTTTTCAAAAAAGAAAATGTAAAGATCTGGCAATACAACCGCCCCCCCAGACAATTGTCACTCTATTTCGCGCCTCGAGGTTTGGAAGGTGAGTGGCGGGGGTTATTAATCAGACACGGTTCTGTATTGGAAACCGCCATCTATTAAGTTCACACATGGATTTTGCAGTGGGAATCGTGTGTAATTCAAACTACAGTACTCGTATATTTAGGATATCGGCGTGTGTACTGTTCCGGTCGATCTAGATTCTGGTCGCCAATAAATACTACCTTGCTCACCTCGTCCTGCTTGCATTCTCATCTGCATCCTCCCCTCGCTCTCTCTCTCTCTCTCAAATCTCTACCACGGCACCGCCGGTCTGCCCACGCGCCGACGAGGAGTCCCCCCCGCCCCCCCCCCGAGGACGCTCACTCGAAAAGTAGCGACGAGGACCCATGCGCATGGCGGGACGAGGTTGTGCCGAACCCCCAAACTTTGGATTGGTTTTGGGGCCAGTACAATCTTTGTCTGTGGAAGTCGCCGCCGTCGGCTGAGAAAGCCAGGCAAGTGGCGTTCAAGAAGGAGATGGCAGAGGAGGAAGCCAGGTACCAAGCGGCCTGTGAAGCCCGTGATGCCGCCTGGAAAAAGAAGGTGGTGGAGCTTTGGAGACGGGCGCGTCGTCGCGCGGAGGAGGTGTAGGAAGACGGGTACTTTGCGAGGAAGGTCAAAGGCGCCTCATCGCTGCATGGATGTGGGCCGATAAGCTCCAGTGTGCCACCGATGAGGAGCTCCGGTGTGCGCCCAACGAAATGGCAAGATCATTCATGCTCGTCCGCCGCCAAGAGGTAAATCGGTACATGAAGCGCTGCGAGGCGGAGGAGGCGGAGTACTGCCTCTGCGCTGGGAAGACGCCGCGCACCAGGGAGCTACTGGCGAGGGGCTGCCCCTAGGAGGGATTATTAGTTTTTGTATTCTTCGTTTTCAATTTTATGCATTGTACCTAGTAGTTAAGTATCATCACATATATGTGATGATATTATATATATTCTGCGATGAACTAATGAACAATTAATATATATATATACATTATGAATTCTATTTCCTATCTATTTTTGTATACTAATTTGAATCTATCTGTTATCATCCATATATACAGAATGGAGAGCGTATATACACACATTGAAATAGACCATATAAGAACGGAAAACAGAGTACACACATTGAAACGGAGAAATAAGCAGAGCAATACTATGATTGCTGTGAATACATAGCTATCCATGTTGAAACAACTCAACAAAATAAAACGTGTCCATGAGACCATGACCAGCAACCCTTGCCTAGGGTAGCTCTTGGCTCTGCCTGAACTTGTGCAGGCGTTCGTCCAAGCGGTCGACACGCTCACGGTACATCTGGGCTATTTCATCGGAGATCACCAGCTCGAGGATGCGACGACCATGTTCCTCTACTACGCCCAGGTGGACACCTGAGCCAAGGAGGCGGTCGAGCCTACCGACCAGCGCATTGACATCGAGTGGGCCGCGGACAAAGCGAACGGTGCAAGCCATGCGAACGGCTCGGTGGGTGTCCGATGCAAGTACGACGCGGCCGGCCTCTGGTGCAAGTACGGCGCAGAGGGCCTCTTCCCACTCCTGGTGAGGAATGGGCGTACTGACGGGACGTGTACCCAGCTGTGATGCCCTGTCGACAGCAGGCAAGCGCAGATAGATCCGCTCTTGCTGTGTGGCGCGCCGCGCCTCTTGCTCTACGGCGCTCGAGCGGTCTCGCCGTGCGGCAAGCCGCAGCATATCGGCACGGACGTGCCTAGCTTGCTCTGCGGCGCACCATCGATCATGTTGTGTGGCGAGTTGCAGCCTCTCGGCGCTGACATGCCTATCTTGATCTGCAGCGCTGAAGCACCATGCGCCAAGGGTTTGCTCAACCCTGGCGATGACGCGCATCATGGTGTCGTCCATCGCGTTGCCGGGGAGTGCCTCGGCCTCGATGGGTCGTGGCGCCTTCTCGTTTTCCTTGTCGACGAGGTTGATGGCAGAGGCGACACTTTGGTGGGTTGGCATGCTTGGAAAAGATGGATGTGCTACATGTTGCGCTTGTTGCCTCTGTGTGTCGCGCGCCGCCTAGGTTTATGCGCAATATCGCTGGGTGGCGAGAAATGGGTGAGGAAATGGCGGGAAACGATGCCGTGTTCATAAAACGCGATCAATTAATGGAAACTTAGCATATAAGGAACATTGAGCTAGCACAAGAAGTAGATGATGATCAGATGAACATGGACCACAGTAGGGAACCCGTCGGTGATGAATTCATCAATCGCAAACGGTTGTATACTAGCAAGCGTTTGTCCACAACACACACGGCTTATTCCATCACAAACAGGTCGGATGGATCAACTGTATGCCACGTATCCCACATTGTCAAAA
This sequence comes from Triticum dicoccoides, assembly GCF_002162155.2. Classification (NCBI taxonomy): domain Eukaryota; kingdom Viridiplantae; phylum Streptophyta; class Magnoliopsida; order Poales; family Poaceae; genus Triticum; species Triticum dicoccoides. The sequence goes on along the minus strand of NC_041382.1, from coordinate 356,427,836 downwards.
AGTAATGCGGTAGACCTTCTTTAACATGTGTTAAAAAATAAAAAACAAGGACCTCGAGGTTGATTTAACTCATGGGATGGATCATAGAGGTCATTTAATTTGACCTCTATGACCCATCCCATCAGTTAATTTAGCATCAAGACAACTTCCCATCCAGTCACCCATCTGATGGCTGCTCCAGCCTGAGCACAGTTAACTTGAGAGTTCTCTTAGATGAGCTATTGGTGGAACATCTAGTCCTTACTGATATAGGATGCCTCTTCGCATCCTTATGGCGTACCCGGATGACTGCCTGTCGGCCAATGGACAATTGATGTTCTGTAGACAAACCATATCACATATGTCTTATTAGAAGTAATCATCAGTGTTATTATTGGTCTTCACACACATTTATGATTACAGACCTATTTGTCGCATATCACACACATCTTATTATATCGAACCATTTCTGTTATCTTGGCTCAACACAAACAGTTCATCCGAGTGAACTATTTGCCCTTTATCGCACACACCTTGATCTGGCTGACCATTTCTTTTGTTCCGCCTAATCACAAATAGTTCATCCGAGTGAACCATATGCCGTATATCGCACACACCTTCATCTGGCTGCCCATTTTTGTTCTTCTGCCTCATCGCAAACAGTTCATTGAACTGAACCGTATGCCCTGCGTCGCACACGCAACTAAAATCTGAATCGTGTTTGATGCATCCATCATCGCAAACATTTGCACCTTTTTGACGGGTTTTTTTACATCACCGTTTGCGATTATTGCATCGCACACAGTTTCATCGAAGGGTCTCTGATCATAGTGTCGCGTTAGCAGCATCCTGCAATAGTGGAAGTTGAGAATCATCGTAACAAGAAGATTAAATTCCTATGATCCGATCAAAGAGGGGAATATCTGAGTTATGAGTTTGGCAATCACGTAAGACAATGTGGAATTGTTTCATAGTTGACGCCACCTGGAACACCAGAACGTAATGGTGTGTCTGAACGTCGAAATCGTACATTATTGGATATGGTGCATTCTATGATGTCTCTTGCTGGTCTACCACTATCGTTTTGGGGTTATGCATTAGAGACAACTACATTCACTTTAAATAGGGCACCATCTAAATCCGTTGAGACGACTCCGTATGAATTATGGTTTGGCAAGAAACCTAAGTTGTCGTTTCTTAAGGTTTGGGGCTGTGACGCTTATGTGAAAAGGCTTCAGCCTGATAAGCTCAAACCCAAAGCGAACAAATGCGTCTTCATAGGATACCCAAAAGAGATGTTGAGGTATACCTTCTATCTAAGATCAGGAGGCAAAGTGTTTGTTGCTAAGAATGGGTCCTTTCTTGAGAAAGGGTTTCTCTCGAAAGAATTGAGTGGGAGGGAGATAGAACTTGATGAGGTTGTTGAACCTTTACTTCAACCAGAGAATAGCGCGACACAGAAATATGTTTCTGTGGCACCTATGTCAGTTGAAGAGGAAGCTAATGATGATGATCATCAAGCTTCATATCAAGTTACTATCGAACCTCATAGGTCGGCAAGGGTACGTACAACTCCTGAGTGGTATGGTAACCCTCTCTTAGAGGTCATGTTGTTGGACAACGGTGAACCTATGAGCTATGGAGAAGCGATGGTGGGCCTAGATTCCAACAAGTGGATAGGAGCCATGAAATCCGAGATAGGATCCATGTATGAGAACAAAGTATGGACTCTGGTGGACTTGCCCAATGATCGGCAAGCCATTGAGAATAAATGGATCTTTAAGAAGAAGACAAACACTGATGGTAATGTCACCATTTATGAAGCTCAACTTGTCGCAAAGAAGATCTCGACAAGTTCAAGGAGTTGACCATGATGGGACTTTACTCATAGCGATGCTAAAGTATGTTGGAATTATGTTAACAAATGCTACATTTTCAATTACTAAATCGGGCAGATGGATGTCAAAACAAAGTTTCCTTGATGGTTTCCGTGAGTAAAGGTTGTATGTGATACAACCAGAAGGTTTTGTCGATCCTAAGGATGTTAAAAGGTATGCAAGCTACAATGATCCTTCTATGGACTGGAGCAAGCATCTCGGAGTTGGAACATACGCTTTGATGAGGTGATCAAAACTTTTGGGTTTATACAAAGTTTGCAATAAACTTGTATTTGCAAGAAAGTGAGTGCGAGCACTACAACATTTCTGATAAGTATATGTGGATGACATATTGTTGATAAAAAATGATGTAGAATTTCCAGAAAGCATAAAGGGTTGTTTGAAAGGAGTTTTTCAAAGGAAGACCTGGGTAAAGTTGCTTACATATTGGGCAAGAAGATCTATAGAGATAGATCAAGACGCCTGATAAGACTTTCACAGAGCACATACCTTGACATGATTTTGAAGAAGTACAAAATGGATCAGTCAAAGAAGGAGTTCTTTCCTGAGTTGTAAGGTGTGAAGTTGAGTGAGACTCAAAGCTCGACCATGGCAGAACAAAGAAAAAGGACGAAGGTCGTCCCCTATGCCTTATGTAACATCCCAAATTTTCAATTTGGAATGTTATACATTAGATCATCATTGCATATCATATTTTATTGCATTTTGGTTGATCCTAGAAATTTTACGCAATTCAAGGACCCTCGGAGAGAGTTGGGGATTTCGTTATTTTCATATTTGAGTTTTCTCAAATTTTGAAAATAGGATCATTTTATTTTATTTATAATATCTTCAATTATTTCTATCACAAAAATATGAGAGAGGGAATAAAATGACTTTCCCAAAATAAAGAAATATTGAGGATTTAAGAATAAAATCAAATAATATTTTATTTTGGTTTTATTTGCTATTTTATTTGAATTTAGAAAAATGCACGTTTTTAAAAATTGTATTTAGGCCCCAAATAAATGTTCATCCTTTGCGGCTTGATTTTAGAAGCCGGGGAAAATTTATTTCGGGATATTTGGAGTCCATTTAGTATTTCTTTTGTTTGTTTTTCTGCGCGTAATTATTTAAAAAAAACGAACCAACTTCGGGCCGGGATCGGCCGGGACTCCTCCGGCCGGGCACTTTATATAGCGCCGCCCCGGGCCGCTTTTAGCCCCAAGCCGCCGCGCCCCCAAACCCTAGCCCACGCCGCGCCCAGTCGCCCCCGCCGCCGGACCAGCCCGCCGAGGTTGACCGCCGCCGCCGTTTTTTTTAGAAAACCGTTGGTTTTCGCCGGTTTTCATTCGTTTTTTTAGTTTCCGTTTTTTTATTAGATCGGTTTTTTTACGGTTTCGGTTAATTAGCAAGCGTTCGCTCGTTCATTCATTTTAACGAACGCGTTCATCGTTTAGATCCAGATAACGAACGTTCGTTCGTTAATCTGTTCGTCGTTTTTCTTTTTCTCGGATTAATCCGCATTATTTCTGATCACGATTTCTGATCCGATTTTTGATCTAGTATAACTTTTCGCTCGTTTATCGGAATTAGGCGATTCAAGCGCCTGGAGTTTCGTATCGAAACCCTCTTGCCGTTTAACCAACTCAAACAAGTTTTTACCTCTATAAAATTTGACCTAGATTCAGAATAGTAAATGGAGTTTGTTTCTTTCGCCGTTTGTCTTTCGTTGCTTCGTTCGATTTGATTTTTTTGCCAACCAGAGTTCTTAAGTTGAACTTTCTGTTTAAATCTCTTATTTGAGTTTTACCTGTGCATTAGTTGAGTACTTATTGTATGCTTGTTTGTTTGCGATAGAGTACCCGGAGTGCGCCGCTTGTTACTTCGAATTGCTAGGTTTCACGGATCATCAGCAAGGCAAGTAACACTTTGATCATACCTCCCACTACCCAGTTTTATTGCATTAGATCAATCCTCACACAGTGCATGATTAGGATCTAATTAAATTGTGGGTTTTGGGAAGTAGATGAGGTAGTAACTATTACCTGTTTCTTTATCAAACCCTAGGAGTTACTTCTACGTTTGCTTATTGCCATGCTATGCTAGTAGACGTGGATTGGGTGAGTGTATCCATGACAGATGTGAGATTGTTAAATTAATGGTTTATCTAAGGTGGCAACTTAAACACACATCTGGGTGGATTGAGGCACCTGGGTATTCCAACGATTGCCTATTTTTCTTTTGGACCGCCACCCAGGCTCAAAGGGATCATGAGATTATTCATACTAGAAACTTCCGTGTGCAGCCACAAGCTACTATGGGCTCTAGCATAGTTGATTAAGTCGTGCGAACTCTTACAGTGGTAGACTAGCAGATGTAGGGGAAAGTAGGTGTAACGGTCAACCCGATCGTAAGGTTCTAGCGCTTCTGAAAGAGTATGTCTCGGTCATCCGTTTCTCAAACACCATGTAGGGCGAGAATCCCAATGGAGGAGATCGAGTCTTGTGGGGAAAAGTGTGCAAACCTCTGCAGAGTGTATAAACTAATCATGGTTAGCCGTGTCCCCGGTTATGGACAATTTGAGTATCTAGTACTTAGATTATCATGTGAATCTCATCATGTTACTCTAATTAATATCGTTGGGTTTAAATGATGATGTTCAATTGGGATTGAGAGGGTGTCTACACTCTCAATGTTTAACAACTACCATGATAGTTAAATAAAATTTATTCCTTTGCAGTAGGGAAAAATTGGCTTTACGCAAAACTGTAACCATAGAGCTTTCCACCAGCCATATATGCATGTAGTATAGCATATTTCTGTTCATTGCTCTCTATGTGTTACTTTGCCAGCATATTCCATGTGCTGACCCGTTTCGGGCTGCAAAGTTCATGTTGCAGACTTTACAGACAACGAGTAAGGTGCCTTAGGTCGTGGTTCTATACTCAGTGATGCCGTTGGAGTTGATGGACTCACTTATCTTCCAAGCCTTCCGCTGTTATCGTTATTAGATGGCCTTAAGCCATATTTATTGTAATAAGTTCTCTTTTGAGACACTCGTTGTAATAAGTGTGTGATTGCTACTCTGTTATAAATCCTTCAAGTACTATGCGGTGTCAGCATTACTGATCCAGGGATGACACTGGAGCACAGAGATTGGACTGTTTGAGGTCTGGTCGCTACAAGATGGTATCAGAGCACACGCTGACTGTAGGACACGACCACTAAGCTAAAGCCCTAGATCACTACTCACTCTTCCCATTCTGACTCCTCATCTTTTCTACTCTTTTAGGATGGCAGATGCAAGGAACAAGTTCATGCAACCGGATGAAGATACACCCTTTGGACGTCACTTGAAAGAAGTCACTAGATATCTAAACATCGGAGTACCAAGTTTCACCGGAAGCTACAACACCACTTTACCTAAAGAGGAGCGCTGGATGATTCAAGTTCAAGTTCCAGGAAGGATGTTCATGCCAGTCACTGAGCCTATAGAGTTTTCCTTTGATGCACCAACCTGGAGTCTAGGAAAGAGCATGGCAGCTCACATCGCCATGGGACGTATTGGAGAAGTTTACCGCAATGATCTCAAGGATACTATCTACCAGATTTGTGGGCACCGAGATGAGCACTGGGAGATGATCAGTACTAAGAAGGATAGATCAATCGCATCTTTTATACAGGAGTTAAACCAGCACATTCGACGTCAGGAGAACCAGATGTGCGCGGACATGATAATCTGAAGAATGCAAGGACAAGAATCACGGAGCTGGAGGAAGAACTCAAGGCTACACGTGAATATTATATGGAGGAAATCGAAGTATTAGTGGAGAAGAATGACGACCTGATCAAGAAGATCGGAATATTCATGGGAGGCCCTACACCAGTAGAAGAAGACGAAGAACCCAAGGAGATTCTCCCAGAAGACTACATCATCATCGACGACACCGACTCGGACCCAGATGATAGCGATGATGACTATGTTGATGAAGTTGGAGCAGATATCATGGAGTCTGCAACCGAAGAATATTTCTAGTAGACCACCCCATCAGTAGTAGTAGTCCACCATGTAAATATAGTAGTCCGAGCACTTTTCGATAGTTAGACCGATTGTATGCCCTTGTTTGATTGAATGAAGTGAATTGTTTGCTTTTGCCTCATGTGCATATGGGTAGTGTTTTCTCTTTAGACCCCTCTCTATTCTTAAATCTCATCTTTTCTAAACCCATCAGATGCTTCCGAGACGTGACCCCGGATTTACCTTCCCACCGGAGCTCACTCAGTTGATCCAGCAACAGAATACATTGATGCAGTTGCTAGTCCAGAATCAGAATCAGGGGAACAACAACAACAACCCACCACCACCACCACCTGTTGACCACTTAGCCCATTTTCTTAGGCTGAATCAGCCGGTGTTTTCCAGTAGCACTGAGCCTATAGTAGCAGATGATTGGCTCCGTAAGACAACAAGGGAGTTGACCACGGCAGGATGCACAGATGCGAAAAAGGTGAAGTTTGCCGCACATCAGTTAGATGGACCCGCAACATCATGGTGGGAGAATTTCACAGTCACTTTCCCTATCGACACTGTCACATGGGACCAGTTTCAGCAGGCTTTCCGTACTGCCCATGTTTTAGCAGGAGCTATGGCCATGAAGAAGCGTGAGTTTCGCAACTTGCGCCAAGGAGGACGGATAGTTGGCCAGTATGTGGAGGACTTTAGTAAGCTAGCACGTTATGCCCCAGATGACGTTGCTACGGATGCAGCTAAGTAGGAGAAGTTTCTGGAAGGACTGAATGATGAGTTGAGCATGCAGTTGATGGTAGCAAGCTTCAACAACTACCAGGAGTTGGTAGATCGTGCTCTTATGATTGAAGGGAAGCATCAGCAAATTGAGAACCGCAAGAGGAAGTATGGACAAGGGAAGTACAATTCTGGAGCTCAGTAGAAGCCACGTTTTACCCCTAGACCGGGAGGACATTTTCAGCATACCCATGGAGGAGGTAGCTCGCACAATCATAATGCCCCCAAGAATGGTAATGGGAATGGAGGAAGCAACGGCCAGAACAATACCAACCCATCAACCCCAGCCAAAAGAGACCTGAGCCAAGTCACTTGCTTTAAGTGCCAGAAGACCGGACATTATGCCAATGAATGTCCTGAAGCCCATAATGGGAATGGCAATGGAAGCTCTGGGAACAAGCCGAACCCTTTCAATAGGGGACAGGTGAACCACGTAAATGTGGAGGAGGTTGAAGAGTTGCCGTTTAACCAACTCAAACAAGTTTTTGCCTCTGTAAAATTTGACCTAGATTCAGAATAGTAAACGAAGTTTGTTTCTTTCGTTGTTTGTCTTTCGTTGCTTCGTTTGATTTGATTTTTTTGCCAACCGGAGTTCTTAAGTTGAACTTTTTGGTTAGATCTCTTATTTGAGTTTTACCTGTGCATTAGTTGAGTACTTATTGTATGCTTGTTTGTTTGCGATAGAGTACCCGGAGTGCGCCGCTTGCTACTTCGAATCGCTAGGTTTCACGGATCATCGACAAGGCAAGTAACACTTTGATCATACCTCCCACTACCCAGTTTTATTGCATTAGATCAATCCTCACACATTGCATGATTATGATCTAATTAAACTGTGGGTTTTGGGAAGTAGATGAGGTAGTACCTATTACCTGTTTCTTTATCAAACCCTGGGAGTTACTTCTCCGTTTGCTTATTGCCATGTATGCTAGTAGATGTGGATTGGGTGAGTGTATCCATGACAGATGTGAGATTGTTAAATTAATGGTTTATCTAAGGTGGCAACTTAAACACACATCTGGGTGGATTGAGGCACTTGGGTATTCCAGCGATTGCCTGTTTTTCTTTTGGACCGCCACCCAGGCTCAAAAGGATCATGCGATTATTCATACTAGAAACTTCCGTGTGCAGCCACAAGCTACTATGGGCTCTAGCATAGTTGATTAAGTCGTGCGAACTCTTACAGTGGTAGACTAGCAGATGTAGGGGAAAGTAGGTGTAACGGTCAACCCGATCGTAAGGTGCTAGCGCTTCTGAAAGATTATGTCTCGGTCATCCGTTTTTCAAACACCATGTAGTGCGAGAATCCCAATGGAGGATATCGAGTCTTGTGGGGAAAAGTGCGCAAACCTCTGTAGAGTGTATAAACTAATCATGGTTAGTCGTGTCCCCGGTTATGGACAATTTGAGTATCTAGTACTTGGATTATCATGTGAATCTCATCATGTTACTCTAATTAATATTGTTGGGTTTAAATGATGATGTTTAATTGGGATTGAGAGGGTGTCTACACTCTCAATGTTTAACAACTACCATGATAGTTAAATAAAATTTATTCCTTTGCAGTAGGGAAAAATTGGCTTTACGCAAAACTGTAACCATAGAGCTTTCCGCCAGCCATATATGCATGTAGTATAGCATATTTCTGTTCATTGCTCTCTATGTGTTACTTTGCCAGCATATTCCATGTGCTGACCCGTTTTGGGCTGCAACGTTCATGTTGCAGACTTTACAGACGACGAGTAAGGTGCCTTAGGTTGTGGTTCTATACTCAGTGATGCCGTTGGAGTTGATGGACTCACTTATCTTCCAAGCCTTCCGTTGTTATCGTTATTAGATGGCCTTAAGCCATATTTATTGTAATAAGTTCTCTTTTGAGACACTCGTTGTAATAAGTGTGTGTTTGCTACTCTGTTATAAATCCTTCAAGTACTGTGCGGTGTCAGCATTACTGATCCAGGGATGACACTGGAGCACAGAGATTGGACCGTTTGAGGTCTGGTCGCTACACCTTAGCAATAGGCTCTATACAGTATGCCATGTTGTGTACCGCACCTGTTGTATGCCTTGCCACGTGTCTGGCAAGGGGGTACAAGAGTGATCTAGGAGTGGTTCATTGGACATCGGTCAAATTATCCTTAGAGGAATAAGGAAAATTTTCTCGATTATAGTGATGATAAAGAGTTCGGCATAAAGGTTTACGTGGATGCAAGCGTTAACACCAATCAGGATGACTCTCCGTAGCAAACTGGATACGTATAGTGGAGCAGCCATTTGGAATAGCTCCAAGTGGAGCATGGTAGCAACATCTACAATATGACATAGAGATTTGCGAAGTACACATGGATCTGAATGTTGCAGACCCGTTGACTAAAACCTCTCTCACAAGCATAACATGATCTAACCCCAGAAATCATTGGGTGTTAATCACATGGTGATGTGAACTTGATTATTGACTCTAGTGCAAGTGGGGTACTATTGGAAATATGCCATAGAGGCAATATAAATTGGTTACTATCATATTTCCCTGTTCATGATAATCATTTACTATCCATGCTATAATTGTATTGACCAGAAACTCAAATGCATGTGTGGATACATAGACAACAACATGTCCCTAGTAGGCCTCTAATGGACTAGCTCATTGATCAAAGATGGCTATGGTTTCCTAGCCATGGACATGAGTTGTCATTTGATAACGGGATCACATCATTAGAAGAATGATGTGATGGACAAGACCCAAACTATGAATGTAGCATATGATCATGTCAAGTTTATTGCTATCGCTTCCTGCATGCCAAGTATATGTTCCTATGACCATGAGATCATGCAACTCACTGACATCGGAGGAGTACCTTGTGTGTACCAAATGTCGCAACATAACTGAGTGACTATAAAGGTGCTCTACAGGTATCTTCGAGGGTGTCTGTTGAGTTGGCATGGATCAAGACTGTGATTTGTCACTCCATGTGACGGAGAGGTATCTCAGGACCCACTCGGTAATACATCATCACAATGAGCTTGCAAGCAATGTGACTAATGTGTTAGCCACGTGATCTTGTATTACGAAACAAGTAAACAGACTTGCCGGCAATGAGATTGAACTAGGTATGGTGATACCAACGATTGAATCTCGGGCAAGTAACATACCAATAGACAAAGGGAACTGCATACGAGATTAGCTGAATCCTTGACATCGAGGTTTGACCGATAAGATCTTCATAGAATATGTAGGAACCAATATGGGAATCCAAGTCCCGCTATTGGTTATGAACCATAGAGGTGTCTCGGTCACGGTTGCATAGTTTTGGAACCCGCAGGGTCTACACACTTAACATTTGGTGATGACATAAGTATAGTTGAGTCATTATGGTGGTTATCGAAGGTTGTTCGGATTCCCGGATAAGATCCTGGACGTGACGAGGAACTCCGGAATG